>NC_068350.1:13411494-13726494 GCF_014633365.1 Diospyros lotus
TTTTTAATTATTCAATTATTTTTTAAATTTAGCAACGGTTCTTTGAAAATCGTCACAAAATTAAATGTTTTAATGAATTTTGCAAAGATTTTTAAAAACCGTCACAAAAAACATATTTTGCGACGGTTTGTAAACCATAACAAAACACCATGTTTTGCAACAATTTTTAAAATCGTCACAAAAAATTAACATTTTTTGTAGTGAATATAGGACCGACTCCAAGCATAGGCCATTAAGACCTATGCCTAGGGCTAATAGAAGCAGATGAGAGACGCTAGAGGGGATGCCACATAGAGAGAGAGAGAGAGAAATAAGTCCCGCGAGACTAACTAGGAAATCGTAGACACTGACAAGAGTCGAGAGGCCAAGAGCCTAAGTGCAAGAGGCGATAGACGCATGATCACTGGTTGTTTAAGACTCCGCCAACTCTTAAATCGGCCCTACGCTAATGGTGGCATTGATCCCTAACAAATTGGAACTACAATGATTTAGACGGTAATAATATTAGATAATTCTCTCATCACAAGACCCCACATAACATGCCCATTCACCCTATTGTCTCTCTCGTGCAATGGCCAGTATATGGCATATTGTCTCTCTCGTGCAATGGCCAGTATATGGCATTGAAGCCGAGGAAGGAGTATTATTGACACTTATAAATAAACCATGGCAGCACGCATGGCAAGGATCTTCTTCTCCTCCAGCTCATTAAACTATTTCACTTGAAACCCTAATCTCTTATTGTATAATTATTTACTACACCAGCCATTTTCTTTGCCATTCTTGATTCTTCTGACTTATCAGACACCCATTACTCCAACCTATCAAAGGGTCTTTTAGTATAAACCCTTGCATAGTCCTAATTAATTATTTGTTTTACAGCTTGCAAGCGGAGGGATCTAAGCCAGCGAATTCACTACATCACTGACGACAAGGCGCCGTGAATTTATCGGTGTGAATCCTGAAAGCAACAATTGGCGTAATAAATATATTTTTGGTTTCTTGGGTTTTCTTCTTCATTAATGTTGATTTGACTATATTGATGCATGTGTCATTGTGTGTGTATGTGTTTTCCTGGGAGAAAGGTTGGCCTATGGCCTTTCTCCACGCAAAAGAATAAATAAATAAAAAATAGAACTCATGACTATTCTGATCACATTAATTTATACGAAAATTAATAAACGATAGTAGAGACGTAAAACACAAAATTTTCTTGCATCTAAGAAATAGGCTTGCTTAATCATAGAAATTATTGCAGAATTATAAGTAAAAATTGCAAATTTCTGTATGCTTCAACATTGTGTGATCTTGATTTGAAAATGAACTTTCTTTCTTTTAATTTATTGGCCTCCAATGAATAGAGGCAACCGACAGAAAAAGAGCATGCCGGCTATCTCAGTACCTACGAGGGAAGTAATGACATTCACCTTTTGAAAGGATGAATTTTGATGAGATATGATATAAAACAAAATCAGTGTTGAAGAGGATTCCTTTTGTTTTCTGCCAAATATAGGGTTCTAGGGAAGAGATAGCATCATGGATGACATCGATCGATCACCTAAGCATATTCCGGACGAAAGTGGCGACTGTAATGCCAAAGACCAGAAAGGCAACACAGAAAGCTATACACGTGCAGGGATTAGCAAAGTATTTCCGCTTCATATGCGCTCTGGCTTTAGGCCACCAGCACTTGCTGTAATCATCCGCTTTCTTGCATGTCTTGGCGAACTGGAAATCCTCCAGAACCACTTCCCTGCAGAGCTTGTTGAACAGATCCGAGGCCTCTTCATCCGCGCCTAAGTAATTAAATAAAACGCCCGCTTCTGAAAGCACTCGCACATCTTTGGCTGTGTTCACGAGCCTGTCCATGAGGTAGGCATAGGAAGTGACGACCAAACTCGAGATCCCGGGGCTGCACTGCTCAAAGGCAATGAGGTTTCTGAGCACAACCTCCGTGGAGTTGTTGATCTTTAGAGTTGGAATCTCGAAGGAGGCTCGGTGGAATAGCCATTTAAAGCCTTCTGGTTCCCTAAACTCCACGTCGAATGGGTATTTTCTGACCTCCGTTCTGGGTACGAACTTGACTCCAGCAAAGTCGAGGTCTTGGGCAGTATTCATGAGCACGATTTTCCCCACATCTTTCTTCGAATTCTGAAGGTCGATGTAGTGTCGGTGTAGAAGATGGAGGATATGGTTAACCTTCATGCCTTCATCTTCTTTTTTTCGCTTCTCGTCTGGATCAGATTCACTGGGTTCAAACTTGGAGTCTTCTTCTAAGAACATCACATCGTGGAAGTAGGAAAGGACATAGCATTCAAGGGATTCAAGGGAAGGATTTGGTCGAGCTTTCTCAGTGAAGATGAAGAGCCTCTCAAGAACAAAGAAGGGAAGCTGGTTCTCGAGCAGCAATAAATCATGCTGGAGGCCGTACCGCCTCAATCCGCCGTTGAAAATTGGATCTTTGCTACGTGGGTTTTCATCAAGCATTCGGCAGTACTCATAGCTCCTGTAGAGAAGCTCGAGAATGAAGCAACCATCGATGACCAGCATATCTTCCGTGACCAAGTCGCCATGCTCGGCGTAGAACTTGCTGGCCTCGCTGGCGAGCTTTCCCATTTCCTCTCGACATCTTTTGAGCACGTGGGATTTTTTCTCGTCGGTAGCTTTGGCAATCCGGCCGAAGATATCGTTCACATAACACTTCTTGATGGTCATTCCGTTCAATTTCAGCCGGTCGTCGTCGCTGTGAATAGGGCCGATGGAGACGACGCGAGGAGCGTAGGCGCTTTCTTTCAGCTTCCGGAGCTCCTCCGGCACCTTCTGGATCACGGCGTACTGCGATTTGGCCTTCCTTGCGGCTTTGATTTCCTTGATTGTTATTGCGTGGCTCCCGCCGGGCTTGGAGTCGTTGCCTTTGATGGCTTCTGATCTCGATGACATCTGCGTCTTGGCATCTTTCCGGCCATGGCTGGGTGTCCGCTGCGACTGAGCGGCCATTGCTGATTCATATTGTCTGTGAGGAGAGCCATTAGAGACAGACCGTGCGGTATAGGGACTTCCGTTGGGCTTGGGAAGATCTTCTGGCACTCTGTAAATAGGACCGGAAGAGATGGATCCCGTGCTTGGAGGAGCACGACCTTCGCCGATTTTAATGACGGCGGCGTCTGTATGGCTGCGTGTAGCGTGCTTGGCGTCATTCCTCCTGCCATGGCTGGGTAATGGCTGGAACTCAGTGCCCATTGATTGATTGATATTTGCCGGTACTCAGTAGTTTAGCCGCCTATTGGGCTGACATTGGATGATACAAGTTCGCCATTTTCCAGTTAAGAATAGAAATGTATATAAAAATAACACAAACTAACCTTCATCAGCCAAAAGTCTTCGTCTAGTACACGCGTATAGTCAAGCTCTCACAATAACTTTGGCACTGCACTTCAAAGCAAAACGATACTCACGATCACTCATTAATTCCCATTTTTTAAATGTAATTGAATAATCTACAAGGATTGGCCAAATAATTAATAATAAGGATGTTACGTGAAGGTATTTTTAAAACAATAGAGCGTGTTTGATAGCATAAAATTTTCATGAAAAATGTTATATCTAAAAAATTTAATTCCATCCTTATTATTTGACCCAAAACATTTTTCATAGAATTCAATTCCATGATACAACCATTTAAAACATATTTTAACCTAATTTCTATGAAAAATTGATTCCTAGGGGTGGTGGTTTTTATTTTCCATGGAAGATGGAAAATGTTTTCCTTTTCCAATTAAATACAATCAAACATACTCTAAAGGTTTGTTTGATTACATTACCTAGAATTTAATTTTAGATAATATTGTCTAGAAAACAAAAATCATCATACCCCCTTGAAAAATGAATTCTATGGAAAGAAGGTTTAAATACTTGTACCATACATATTTTTTTATAGAAAAATTAAGATTGTTTGATTGTTTTCCATAGAAAATGTGTAATAATTACATATTTTTTATGAAAAATGTGTGCAATCAAACACACTCTAAGTCTATTTGGATAGATAAATGGAATTATCTTTTTTTATCATTTTAATTATTGATATTAGTATAATTATATCATTTATTATTTTATTTACCAATAATACTCATTTTCCTCACAATTTTTTAAATTTTTTATAAGATTAAAAATATCTTTTTGTTTTATTCAATATCATTAAAATATTATAAAATAATATAAACTAAGCATTAACTTTCTATCTAAATAAATTCTAGCCATTTAGCAAAGTCTTTTTTCAATTATTAGAGTTTAAATTTTTTAATGAATATAATTTGTATATTATTACCCATATTTAAAAAGTTCACCGCAATACATAATAATTGAAGAGTAATAATCATATTTTTTTAATAATTAAAAAAATTATTCATTATTTTTATAGTGGTTTATGTCAATAAAAATGAATTACCCGAGTTTAATAGTATTTCTGACTAACACAACTAAAGGGCACAAGATTCCTTTGCCTGCCCTACTACATCCAAATTAAGACTCATTCAGGTCTTCGAGATAATTTATAAAATTTGGTCTCCCTGTAGCTATATTGTAAGAGATGGGCACATGGAGATCCAACCTGTAATCATGTTGTCTTCAGACACAAAATATTAGTGTTTTAACTTAGTCACGTGTTGGTATGTATTAGTGGTAACGTTTAATTTGTTAATAATTATCTAATTATATTTATGAGATTAATTGTTTCATTAGGAGGTGATAGTATATAACTAGTTACACTATCAATTTTATTTGTTACCTCACAAATACAAAAGACTTCTATTCCCCTAATTCAACCACGATCACATCCAGAGAATAGCAGATTTTTTTTTTTTTTAATCAGCCTAATTTTAGTTTGTGCAAATTGTTCCCAACCCTTGTGGTTTATTTTAGTCCCCAAAAGGCTCTTTGGCTTACCCTTTTTTTTTTTTTATAGCTTATAAATCTTTATACTTATAAGTTGTATAAAATTTAAAAATTAATAACTTTTAAATTGATAATATGTTTGGATAAATGTACTTTAAACTATCATTTATATTGTTATGTGTTTAATTTGAAAGAGTTGATAACCTATTAAAACTTAATAAAAAAACAAAATTGGATGTGTTAGCTGAATAATACAAATAAAATTTATAAAAATACAAACATTTAATAAAAATAAATACAATATTTTATGTTTAAATTTAAGTTTAGTTTATAAAATTGTTAAATATATTAATACAATATACATTAATATATATGTTAAATATATATATATTAAATATATATGTTATATATATATATATATAGTGAACGGATAAAGGTATGGCGGCGATGACGATGGAGGCAATGGAGGAGAAGATGGAGGCGACGGTGATGGGTTGGGACCACAACGATGGGTTGGAGGTGACAAGCTGGGGCGACAACGATGGAGACAGATAGACGACGGACAATGGCAATGGAGATAGTGACGGCAACGGCGACTGACATGGAGAAGGCAACGATGGAGGTTAAAAATGGTAGTGGCCAAGAAGGCAAAGGGATGAAGGAGAAAGGTATAAAGTTGGAAAAATGTGTTTTGTTTGGAGGCAAACTTGTCATTTATTTGATTAACAAAATAAGCTACCAAGAGCTTATTTGGAAAAGCTAGGAATGAGGAAATGGAGCAACTTATCTCAAAAGTTGTTAAAACATCTTATAAGCTCGACAGCGTTTAAACTCTTAAATTTTAACAAATGCGTAATTAAATAAACTATGTAGCTTATAAACTGAAAATAATGCTTATAAGCGATCAAAACGGTAAGCCAAAAACCCTCTAAATCAAAGTGCAACAACTTGTGACCTAACTTCAAGATCACTTTAGTTGTGTAATCCAATCATATGCAAGATGTATCAATGTTAGAAGGGGTTAGAATATTAAACTAATCATGCTCGAAAATTTCTTGAAAAATTCTATAGTATATGATCCTTATCTTCTTGGTTTAGCTTGGTTGATAGCTTATTCGCACTTCTTCATCCATTTTTGCTTCAATCTTGTGCTACTAAGCACATACATGCAAAAGGAAAATCAATATCTTAGGCATTATAGAACTCAAAAGTCCAAAAGAAAAGAAAAGAAAAGAACCAAGGACAAGACCCTTTACCTTCATGGTCCCCTTTTGGATCTCTATTTCCTAATTTCTTTTCCAAATTTCCTTCACTCCTCTCAGTTTTCTCGGGTTCCTTCTGGATATCATACATATAAATAGTTAGTTTGAGACTACTAGACTCAAAGATATAGGAAAGTTTGAACTTACAAAACCATACCTCTGTACACATCGCTGTCAATGTAAAATTGAGACTAGTGTGTAAAATGAGCAACTATCATTCACCATTCATTCAAGTAACTTAGGCTTCGTTTAGCTATGCGGTTTGACATCTTATAAGCTATTAGTTTAGCTTATAAGCTATCAAACTTATTTTTTTACACGTTTGGCATCACCAACAACTTAAAAGTTATATAGCTTAAATGTTAATCTAATAGCATTTGTAAGAAGCTCTCACCCACCAAGTTTTGCAAAAACACTACAGAGAGCTTTTTGAGTTGACTAACTGAATTATGATTTTACCCTCCTACATTTCAAATATTTACACCTTCTATCCCTATACCCATTCCAATCTCTCATCTTTTCCTCCATTCCCCTTATCTTCTCCCATCTTCCCTCCTCCCGTATCTGTGCCTCCTCCATAAACGGTCACCGTTGCCACCTAACACCACATGTAATACCCGAGAACGTTGGGTTGTTTGAGAAATAGTATTTTATTAGAAAAATTGAATTTTAAGGAAAATAGGTATCAAAATAGCCCAATAAATTGACCGAATCGACTGCCGGGAGTACCCTGGAGCCGAGATGCCTAAAGAAAATAATATGCCTTTGTTAAGTACTTCGAGATATGATTTATGGCATCGAAATATTTTGAATTGGAAATAGTTTTCGGTACATAAAAAATACAGCTATGGAATAGGCTGTAAAACCGAATAGTCCTAAGAGACTCCCGAAATGAAAACGGAAGTCAAGGGAATCTTCGATTCATCAAGTAGAACAACCTTTTAGTGAGTTTTGGAAGAAACAGATGGATTTGGGGCCAAAACAGAAATTTGGGCCTAAGTGTAATTTTTCAAAGTTGCCCGAAGGGTCAAAATGGAATTTTTCTTAAAGTTTCAAGGGAGAAATGGAAATATTGGAACTTGAGGGACTCAATAGAAGTTATCAAAAGTTGAGGGGCTAAGTGGAAAATAGCCAAAGTGAGAATACCAAATTCAAAGGTGCTAAAGTGCAAATAAGCAAAAATGGCAGCCATGGAAGCCGACCAGCGCACGGACGGTCAGCGACCGGCCGTTTCAGGCACGAGGAATGCATGAGGGTTGGTCGAGGGAGCTTGGGGATCAATTTTGGGTCGATAAACAGCCTCTGGCGTGGTCGAATTTCGAGCAAAAGCCGACCAGAAAGTTTGGTCGCTTGGCCGACACCAGCAAGTGATGATGGTGGTCGAATGAGACTCGTTTTAGGTTGATCTGGGGTAGGGCTATGCTCTAACGGCCATGGGCTATCAGATCTCGGGCATTTGGAGCGTCGAAGATGCCTATAAATAGCACATGAAATGGCCGAACAATTTTAGAAATTAAAGCTTCAAATTGGGTGGGTTATTTGGTGATAAATTATGTACATGAAATGTTGTTTCATATGATGCATTAAGTCATGGTATGTGGCATTGGCTTGTCGTTTTTGTGGGTTGGGATTGGGATGTCAAACTGTGATACGACACTTGAGTGATAGCACTAGGGAAGCGTGCCAAGGGAAAATACCCAGCTTGTCGACTTGGGCTGAGAGTAAGACACCACCCTCGTGAATCGACAAATGGCGGGGCTGAGAGTGGACACCACCCCGGACCGGTAGTATGGCGGGGCTGCGACTAGGTAGGACCCCATAAGGCCTTTACGCGGTAGTATTGTTTCCTATGTGGACGTGGATTCCCAGGATGGTGTTAATCATCATTTGGTCAGGACTTATGTTGACGTGTGCTCTATAAGCTTCTGAGTGGGAACGTAATGATGATGGGGTGATTCCTGGGTTCATACATTGACGTTGCTCCCTCTTAAGCCAGGACTGTGTTGTGCCAATGTGTCAATGTGGTTGTGATGCCTTTAGAGAGATTGCATTTCCCCTGGTTAGGGTTAAGTGCTTGGTGGGTTTCTCTTGGGTCGGGTTTTGTCATGATATTATGTTGTTTCATATCTTGCATACATTTATGAAAGCGTTTTGAACTCTTACTTAGATGATTCATCATTTTATGTTGGACTTTGGTCCCTAGAATATTCTAACGTTCCAGGTGGTAGCAGCTGTTCCAAAGGAAAAGGGATTGCTGAGGACTGACGGCAACTTGTAGATGGATCATAGTATATGTTTCAGATAATATGTATTTCCTTTTGATGATGTCATGTTAGACGATGATATAGTTTTGATGTTATGTATAAAATGATTTCGATTATGTATCACATCAGGTTTCGATCTAGCTTCCGCATTTGTTTTGTGTAAAGATATTACCTGTCTTAGCTTGATGTTTTTAAGTTTGATATGCTGAGAAGGTAATCGGAATTGTCAGGGAAATTACGGATTTAAGTGTTATGTAATGGATGTGCATGTCTAAGAAAGTTCTGGCTAAGGAAGAGTTGGTATTTAAGTGTGTCCCATGTGACCCATCTCTCTTTCCTGGGAACTTACCTAGTATACTATTCACGTACAGACGCTGTGTTTATGAAAAAAATTATCCCCGAAATTCATGATGGTTTATTCCGCATTTATAACGCCCCTCGGTTGGAGCGGGGTGTTACACCACAAGTCACCCAGCGCCGCCCTACTAGCAAATCGCCACACAACACCACAAGTCGCCCAGTGCCTCAAACAACCCATCATTACCATCGCCACCTAACCCCGCAAGCTACCATTCTTACCTCTTGCTTCTAGATTTGTCGTGGCATGGGTCTCCTTTTTTACCGCTTCTGCTGTCGCCTCTTGCTTCCAGATCTTCCTTCATCGTTGCCGTCGTCGTTGTTTTCATTGCTGATCGGGTATATCTCTCCATACTGCTCATAGCCTTCATTATTTGCATATTTACATAGCTTACCTATAATTTTTTGCATGTTTACCAACACTATTATGTTTCTGTAATATTATTTTCAATTTTGGATTTTATGATTAGTTTCTGATCATATTTTGTGAACGTGTGATTAGTTTCTAAAACTCATTTTGCGTAATGTTACGTATTTTGTGAATAACACTATATTCTAGTTTCTGCATGTCTCCCACATTGTTGATTAGTAAGGGATACAAATACTATATTGGAATGTTTTTGCATGTTTCAGTTTTTGCATATGTTTCCCAATACCTTTGGATTTCTATGTCTTCCACATTGTATATTGATTATGATATAGATGGATAAAGGAAAGAAATAGATGAACTATGTTTCCAATATGGGGTAATCCTCTTTTAAGTGGGATGACCACACACATCTACAATTTATAGAGCTGGTAGAACAAGGGATTCAAAAGGGAAATAAGCCAGGATCATTTATAAATAAGGATAGGTGGAAAAATTTGGTCAAGACTTTTAATCAAATAACAGGAAGGTGTTATGACAACAAGCAATTGAAAAACCACTAGGATTCTATGAAGAAGGAATGGACACTTTTTAAGCAAATGATGCGAGGAGAGTCAGGTTTGGGGTAGGACGAAACAAAGAAGACTATTGTGACAAATAATGATTGGTGGGAGCAGAAAATTAAGGTATTTCCATGTGCTAATCATATAACATTTTTTTTATATCATATAAGCTAATTGATACAATAAATGACATTTTTGTGCATTTGTGGGTTTACAGGAAAATGATTTTTTTTGAAAATTCAGGAACAACAACTTGTCCATAATATGGTTTCGCTACAATGGGTTGTTCTCTGATATTGCAGCAACTAGGGAAAAAGCACGAGTTCCAAGTCAATATGAACTTCCAACTCAACTATCAAATACTGATAAAGATGATGATGCAATTGAGAACACTGAGGATATAAATGATCTTGGAGAGCCATTTGTTAAGGATCAAAGCCCCAATGATGCTGCAACTTGTGATGATTTGTTTCCAGAACCAAGCTAGCAACAAGGGAGACCATCGACCCCTAAAAGGCGTAGGGAGGAATGGATGTCGAGTGCTGCCATGTTGAGGACAAATATTGAAGAATTAATGCAGTTATACTCCAAGAGTACAAATACTTCGAAAACTCTGTTGTAGGACTAGATGCAGAAAGCATTCCAAAATGCATGGAGGTATTGCAGCGTCTCCCAATTCAAGTTAGGTGTAGGTTGTGGAATTATGCTTGCACCCTTTTTACCAAGCCCCCGAATCAAACTGTCTTTATAAATCAACCATTTGACGAGGCAAGATTTCCCTGGTTGGACTACATCCATCAGTTGTTTGAGGAACATCGACCTCCACCATGAACATTTTTCTTTAATATGTTTGAACTAATTTAATTTATGTTTGAATACTATTAAGACTATTCTTGACCGTGTTTTATGTTGAACATTGTTTATTGTTGAGCGTGTTGGATTATTTTCTTCAACTTGTTATTCATGGTGTTTTATGTTTGAATGTAGTTTGATTTGTTAATATTTTATAGACTTGACTTGTTAAAATCATCTAGTATTGATATTAATAAAGCTCCATGCTTTACAAAGTAATAGAGCCTTGGGAGGATGACTACAATGAAGCAAATGATGAGCAGATTAATGCCGAATCAATGTTCTTATTTAGACAAGCTGCGGGGGCAATTATAAATTATTATGCCAAATACATGCTTAAAGAACCATGCCATACATCTCAAAGAACAGGTCATTCACTCATTCACGAAATACTAAATGGTAATGAAAATTGATGCTACCAAGATTTTCGCATGACGAAATCAATTTGTTTAGATTTTTGTTATGATTTAATCGAAAGATATGGTCTCACCCCCATGCGAGGAATGTCATATTTTACACTTGTGTTTAGTTTTGATGATGAAAAACAACATTTGGTTTTGATCCCGAAGTCATGAGTCAAGTTTATAGTTTTCAATAAAAATCAATTTCAAGTTTGTACCTTTGTAAAAATGAAAACCAAATGATCTATAATTTTCTATAGATAGAGATTTTCTCAAACAAGTATTAAGATTTAAAAGAATCTCCTAAATGATTTTTCAAATTGGTTTTGAATCATTGGATAAATGAAGCAAAATGTTTCAAAGGCAAAAAACCATATTGTTTAGACCAATTGCTCCAATTCCCTAATGGATCTTTGATATGACTTATGGTGGAAAACATATTTTAAGTATTATGGTATTTTGAATATTAAAATGAACCAAAAAATGTTATTTCTCTAAATCTGGAAGATTAGCACATTATAAGGAGACGTATAAAAAAATATTTTTATTTTGAAAAACTATCTCCCGGTATTTTGATAGCTAATATTTATTGTTGTTAAAATAATTTTTAATGATTTTTTTAAGAAATAAAATGTATGTATTTTGGGAGTGGTAAAATTGCTAAAACCTGAATTTGTACTAAAAGTAAAATTCTATTTTCTTATTGTTATGAATTTTGATTTTTTAGACATTTTTATTGAATTCAAATGGATGGTACTTTCTTATTTACATTTATGTATTAAAGTAAATGGAAGGTAAAATATAAATTAAAGAAAATGTGGACATTTACTTGTTATGAAGTTGTAAATAAGTTGTAATGTATACATGCTATGAATTGTATCATCATGCTAAATTTAATATATATATAATCTGTCGACCAACTGTCTCCAATCTATCGATCGACCTTCTATTTTTTATGAATCTGTCGACTAATGCTCTTGCATCTATCGACAAGCAGAATGTCAATCCTTGGTACTTCGATAGTAGGCAAGCCATCTGTTGACCGATGCTTATGCATCTATCAATCAACAAAATGTTTGCACAAGGAATTGTCGATAGTCTCAAATGAACTGTCGACCGGCTTTTGAATTTTCACTCATCTGTCGACCGATGCCTTGCATCTGTCGACCGTTTGTGTAACAGAAACCCCCAACAACTAGTTTTTCCACTCACCCAAATTGGTTTTTCCACTATCAACGGTAAGATTAGTGAATGGACTCTCAAGACACTATAAATACAAGACAAATGGATGATTCAAATAAACTAAGAGAGATCATTACAAGCTTACGAGTGTTTATTCTTCTAGTGCTTCATTATTTCATTTGTTCTTCATTTTTCTCTCTAAAGGTTTTGATTATCATTTGTATTATCTTGTTCAAGTCTTGTATTTATATTGAGAGATCTTGTAACTAAGAGTGTCTACTCTTAGATCCTCTCTTTTGTACTATTCTTCATTTTCCTAGCAAGATAGCTAGAAAGCTTGATTGTTTAAGCAAGAGGTTGTAAATTCCTAGCTTGTTGCTAGAGGGCCTATTCGGAGAGATATGAGGTATTTAGTGGATTGATTGAAAAATCCTTAGTGAGGAACTAAGGTAGTGGATTAGGCTTGATTTAAGCTGAATCACTATATATCGTTGTGTCTCTTCTTTGTTTGTGCTCTTTCTTTCATTTATTGTTCCAAACATTTCAATAATTCTCACTTATACTAAAATATAATTTTTTATCAAAAGGATTTTCAAGTTCAATCAACTTTTTAAAACAACCAAATTCACCCCCTCTTGGGTATTAGTGTCATTGCTATACAAACCTAACAGAATGCATGTGCTTGAATCAGTAGGAATATTTTTGATGATTTGTGGGTATGGGATTGGGAATCGAATAAGACAGGAAATGTTCAATCATTCCAGTGAGACAATTAGCTGGCAATTTCACAGGATTTTGATTGCTGTTAATAGGTTAGCTAGTGATATTATTAAACCACATCCTAACTACAATGATAAGGAATGATACCACAAGCTGAATAATCCTAAGTATTTTCAATTCTGAAAGTTACTTATTAATACATTCTCTTAACTTGTGATTATTTTTAAGTTAGACGTTGGAACATAATTCGAACATCTTACCTTTTGATTACAGGATTGCATTGGAGCTATTGATAGTACTCATATAAAGGCTCGACTACCACGAGATGACAAAGTACCCTATATAGGACGCAAATGATATCCGACCCAAAATATCCTTGTAATTGTGGACTTCAACATATGTTTTACATTTGCATGGGCCAGGTGGGAGGGATCAACTCATGATGCCAGGATATTTGGTGAAACAATTCATAGGCCTGACTTGAATTTTCCCCACCCAATAGGAGGGAAATATTATCTAGTAGATGTAGGGTACTCTTATATGACTGGATACATGGGGTTATACAAGGGTGAGAATATAAGATATCACCTTGAAGATTTTCTACTTGTAAGAACAACACGATTGTGTGTACCAAGAGGGCATAAAGAGTCATTCAATTACTTATA
This sequence comes from Diospyros lotus, assembly GCF_014633365.1. Lineage (NCBI taxonomy): Eukaryota > Viridiplantae > Streptophyta > Magnoliopsida > Ericales > Ebenaceae > Diospyros > Diospyros lotus. The sequence continues at coordinate 13,425,018 of NC_068350.1, forward strand.
TTCGTCATCCAGGATGATTCTTGAGCGTACTTTTGGAGTATGGAAGAAGAGATTTAGGGTTTTAGGAGATATGTTTGCATATAATTTTGATACCCAACGAAACATTGTTCTAGGTACAATGGCCATCCAAAACTATATTAAGAAGAAAGGGGTATAAGATGTTGCATTCACTGTAACTGAAAACGAAAACTATATTCCTGATGCACAATCTGTCACACCATCTATAGTCAATTTAACAATGAAGTGGACTGGAGTGATAATTATTAGATGACAATGTGAGATGCTATAGCCATAGATATTAGACAATCACAATAATTGTATGTAAATTTGTAATTTTGTTCTACTAACCCTTTTGTATATATGTATGGGATAATTGAACTTCAATTCAAATATTGTGTTTTATCTAATTTTGAATTTTGTAATATATATCAAATTTCTATATGTTTGAAACAAATATATATTTAAGTATTAATATTTATTTAAATACTAATACTTGATATGTATTGATAAAATATAAAAATAAAGAATTTTATATAATGTCTCAACATATATATTGAAGATTTTTATGAATTAAATCTAAATTTATACATAAAGTATTGTATTAATATATTTTTAAAAATTATATATAATTTATCAATATGTAATTGTAAATATTTTAGCAATTGGAGGTCAATTTATAAATATTTTTATTAAAAATTAATATTTTTATAAATTTTATTTATATTATTTGGTATCATGTCCATTTTAGTATTTTTGTCAAATTCTAATAGTATATCAGGTTTTACAAACCAAACACATAAATTTTAACTAATTTAAAAGTATATTTATTCAAACACCTTATCAATTTAAATGCTACCCAATTTAAAACTTTTAAACAACTTAAAAGCTAAAGAGTTTTTAAGCTCGCTTTAAAAATGCATAGCCAAATTATGCCTTGGTAAATATTTTCCAAATATAAATACTTAAAAGATAACCTAAATCGAAAAACAATCAACATCCTTCCTACATATAGCCCATCCATGCAACCATTTAATACAAAGCACGAAGGATGTATATTTAATACAAATTGTTTTATAACAAAATTTGTCCAAGTGTGTATAACTACTAGATGTCCTCCACAAAGATTGTCCACCAAAAACCTTCACTCTCACCATCTCGATCTACATGAAATTTGTATATTCTTATTAGATTCGATGTATTAAATGATTAAATATAACTCATTATGGAATTGGAGCATGAAGATCACTTAGATCATTAATCTTTCACGGTATGGTCATGTAACATCCCACATCAAGCGATATGAAGGATTGGAACAAGTTACCCTGATGGGTCTACGCAAACTTTCCAGAGGTCACCCATTCTTAATCTTTCCTAAATCAAGCACGCTTAACTCGAAAGTTCTTTACCTACATTCAACCCAAAAGGTATCTAGTTGGAGTTATTTCCTTCCTTACTTATCCTCGATATATACTACCATTCTCTGGGTTCTTGAGGTATTACATTCTCCCTCCTTGAGCACATGATGTCCTCGTCATGCGACCTTACAATAGGTCCTAGATCTTCTCCCCTTTGGGGGTTGCCATCCTAAAAGCTTGCTAGGAACTGTTCCTTATTCAGGCCCTCATGCCCTGACACCATTCCCTGCCCTTATCGGACTGCCTTTTCTAAGGGTCGGTTCTGATACCACCTGTAACATCCTGCACCGAGTGATAGGACGGACCGAAACAACTTATCCTGATAGGCCTACGTGAACTTTCCAGGGGTCACTTATCCTTAAACTTCCCGAACTCAAGCATGCTTAACTCGAAAGTTCTTTACCTACATTCAACCCAAAAGGTATCCAGCTGGTGTTGTTTCCTTTCTTACTTATCCTCAATATATACTACATTTCTCTAGGTTCTTGGGGGTATTACAGGTCATCTTACTGACAACATCTTTTGGCACGTGATAGGTGAAAAAATGTTAGGGTAGAGAGTGAAGGGGCTATTCACTTACTTAACTTTAACTTCCAAAAATTGGTCACCCAATTATAAATTCTTAAACTGCGTTCTTTTTATTATTTTTAATTTGTTTTGAGTTTTTAATTTTTTAAAACATTAAAAATGCATTCTCCTTGTTGTTTTTAAAAATGCATTTTTGAACATAAGAAAAAAATTGTAAAGAAAACTCAAAACAATTGTTGTTTTGGGTGTTTTCAGCCAAAACTGGCTAAAAACACCCAAAATGTTGAAAACTTGGAAAACACCAGCAACCCCCCTCCCCCACCCCAATCTCGCATAGACTCACATCTCTCTCCTATCTTCTCTTCTCTTCTGGTCGTCGACTGCCACCGCAACCACCACCGTCAACCGCGCACGCCACCGGCGGTGCGAGTCACCATCAACTGCCCCCAGCTGGTTGCTGGTTTTGTCTGTTCTCTCATCTCTTATCTTTTCTTACTGATTTTTGGGTATGTTGGTCGATGGACCATTGGGTGTTGGGTGATTGCCTCTAATCACCAGAAACCACCAGCCCCAATGGCCGGTGGCAACTGACAGTGTGTATATAGGTGGGTGGGTTGAACATTTAAGTTTAGATCTAAGGAAATTTGGCAGTTGGATCTTGTTGGTTTTTGGGTATGTTGGCCGATGGGCCCTTGGGTGTCGGGTGGTTGCCTTTGATTGCTAGAAATAATCGGCCACGGTGCCCGGTGACGACTGGTAGTGCCGTTTTGAGTTTGTGGCCAAAATTTAAATATTAGACCTACGTAAATCCAATCGTTAAATCTGGCCCATTTTTGTTTATATTAACCTCCTTAGCTTAGGGATTCTAATGGTAGACTCTGAACATGTGCATCTCTGGCTGGCGATGGTCTTCGGCATTAGAGAAGATGCAGGGCGCTGGAGAAGAAGAAAAGAGAAAAAAATGAAGGAAAAAAAAAGAAAAGAAAAAAAAGCAAAAAGGAAAAAAATAAAAGAAGAGAAAAAAAGAATTTTAAAAAATTATTATTAAATTTTGAAAATAAAATTATATATTTATTTAAATATTTAAAAAATACAGTATATCTATATTATAATTAAAAATATAAGATAACATATACTATATTATTAAGTGTATAATTTAATATAAATTATTGTTAAGATGGATGATAGTATGTAATTTATTAATCAAATTTATTGTTTTATTTTAATAGTAAATTTTTTTTTAAAAATAGTTTATTTTATTATTTAATAATTAAATTTATTGAATAAAATATCATAAAAATAAAAAAGAAATAAATTTTCTAAATTTTAAAATAAATGTGTTTTTTAATTTTCTGTTTTGAGAAATAGTTTTACATAATGATAAAAAGAATATATTTTTAAAAATTTTAAAATAGACACTCAAAATATAAAATAAAAATAAATTTAAAACTAAAATATAAAGAGAATACCATATACATTTATTGGATTCATGGAGATGAACTCCTTCAGTAATATCTTTTTTCTTGTAACTTTCTGTTCATCAAATAAATAAGAGTACCAACCTGAGAAGACAATTAGAATGCATTAGGCAAAAAAATTATACAATGGCAAAAAAGGCGCAACAATTGTTGACATCGTTCAGACTAACTCTGTGCCTATTGATTACCTTGGAAGCACACAGTTCGATGTAGGTGATGGATAGCCTTCAACGCCAGGTGATGGCTGGAATCTATGTGCACCAAGAGCAGGAGCGTGATCGGAGGGCTACATATAAAACTTTAAACGTTAATGTTGAATTTACAATATGTACTTGATCATATTTTTGTTACAAAATGTTATACCTTTCAAGGTAGTGGTGAGTTGCTGTAATATCCCATGTTTGTACGAGGCTACTAAGTAATTTTGATAAGTTTAGAATATCGAAAAATTGGCTTAATAACAGTTATAAGTATTGAATCGACTGTAAGAAATGTCTCAGAATGAAATTGTCCAAGAAAAATGATATGAACTCGATGAGCATTCCGAGATAGGATTTATGGTATCGAAAGAAATCGGATTGAAAACAGTTTTCGATACATCTAAAATACAACTATCATTTAGGCTACAAGACCGAATCGTTGTAGGAGACTCTCAAAAAAATCAACAGAACCCCAGGAGGCTCCGATTTTGCGTAATGAGCAATCCTTCAATGGTTTCGAGATGAAATGATGGCCCAGTAAGGACATTGGGACGAAATTACCTTATTGAGTAAATTTTGAATTATTAATTTTGGATTTTCGGTATTGTAATGCAAATTAATTTGAGGTTTAAAGACATAACTGTAATTAGGGAATTTCTCAAGTGTAATAGAGATGAAATTTGAGATGCAAATGTGTAATTTCTCTATTATTATAGTGTAATATATAATTATATATATATAATCATATGTGTGTGCGCGTGTAGGGGTGAATGGCCAATGGCCAGCTTTTGTGAAGCTTTAATAGCCAAGATTTTGGCCCTCAAAATGGGGAGATTGTGGCAATGTGAATTGAGGAAAGAAATCTGTAAGAGGTTCGGAGAGATTTAGCAATTAATATGATGTAAAATATATATATATATATATATCCATTTTGTGGAGAGCAAGCAGCAGCTTGCCTATAAATTAGAGGAAGCTTGGCCGATTGGGAGAAGCATCAAGAGGAGAACGAAAGAGAGAAAGAGAGATTAGAGAGTGCGGAGATGGCTCGCGGCCATGGTCGCAAGCTCCAAGCGGCCATGGCCGCAAGCTCGAGCAGAGCAAAGGAAGGTCGAGCAGCAAGTTCCAACAGCGGGCAGTAGAGTAGCAACGAGCAAAGAAGCTTGGAGGAGGCTGAGAAGTGGCTTAAAGCAGCAGAATCGCGGCCATGGCCGCGAGCTCCAGCAAGCTGGTGCGTCGCATGGAGGCTGGCCGCGGTGGAGGAGGTTGTGCAGGCGGCGGCTACGGGGTTCAGCAAGGTCGAGGTGGCCGACAGAGGGTCGAGTGGCGGCCGACGGAGAGCCAAGCGGTGGCGGCCGCGAGTTGGCGTGCGAGAGTTGCAGGTCGCGTGGGAAGAAGCGGGAGGAGGAAGAAGAAGGGAGGGAGAAGAAGAGAAGAAAAAAAAAAGAAAAAAAGAAAAGAAAAGAAAAAGAAAGAAAGAAAAAGAAAGAAAATAGGAAAACAATATAGAAAAAATCCTAGAAAATTCTAAGAAAATGGGTAAGGGAGATTTATTAATATTTCAAAAATTTTGGGCAAGAAAATTGTTTGGGCACGCGTTTTGAGGATAGGGCACGCATATTGAGAAAGCCTGAGAGGCTAAATCAAGGTGAGTAAATTTCTTAGAAAATTTCAGAAATTCAAAAATATTATTTTACGAATTTTTGTAGTGAAATATTTGAGAAATATTTAGTTTGGATTTATTGAGGAAAAATAGGAAGAAATAGAGAGAAAAATAAGGAAAATACAAGAAATTATGAAAAAATAGGTTTTAATGCATATTTTATCAAATATGATGATTAGGATGCTTTGAGGCTTAAAATTGAAGTGACTTGTGCAAATTTTGAGGTTGGCACCCAAATCGAGGCAATGCACAAATATCGAGATAAATGGTACTTCTCAACTAGACTTAGTTTTATGAAAAATGCTTGATTTGTAAGTAATTTATGTTTAAAAAACCCGATCCTCGGGAATGTTTTCATCATATTGATATGCCCTGATATGTATCCATCACATAGACGACATACATGACATGACTATGAAATGCATATGTACACGTTGATATCATAACTATGAAATGCATATGTACCACTACTTTATCAAGGGTGCCCCCATACACCCCGGCTTCGAAATAGGTGGCTGTAAAAATGGTAGGTAGCATGAAGGGTGCAGTTGACACCTACGATGAGTAAGACATTGCATTTATGCACGAAATATATTTCATGTACCCTTACTTAAATGATTCATCGTCTAACTTGGGCTTTCCCCTGAAATATTCAAATGTTCTAGATGGAGATTGTAGTAGATACGAGGATGAATGAGGCATGAAATGGTACTTAGCAAGGTGCATGACGAATGAAATGTATGTTATGTAGGCTATGTATTTAAGTTCTGCTACTTTGAATCTGAACATTTTAAGGAATGATGATGTATAACCCTATTTAGGGTTAATGTTGAGAACTTATGCTTTGTATTAAGTTATGTTGAGGTACGATGATCAATATTAAGGTATCGGGTTCGATCTTTGCTTCCGCATTTGATGTGTATAATGATTCTTTTTCGAGAAAAATGAATGGGAATTCTGGGATGGATTCGAGGAATGCTGTGGTTTATAATTAGTTTGAAAGAAAAAAAATTATCCCAAAATTGTCCCAAATTATAACACGCCTGGGAAACGGGGCGTTACAGTTGCCATCAACAGGCACACTCCTAGAAGGATGCCCCATATATGCAAGTATGTCATGGATCTCATCAAGTACATCACAAATGTTAACATATATCAGTGTATTTTTTTTTTTACAAAGGTTAATTCCTTCCTTCACATAATCCACATGCTTTTTTAACAACAGTAACACAAAAATAAATTAGCTTAAGAATGAAGGGAGAAATTTGTTGGTGGCTTGTCGATTTTAGTTTAAGAGAAGTATGACTTAAAACTAGATGCTATAACCCACACTTGAGGGAATCATCTTAAAATGAAATTTAGCAGTTGAATATATCAGACTTCCTACAAGATTTAGACCACGATTCAAACTGATATGGTCTTGAAATCCCCATACAAGTGACATAAGAGTAATTGCCTCGAGGCTCGACTCGAAAGATGCTACTTGATAAGGGAAAACACCATCGGGTCCATAATTACTCCAATACCCCGAAAATATAGCCATTGGCAGTAGTGCCATATGCCCACCGATGAGATACTCTGTTGATGTCATCCTACCCGAGTTTAGAGGAGACATGTGGTAGATGCGTGTCACCACACTAGCTAGCTTGTTACTTGACGAGGATTCTCTAGATTTCTTGGGATCGACCATCCCACTGAGGATCATGGAGACAGGAACTACCCCGAGCTCTTCGAAAGCGATTATGGAATCCATACCAATAGGATCCCAGTTCCGCAAAGAGCGGGATAAGGATCCTAGTAATTTGAAAGAGGATCCTTACCTTAGCATAAGGATAAAAGGGAGAGGACCAGCAATGGGTAAGGGATGGGATCTTTCTCTCTCTCTACTCTAGAATCATACTCTTTTGTGTTAAAAATATTTCGGTAATCTAACTTAAACATCGGAGTGATACCGGAGGAGCAAGTCACTGACCTAATTGCAGGTACTTAGGCTGAGACAGATGAAGGTGATCGGCCACCGTATCATCAATTGGCGCCCACCGTGGGGTCGAGACATCTTCTTTTCTATCTCTCAAATACGACTTGCTATGACGTTTGAGTTATTTTCTCTGTTTTGATGGCAACTAGAAGACAACAGTCTCGGGCTGTCGGTGGTAACCTTTCCTCGAAACCAAGCCAGAATAATCCTCTAAGGAGCCTGCAGGGGAGAGACCGTAGTCCAGATGACCCTCCTCCCCCACCTGATCAGATTACGCTTTTGGAAAATCAAGTCCAACACCTGACGGAGTTGCTCATTGGTTTCCTAGACCGCCAGCACCAGCAAGACCATCATTCTTAGGCGGAAGGGAGGCAAGAACCCCTGAGGGAGGAGGAATCTTGCCCACGCGAGGGGGACCCTCGGGGGCACCGTAGGGAGGACGAACATGGGGAGGCCGCAGAGTCTTCCAACATGTCGTATGTGTTGGAAATGTATGCCCTAAAGACATGTTTTGTTTAATTTATGGTAATGATGTTTCTTTTATTCAGTTCATGGCACATATATTATTTGCATTTAATTGTTGGAAAAGTGTCCATGCTATTAAGTAAGTGATTCATGTGATGGGTCGTTCTTCACAGTTAGGCATGAATCATGGGTACTTAATAAGCAAGAAAAATATTGCTCTTGATTTTTTGATAGAACTGGGCATTCTATCATGATAAGAACATTGTGCAATAGATCCTAATGGAGGATGGCTTGCCTTAGCCAGTAAACAGTCTGCTTACTCTAATTGTACAAGCGCATTTGGAATGCGTAGAGTGGACCTGTGATAAAAGCTAATGACAAAGTACTAATTATCATGGAGCTAGTCTATCACTGCTACTACGTGGACGAGTACTCTAATACTTGAGTATTAGTTGGTGGTCTAGTGAACCTAGAGCTATATTCTTAGATTCATTGTAGGTGAGGTCTATCAAAGATCAATATCCTTTTGAGTTGGGAGTATGGTTTCTAATTAGCTAAGACAGACTAATACAAGATAGTTTCTGTGATTCACCCCCTTGTGATTGTCCAAGAATAATCAAATAATCCAGGGCCCTAGGAACGTGACTTAAGAGTGTGTGCTTCTGGGTAGCTCCCAGTGATAAGCAAGTACATTCGAGTAGTCACAGATTATTGGACTAGTGATCTAAGGATGGTAGAAATCATTTAGAGAGATGTTAGTACATTATTCCTTTCTAAATGATGGGTGTTACGCAGAGGGGTATTTTCGTCATTACACTAGTAGGTCAAAGACATGGCATATGCAAAATTATTCGTGGGGTCAGTGTTACCATATGGTGATAGTTGGAACACTTAGAATGACAAAATATAGCTACTAGGTAGCAGGGATATTTTGGTCATTTTAGTAGCCGTGAATAATTTGTCTATTGGTCCCCGGGGCAGCTCGATGTAACTCATGTATTTTTTAATACATTTGGCTTGTTGGGTGAATTACATTGAGAGAGAATTATTTTATTCAGGATGGTCCATAATTAATTGGGCTAGAATAAAATAATAGTTCATTAGTTTAATTAATTAATTGAGCTAACCCAATTAGAAAATTAATTAAATGGACTTGGCCCATTAGGGTTTGGCCCACTAGGGTTTTAACCCTAGGGTTCTCCCTATATATATCTCTCTTTGATTGTTTTTCATCCAAGGTTCTTTTACTCTTCTTCATCGAAAGAGAGGCTGCGAGTTCGAGTCATACTTCGGAAGATCGAAAGAGAGCCTCCAAGTTCTGATGCGAAGGAGACGAAGGATTGCAGGACAGCCGTCGTCTCCACCACGCGAAGAAGCTCCCGCTCATCCTGCTCCTATTGCTTCATTCCGTCCGGTAATCCGCCGAAAAAGTAAGTCTCCTAGATTCTAATCAATACGAGGAACGTTTTTTGATTAAAACGCTTCCGTTGCATGCTTTTGTATCCTCGTTCATGATCCTTCAGTATGCACAACAACAGCAAGAGAGGAGGTTGCGACAGTTGGAGGAGGAGATGACAGCCCTAAAGACAAAGCTGGGTGAGTCTCAGGGGACGATGGTGAACCAACCCCTTAGTTTGGAAATCATGGCGGCCATACTGCTTTAGCGCTTACGCATTCCGGCTATCAAGCCTTATGCGGGGACTATTGACCCAATGGACCACCTAAATCTTTTTACCTCCCATATGATGGTGTAAGATGACTCTAATGCAATGTGGCGTAGAGTCATCCTGGCAACACTAGAGGGGCATGCATGAGCCTGATATTCAAACTTGGCCCATCACTCAATAGCTAATTTTGCGCAGTTTCGGGGTAGTTTTCTAGTCCATTTTATGCCTCTTCAGAGCCATTGAAGGTCCACTATGGCCTTTGTTAGCCTGAAGCAGAACCAAGGTGAATCTTTGAAGAATTTTGTCTCACGTTTCAATATGGAAGCTCTGAGTATTGAGAACTTCGACCATAGTGTCGCTATGATAGCATTCCAGAATGCCCTAAGGCCTGGTCCCTTCGCTCAGTCGTTGGCTAAAACTCCCCAGCTTACATTTATGGATATTTTAGGCTGGGCCACGAAGTACATTAATGTCGAGGAGGTTATGCAGACAAAAAGAATAGAGCACACTGAGAAAAAGGAAAAAAAAAAAAAAAGACATCCTAAAGAGCATAAGAGCAAGGGTCGAAGGGAGGATCGAAAGGAGAAGCATCATCCTTGGTGGGAGTCGACCAGTTTTTCCCCTCTAAATGCCTCAAGAGTGGAGATCCTTGCCACCATCGAGGACAAGGACTATCTAAAGAAGCCCCGATCGATGAAAACGCCGTCCAACAAAAGGAATCAGAATAAGTATTGCCGCTTCCATCGAGATCATGGTCACGATACAGAGGAATGTCACCAGTTGAAAGAAGAGATCCAGGAACTGATTAATCAAGGCTTCCTTAGAAATCATGTTTCTAGGGAAGCGGATCCCTGAAGGGGGAGGGAGCAGCGTTCATAGTCGTGGAGTCCCCCCGCCAAGAAGGATCGAGTCGAAGGGCGAGATCGAGTTCGGTATTTGCCCCGAAGGGAGAGACCGCCGCAAGCGAAAAAAGATCCTCCTCAACCTCAAGTATTTCATACGCTGGCCGTAGGGGAAGTCCCGGGGGCGAAGGGCGAAGAGGTTGCAATGAGTAGCCGAATCTCGAGGAAGAAGCGATTGAGGAGAGGGGAAACGATCTTTTTTTTCAGATAATGACCTCCCCAAGTACTCGAACTAAAATGATCCGATGGTAATAACAACTGAACTCTGAAGTTGGGAGCTTCGAGGGATCCTTGTGGATCCGGGTAGTTCTTTAGAAATTTTGTATAAACAAGCCTTCTTGGGCATGTGATACAGGATGGAGCAGCTATGGTGGGCTTAGGTCCCCTTGGTGGGATTTGATGGGGAAGCAGTATATTCATATGGAGTCATTTAGCTTTCGTTAACCGTGGGAAGAGGTTCCCGAACCTCCCAGGTCATGCTCGATATCTTGGTGGCAGATGTTCCTGCAGCTTATAACATGATTCTGGGAAGATCGGACCTCAACGTTCTTCGGGTTATTCCTAGCACATATCGTATGATGATAAAGTTCCCTACAGCTAGTGGGATAGGCGAGGTGCAAGGAGATTTGTGCTCAGCCCGTGAATGTTACATGGCCTCTATAAGCATAGTAAGGAGATAAAAGAAAAAATGCCACGAGAAGAAGCTCCTTGTCAACGAAGGGACTCCCGAGGAGAGTCTCCCATAGGAGGTTAGTTTTCTATTGGAGGGGTCAGAAGATCCAAAAACAGTAGAGTCGATTGACAAGTTGGAGGAGGTACCCTTAAAGGAGGATTGCCCAGATCGTTGCATAAAGATAAGTGCTGAGTTAAAAGATCCATTAAGGGGTCAGATCTTAGCCCTCATTCGGCAGTATGCAGACATCTTTGCGTGGACTGCCCAAGACATGCTAAGGGTTGATCCAGAAGTCATGACACACAGGTTGGGAATACGTCCAAGTTTCTGACCTGTTAAGCAGAAGAAGCGAAGCTTCACCCTCGAAAGAGACCGAGCAATTGATGCAAAAGTCGTGAAGTTAATGGAGGTGTAATACATTCGGTAGGTTGATTATCTGGAATGGTTGGTGAATGTGGTGTTGGTGGCCAAAGGAGAAGGTAAGTGGAGGTTTTGCATTGACTTCACTGATCTTAAAAAAGCTTGCCCGAATGATAGCTATCATCTTCCTCGGATAGATGCCTTGATTGATGGGACTGCTAGTTGTTTGCTCATGAGTTTTTTGAATGCCTTTTAAGGGTACCATTAGATCCCATTGCACCCCGAAGATTAGGAGAAGACGACATTCATCAGCAATAAGGCAACCTACTGTTACACAGTAATACCGTTCGGCTTGAAGAATGCGGAAGCCACCTACTAGTGCCTAATGAATAAGCTGTTTCAACACCAGCTCGGTCGGAATATGGAGGCTTATGTGGATGACATGCTGGTGAAAATTCTCATCACTAAACATCATCCCCTAGATTTGGAGGAGTGCTTCCAAATCCTTCGTAAGTTTCATGTAAAACTTAATCCTATCAAATGTGCATTTGGCGTTTCTGCATGAAAGTTTTTGGGTTATATAGTTCATCACCAAGGGATTGAGATAAACCCAACGAAGGTTAAAGCCATTATGGATATGCTAGCCTTGAGGAATATCAAGGAAGTGCAAAGCCTTACAAGAAGAATGATGACCTTAGGAAGGTTCCTCTCTTGATTGGCAGAAAAAGGTCTTCCCTTCTATAAGGTCCTATTGAAGGCGAAGAATTTTGTTTGGGACGCTAAATGTTAGGAAGCTTTTAACAAGCTAAAGGAACATCTAATTTCTCCTCCAGTCTTCACTAAGCCACAGCAAGGAGAACCACTGTATCTTTATTTGGTGGTAGTCGAAGAAGCTGTGAGTTCTGTACTAGTCCGAGAAGAAGATAAAAGGTAGAGGCCCGTCTATTATGCCAGTAAGCGTTTGACAGGAGCGGAGGTTCGGTATTCTCCCATGAAGAAGTTAGCCTTTGCCTTGGTGGTCTCGACGAGGAAACTTTGGCCCTATTTTCAATCTCATACCATTATTGTTCTTACTAACCAACCTTTGAGATAGGTTCTTAGCAAACCAGAGCTCTCAGGAAGGATGTTGAAATGGGCAATGGAGCTCATAGCTTTTGATATTGAGTACAAGCCTCGGCCGACCATCAAGGCCCAAGCGTTGGTAGACTTCATCCCCGAAGGGATAGGATCCCCAGAAGCTTCGAAAGGGGATCAGAGGCCATGGATGTTGACCGTAGATGGGAGCTCGACCTTGGGCGGTGGCGGAGCAGGCTGATGATCAGAAGTCCTAATGGGAAGGCATGGCCCTATGCCTTGCATTTCGAGTTTCGAGTATCTAACAATGAGGCTAAATATGAGGCTTTGTTAGCGGGATTGAGATTAGCTAAGTAGTTGGGAACGTAGCGAATCGAGGTGAGTTCAGACTCTAACTTGGTAGTACAGCAAGTGAACGGGGAGTATGAGGCTCGAGAAGGTCATATGGCGAGATACCTGGCTATGGTCAAGGAACTGATCGCGCATTTTTAGTTAGTGAAGGTGGAGTATGTTCCTCAGGCCATGAACACGAAAGCAGATCTGTTGTCTCGGGTCGCTTCTTCCTATTTTCCTACAAGCTCTTGAGAAATTCGAATCGAGTCTTTACCATAGAGAGTATCAAAGAGTTCGTTGATCAGTTATGTATGGAGGACGAGCCTAGTTAGGTGGATCCTTTGTTATTATAGTTAAAGGAGGACAAACTTCCTGAGGATGACTCGGAAGCCCAAGAGGTCAGAAGGAAAGCCCGAAGTTTCGTACTAGTCAACAGGGAACTTTATAAGAGATAATTATTGCAACCATTGCTCAAGTGCATCAGGCCTCGAGAAGTAGACTATATCCTAAGGGAGATTTATTGAGGCATTTGTGGAAGCCATATCGGGGCCCGAACCCTCAGCCAGAAAGCTTTACGGCATGGGGTACTATTGGCCGACGATGGTGAATGACTTAGAGTAGTTGGTCAGGACCTATGATAGATGCCAACGAACCTCCAACTTGGTTCATGTACCAGCTGTCACTCTAGCTAACCTCGTTACACCTTACCCCTTTGTTCAATGGGGCATCGACATCATGGGTCATTTCCCTCTGGCAGCTAGTCAGGTTAAATATATAATTGTTGCTATAGATTATTTTACGAAGTGGGTGAAAGCTGAACCGGTAGCTTCCATTACTGCTCAATGAGTGAAGCAATTCTTATGGAAGAATGTGGTATGCTGCTTCAGGATTCCTTGAGTTCTAATTTCTGATAACGACACTCAGTTTACTGACCGATTCGTCCAAGAATGGTGCTAAGAGTTAGGAATAAGGCAGCATTTCACTTTGGTGACCCACCCACAGGCCAACGACTAAATTGAGCTCACTAACAGAACTTTGTTGTATAGTCTAAAGGCACGAGTGGATAAGGCAGATGGCAGCTGGGTGGAAGAATTACCGAGTATTCTATGGTCTTATCGGACCACTGTGAAGGTATCTACGGGCGAAAATCCTTTCAACCTATGTTATGGTTCAGAAGCATTAATCCAGTCAAGATAGGAGTGCCTACCCTAAGGGTGGAGCTCTTTCACCCAGAGTCCAACGAGCAGAATCTAAGAGACAGCCTAAACCTCCTTGATGAACTTCGTGATTAGGCAAAGATTCGACAGGCTGCCTACAATTGACATATTGAAAGATACTACAATTGAAGGGTAAAAGCTCGGAGCTTTCTTCTTGGAGATTGGGTATTACGACGAGCGGATGTTCGAAGGGCTCGAGAAGCGAACAAGTTAACGCCGAACTAGGAAGGTTCTTTTAGAGTGGTGGAAGCCCTCAGCCTTGGCGCTTATAAACTCCAAACCACCAAGGGTGTACTCGTTAAAAATACTTGGAATGTGTAGAATTTGAGGAAATTTTATCAGTAATGTTAACTATGATTTTTGAAATAAATTTTTTTTTCTCTCTCATCAGCTAAAGTTCTTCACCGCAAAAGATCCCAGGGGACCACCCCTGACCAAAAATAAGGCTAATCTCGGGGGCCTCAAACCCTCGACAAAATAAAAGGATCAGATGTGAACTTGGGGGGGGGGGGCCTCGAACCCTCGATAAAAACAAAAGGATTAGATGTGATCCTCGGGGGGCTCGAACCCTCGATAAAAATGAAAAGATCAGAAGTGATCCTCGGGGGGCCTCAAACCCTCGATAAAAAATGAAAGAATCAGATGTGATCCTCGAGGGCCTCGAACTCTCGACAAAAACGAAAGGATCATATGTGATCCTCGGGGGATTAGATCTGATCACCAAGAGATTTTTTGTCTCTAATAAAGAGCGAGGAAAAATTTTCAAAGTACAAAAAAAAAAGGTTAAATATAACCCTCCAGTTTTAGAATTACGGTTTTTGATTAATTAATAAGGCAAGTAGCTTTCAAAAGAAGAGCGAGCAAACAAGAAGATTTTATTAAAGTATCAAGTTTTAAGTACAAAGGTATCTAGTCTAAAGAAGATAAAGCTACCGAGACATCAAAAGGGATGGAGACCACGTTTAGGTTCGGGAAGCGCTCCTTTGTGAGCTTCTTCATGTGTTCAAATCCACCCCGAAAGACTTCTTCTAGCTTCGCAGCGTAGGCCTCGAAGCTTCAAAAATCCTCGCAACCATTTTGAAAGGCCACACGGGCATCCTTGAGGGCGGATTGAAGCTGGGTGTGGGCTGTGCGAAGGTCTTCCTTACACCGAGAATAGGACTCCATTGCCTCGACCTGCCCTTTCTTGGCCTCCTTCAGCTCCAAGGTGAGTTTCTTTACATTCTCTAGGAGCAGGTCATTTGCGCCCTTCACGGCATCCAGTTCCTCCCCAAGCTTAGAATTAGCCTGATTAGCTTCCAGCATATTCCCCTGAACTAGCTCTAGATCCTCGTGAGCTGGGGCTTCGACCTCATTAGCAAGTTTGGCTTCCTCTTGCTCCAGCTCAACGGATTTGGTGAGAATGCGTACACTATGTTCGACGTCTGCCAATTTAGAAGAGAGGGTCTCAAGCCCTCGGAGATTTTCAACCTCGGACTCCAAGGAGGCAATCCTAGCTTGTAACTTTGATTCTCGCCGGGTGATTGAATTTTGAAAACCTAAGAGTCAAGGCCTATTCGTAAGAAAAGAACTCAAAAGAAAAGCAGCTAGCAAAGGATTACCCTAAGAATCTCACCACAGTAATCTGGTTCGCCCGCAGTTGGCGAGGCACTGAAAATGGCCAAAGCTTTAGCAGGGGCCTCGGTCACCTCGGGAGTGGAGGTCGCTTCGGTCGAAGGCAGGGAAGAGATAGGCTCTATTCTTCGTTGTTTCGTTCTTCGGGTCAGTATCTCCTTCGTGGATAGTGCGAAGGCCTCCCCCAATGAAGCTTCCCCCATTAATCCTAGGCGCCTTTCTGGTGCCAGAGATGTTAATATCTTCTTGAAAATAGAAGGGACAGGAATTGTAATACTCGGGAATGATTTGAGACTATAAATAATATTTGATGAGGGGTACAAGTGGAATTATCAAAAGAATAAGGTTATAGGACACACTATCGCAGTCTTAAGTGATCGAAATGACTCGAGGGAGTACCCCGGACCCTAGATAGCCAAGGGAAATGGTATAGTATTGACAAGTGATATGAGTTATGATTTTTAGTGATGAAATAAATTGGATCAAGAATAGTTTTCGGTATAGTTGTCGACCAGGTTAAGAAAATCGAATCGACGTAAGGGACGTCTGAAAAGTCAACAAAGCATGTTGAGGACCAATATTTTATGTATAGAACAACCCTTAAGTGATTTCGGGTTGAAACAAATGGATTTAAGGTAAAAACGAACAATCGGGCCAAAGTATAATTTTCTAATTTTGCCCGAGGGAGGTCAAAAAGATAATTTTTCAGAAGTTTCAAGGGTGGAATGGATAATACAAATCTTGTGGGCCTTAATGGTGGTATTGGATAGTTCAGGGGTGCATGAGAAAGGCCAAAATGAGATTTGATGAAATCAGGGGGGTGAAAATGCAATTTAGCAAAAATGGGCAGTGTGAACACAAAGGAGAATTCAGCTGCCGCAAATGACCACACGTGGAGGCCGATCTCGACGATGGGAAGGCCAGGGAGGAGCTGGGGGAGGTCATATATGGCGTGGGCTAGCTTGGAGGCCAAGCCATGGCTGCTGATTGGTCGAATTTTGGCTGGAATTTCGCTATAAATAGCTAGGTTTTCGGCCGAGAATGGAGACTCAAAATTGGCCATGATTTGGAGTGATTTTGAGAACATGGATAAAGGGGCTATTGATCTTTGCATCACGAGGAAGGTATCTGGAGCATTTGGAAGATTTTTAGCAACGTTTGAAGGCCATTTGAAGCTCGGCCGAAGGTTTGAAGCGGTTCGCCTTGCCGGACCTGCAATTGGCCGTTTGGGCCACTTTTCGATGGCCTTTTGGCCTGAAATCGATGCGGTTGTGATCGACTAGACGAGGGCTTGAAGAGGGTGCCCTCAGATCTTCCATCGGAGCCGTCATTGTCGGCCAAAAATTTGGGGAAGAAAGTGGCGCGTGGCTGCACGTGCCACACACTTCACGCGCACTCACGCGTTGAGCGCGTGAGGGCGCGTGAGAAGGGGTATTTCAATAATTTTTCTTCCATTATTTTTCTATATTTATTTTAGAAATTATTGTGTTGAAAAATTTGGAAAACTGTTTGAGGAGATAATTATTTTGGAATTATCAAAGTGAAAATTGAGAGAAAATAAAGGAAATTATGAAAAAATTAAGGAAAATAGATTTTAATGCTTCCTTAATTAAATATGATGTTTAGGGAGTATCATGGCTCGAGGTTGAGTATAAGTTCAAAGATTAGTTATTTGGCACGCAAATTGAGGCAATACACGAGGATCGAGGCGATTCGAATACGTTCAAGTGAGTGGTCTGACTCTGGTTTTACCCTTGTTTTGGAAATGTCTTGGTGTGAGTGTAGTGAGTTTAGGTAAGTGGTCTTACCAGAACTTGGGATGCTATGCTTATGCGTTTTATTCATATATATATGGCATCATTTGCATATTGATCATGTGGTATATTGCATCAACTATTTTTACTTATAAAAGAGTCGGTGCATGGCGTGTGATTTTCACAGCATCGGGGCATTGGTCCTTCGTGTTGTTGTTGGGTCTGTATGGGACGGGATGGGGTCTTCTTGAGAATGGGACAAGGTTAATCCAAGTGAACGAGTGACACGGTAGGGCACTCGAGAGATTAAGTATGTCGCGGCAAGGTCAACCGCAACGGTGTGTGGAATGAATTTTCCACAGGAGGTTGAGTATGTCAAGGAGATTTCTCAAGTTAGACGGGTTGCATGTTGTTGTGTCTGTATATTCCATGCTCATATGTCTTTCATGCATTATGTAAATTGTTCATGCCATCACTTAGATGTTTTATCGTCTAACCTGGGTTATGCCACTGGAACATTCAAACGTTCCAGCCAGGGACTGCTACGAGGGGCAAGGACGTGGCCAGTTGAGACCTACGGTGTTTAGCTTGCTAGTTATTGTATCACTTTGAAAGCTCTAGTATGTATTTTGGTTATCTATAAATGGTAGTATGATAATGTTGTTATCATTTGGTAGTTTTGTAATAAGTGTTTCGGTGTAGAAGCACCTTGTAAGAACTCGTGGTAGGCCACGGTATTTTGATGTTAATGTATTTACTGCGTTATAATATGTCTGGTTTAGTTGTTAAGATTATTGATCTTGTCAGTTAAACAAGCAAGACTGGGGTTCTCGGGATTTGTTATCTGCATGTGAAGATTGTTCTTATGAACTTGGAAAAAAAAAAAAAAAGATTCTTGAAAATGCCCTTATAGTGACACGCCTGGCGAGGCGGGGTGTTACAAGAATGCTGGGAGGCATTGTAAGGGGCTTTGTACTTACAGGTGGTCGACCTCCCTGGGCCTCTGCCCTAACTACCTCCAGAGCCTGGGTGATGGTCTCAATATCACCTTCGGATGGGTTCTGCGTGGGGATAGGTGCTGTTGTAGCTGGTTGCTGAGAAGGTGGGGAGTCCCTCTTATTCTTCGGGCCCCGAGACCTCGCGGAAGAGCTCATTGGGCAAGCCTTCGCGTCGTCTTTAGAAGCCTCCTGGAAGGTCTAAAGATCCCCCTCTGTCGTTTCCTTCAATCAGGAAGAAGTCGAGGATCCTCTACTCCTAGTGTTCCTCGGAGCTTTTTCAGGTGGCACTAGGAGCCCTTTGGTTTGAGAAGGCTTGGAAGCCTTCTCAGATGTTTTCTTGCCTTGGGGGTGGGGCGAAGGACCCATGCTCTCGGGGAAGTCCAAAACCATCCCCTTGGGGATAAGAGAATAAGTTATCTCCCAAAGATTTTCAACTGTGCACAAAGAATAATGAAGATCAATGTCTGGTAAAGACGAAAAAAAGTGAAGAAGAAAGGAAGAAAGGCGAAGGCTAGCGCTTACAGGTTTCACCATCTAGGTCCGCTTTGGTGAGCATCGGATTGGAGAGCCATCCCTCTTCCTAGTTCCGACTCATCTTCATGAGCTTACCGGCTGTTTCTTTAATGTCCTCGATGCTCGGACATTTGTGCTTGGTGTCCAGAGTCCACCCATTACACATGGACCAAATCTCCTGCGAAGAACTGAATTGTCTAGGGCGGACGAAGACAAAGCTCTCCTTCCAATCGTTTGAGTCTTTCGACCCTCCAGATTACATGAGTGTTGAGGCCTTGATCTCTAGTTCAGGACGCTCCTTGGGCGCGATGACATTACCCTCCCTCACTATCCTGGGTGAAATTGAAATCCAACCCCCCGGGTCACGGTTGGTGGTGAAGAAGAAGTTGAAAAGATCCCCCAAAGGCTCTATCTTACTAAAATGGCAGATGATAATAAACCCCATCAGGTACCCCCACCCAAAAGGGGATAGCTAGGTTAGAACGATGGTGAGATGTTACAGAAGCGACATAACCCTCCCTCGGGGGGGCAAGTAAAAACCCCGATCGAAGGCGTACTTGTAGATACAGAGGCGGCTGACGACGAGATGGCATGCTCAAAGACTGGTGTTGAACTCGACCTCCCACTCGTCGGGAATCGCGTATTTCTCCTGGAACTATTGGCACTCCACTTCACTCATCCATTGGCAGGGAATGGAAGCGGCAGGGTGATTTCGCACTTAACGAGCTCCACATCGGCCGAGTTAAGCCTTCCGAAACCAGTAATCGCCAATTGAAGATTGAGGAAGCAGAAGGTGCACAAGTAAACGAATCAAGAGGTGGCCGAGAGACCACCACTTGGTTGCAAACCGAGAGGCCTTTCGATCCTAAGTGGCCTCGTGGCCATAAATGTTCTTCAATCCCAAGAGCTTCCCTCAAAGCCAACGCACCCTTCTGGGGTGTTTCTCGATCCAAATATTCGAAGAAAATAGTTAATTCTCCATAGAGAATTCTAATTCTAAAAGGACTTTTGAATAATTGAGATAAACACCCTCCATGAGAAATTTCATGATAAGCATCATCCATAAGAGACAGACGTCATCCATAACAATCATAGTCCTAGCCAGACTAGGAATAATTAAGATAAGCATTATCTACAAATAATCCTAACCCTAGATTAATTAGGATTACTCCATACTTCTCTATAAATAAGAGGCCCGCCTCCTTATTTAGGTACGCTCGCTTTGATACTCAAACCCTATTTTTGTGCTCAAGCACTC
The DNA here is from genome assembly GCF_014633365.1 of Diospyros lotus. Classification (NCBI taxonomy): domain Eukaryota; kingdom Viridiplantae; phylum Streptophyta; class Magnoliopsida; order Ericales; family Ebenaceae; genus Diospyros; species Diospyros lotus. Next base: position 13,445,105 of record NC_068350.1, read on the forward strand.
GAAGGTTAACTTAAGCATTGGAGGGTTTGCACAGGAATAGTCTCTCACGCCTCTCTCCATTTTTTTGTTTTGATAGGCCACTCAGTTCTTGAAGATCACTCAATTCTTGAAGATCACTTAGTTCTCAACAACCACTCGATTCTTAAAGATCTCTCGGTTCTTTGAGGCCTCTCAATTCTTTAAGGCCTTTCGATTATTTTAAGCCTCACGTTCATCAATAAGCAGCCACTCACCATCATCAACAATCTATCATCTCTCAAGGCCTCTTGATTATTTTGGGTCTCCTAATTATCCTTGCACGTGAACATCAAGACCAACTTTCTCACATTACAAATCCATTGTTGTATTTTGGCAACAACACAAGCTTTGAAGACATTTTGGATAGTTCCTCTTCTAGTGTCTACCCCACTGGCAATGGAAACATTTTCCTTTGTCTTCTCTAACAAATTGATTTCAATGCTTGCAATTTTTTGCCACCCAATTACAACTCTTGTAATCAATTAGATAATCCTTAAAATTAAGTCTAGTTAAGTGGTTATTGTCCAAAATATGAGAATTTGGGTTTTCCATTGGAGAATATTGCAGAATTTAAGAAAAACATAGTGTCGGTTAATTTTATCTTGTTTAACCATTTAGTTTCAATCTCAAACCAAATGGTACTCCCACTAGCTTTTCTAATCCCACACTTCCCAGGTGGTAAAAGCGAATACGATAAGACTTGTAGTAGGTGATCAAGTTCTTTCCTACATGGATACCTGGAAACACTATGGTGGTTTCTAAGGATACCCATATATTCACGTAGGCAACTTTTTCCTTCTACATCTCATGTAGAGTTCGATCTTCGACCTATCTACCATCAAATTCGAACACTATAGTGGTTTCTAGGATGATGAAACATTTAGATTTAACCTTTCACCTCAGCCAATGATCCATTTGAACTCTTATGACTGCAACACTATAGTGGTTTCTAGGTCACAAGGGTATGGGTACACCAACAACATCATATGCTTTAGATAGGCATCAATCTACTTTCTTAAAATGCACCCTCCCACCTATGGGCAACCAAAGTGCACCCAATCAAGTAACTGTTAGTGTTGTGTGCCCTGACGATAGATTTAGATGACATCTAGCGGGCTTGTTTTTAAAGAATTAATTGTATTTTTGTATAAATCAATAAAATAAAAATTTTTCTTCATTCATATTTTCTCCAATCATTTATATGAATGAGTCTCTAGATCTTCTGTGTGAAAATCTTATTCTCAAGGTGTTGAGATTGTCTGACATGATTCTCTAGTAACATAACTTCTTAAACTATTCCTAGTCCTTAGATTCTTTGGATAGAGACTCCAATTAATCGAGTATGGAATAACATAGGGGTTACTACCTCGTTTAATATGGGGATACTGATGGAAGGATAGTGTGTCACGTGTCATATGACATGAGATATCATTGGTAGACCTGTGGGTGGTCGTTGGGGAATAATCATCCGAATGTGACACCAATGACTAACCACATGGTATGGTGGATAATTGTAGAGTCCTCAGGTTATGATGGTGTGTTAATTCTTGGACTTAAATTGGCACAATTATTTTGTGTATTGGTGTGCCGGATTTGATAATGAGTCGGACCATCTAATTAGGAGGTGGGAATGTTCATCTATGTGGTTCCGTATTACTGGTATATGGAGACAAGTGTTGGGAATATGATCTGTCACCCTCGTCGATATTTGATGGGGTGAACATCCTATGTGATCAACTATTAATGTAACGGGATAGTCCTTGGTCAGGGAAGATTGAAAGTTAAGAAATGTGTTTCATGTGGTGTCATCTAGTCACATTAATGAGATTTAACACATAGTTACTGCGTTTGTGAGCTTATTACTCCATGGCTCTCGCTCAGTCAGGATATTAGGTGATGGAAGGATTATAGCATACGGTAATTGTTAACTATAATAGGTTCGCTTAAAATGAGACTTTACTACCACCTATATTATACTGAATTACTGCTAGGCATTATTTAGTAACTCTCGAAACGTCGTCGAAATTTGGAGAAGTTTTGGTGATGGGTCAAAAAGTTGACAGATACCAAAAAGGGTTTCGATGTTATTTGATTACTAGCGGGTAGTAAACCTAGTAAGTCACACACCATATAGTGTTGCGTTTGGTATTGACATCATATGCCCGAAATGTCTCTAGAAATAGTTGGTCAAAAGTTGACCATTGGACCCTTGGCAATAGTGCATAGTTAAAATGCATAGTGCATAGTAAACTACATGATTGCTGCATTATTAAAGGGGGGCCAGACGTTAAAAGGGTTTGAATTAGAAGAAGAAAAAAAGGGAGGGGGGATTGAATAAAAGAAAAGAGGCAGGGCCTCTGCAATCTCTCTCTCTCACACACACACATGCTTTCTCTTTTTATTTTTCTCCTTTTTCCTCTCTGTTTCATCATAAAATATTCTGCTAAGATAGAAATTATATGTGTAATTGTTACGTGTATAATTTTGAGACGAGGGCACCGATGATACGCAAATCCTATGTGTCTAGCAAGAGAAGAGGTGATCGGAACAATACTATTCAACATACTAGGTGTGTATCAACTAGAACCACCACATTTTGAGGTGGACTCCGTCTCAATACAAAAATCAGTTCTTTATTTCATCCCTTCATCGGGCAGTAGGTATACATTTATTTATAATCAATTGTTAAATATGCATGTTGCTTAAATACCCAAGCTATGTATGGCATGTATATTACATTCCACTGCGTGTATCTGATACATAATAAAAAATTAATTTTTGTCTGTACAACCGTACTAGTGATTTCCTTTAGTAACGATTACATACGACGATGGAAGGCCATGATAAATGGCATTTACTGCTTTAATCTAATATTGATTTTTGCACAATTAGGGAAGATTTCTATCTTTATTTATTAAGATCTCAATGTATTAAGTTTTTCAACATGCATCACATACATCAAACTAATGCATAAAATAATAAATAGGATAATCATGTACTTTTTCTAATTAATTAAATCCGAGGCTTTGTACTTAATTAATAGCACGAAAAAACACACACACACAAACACATCTCCATATGCTTGGTCTTTCTTGGCCTTTTTGCACCTTGGTGTCATCAACTCTTGATGGCTTCTTCTTCATTTTATGTTATCTATTGTATAATATAATTTTAAATCTAAAATAAAAATAAAAGGAGACTTATGTCTCTCTTACATACCAAATAAAAAATAATTACAATTTAATTAAATCAAATACCCATAACATTCATTCATTCATCCATCCAATTACATTGAAATAAAATGGCACAATTTAAAATAAATCATGTTTATGTAATTCATGTCACTTTTTGGGATTCTTGACATCTCATGTCATATATCTTTCAGTTCTGCCATCCAATCCAATCCATTGCAGTTTATCATCAATCGAAAGAACACAATCGACAAGTTGACAGTGCTTCATAACGGTTAACAGTTTTATCAGTGTTATAGAAAATGGTTGACTGTTTAATAGAATTTGTCGATAGTCCTCCCACTGAATCAAACCAGTCAATAGTTTCTGAAACATGTAAATTGTTTTTTGGGTTTTCTTTTTTACCGATTGACAACTACTATAAAAGGTCGATTCATTTGTTGAAACGGTAGATAGTTACTTGTTGACAAATTCGCGAGTCAGCTTGTACGAGTTTACAAATTTATGAGTCACGTAGTTTTAAATGAGTCAACTCGCTTATAAACTCAAATTTTCATATAATCAAAGTTGACTCGCGATTCAATACTGCAAAATCTGTCTATAAACTCATAAACTCGCATACTTTTGTTAGATATTTAACAATGTTTGTTGTTTTTATTTATATGAGGTTATGATTGACTTATGAGAATTTATATTATATATAAATTAATATTTAAAATTTTGATTATGGATTAATGATGACAAAAGATGGACTAAATATTTAGAAATTTCATATTATTTAGTATTTTTAAAATTAATAGATGAATTTATTTTGAAATAGGTACATACATGTACTTTATTTATAATGAATACAGTTGTAAATTGTAATAATCATGTTATTAAAAAAATATTAATTTATTTTTTATAAAATTATGTCATTCTAAATATATATTTACATACATTAAAGAATATTTTTAATTGTCTCTAAAATCTTACAATTTAACGATCCGAGTTTACAATTTAATTTTATGTACCCTTCTTCAATCCCACTTAAAATCTCGATTTTGACAAACTTAATAACATGATAATTTCGCTAAAACGGTCGATCGCCTAGGTAACTCAATTGACAATTTTTGCAAATCCAGCAAAAATAACAAACAATATACATGTCCAAAACATACACGGCATTACATAAACACATGCACAAGTTGAAATCATTCATCCATAGAGGGGTTTAGAAATGGTATACCTCATTGGATGAAGTTGATGCTAGTTGTGTTGTCACTTTCATTGCGCCACTTGACCCGAACCTGTTGGCCTCCCGGTTGTGCTCCCACGAACCTCCTTTCACGAACAACCATGAACATCCTCCAAATGCACATGTTCTTAGCTGACCAAACCTCCCCACTAGCGTAGAAGACCAAGTTGGTCCATCCGTAGGCAGCCACCAGAACCCTTTGTCGGACTTTTGTGCTAGTTAAGCCCAAACGAAGGTGACTGTGAGCTAAAACCATTCTCTAACAGTCAGTTTATTTCATGGACTTAAAATAGGATTCTAAAAAATAGGGACACTAGGCTATAAAAGCATTGTCTGCAACTCTTGCCAAAACAATTGCTGAAACCTCGCCGAAAAATCACTGCAACTATTACTGCCAATAACTTTTGCCGTCACAATTGTTGGAGTTACCGGTCTAGAGTAATATCAAAACAAAACCCACAAATTAGATCGAAGAAACTTGCACAAATAGTGAGTTAAAAACAAAATGAGAAACCGAAAAACCAAAAAAATAAAACTCCCTGTTGAGCTTCGATGAATTGCCGGCAATGGAGGAGATGAAGGTGGGGCTTCAAGGCTCAGATTGATCAGTCCAAGAATCACTAAGTTAAAGGGAAGAATCGGTCCCAAGAAAAACGCAAATGTTAGGATTTTTAGTGAGAAATCCTAATTAGTCTTGAAGATTATTTCTTATTCAAAATATTGGTTTTTTGCTTAGTTTGTAATCCTATTTCATAGTCAGTTGTTAATTGTTGCTAGGCAAGAAAATCTTAGTCCCGACGAACAAGGAAACTAGTTTATAAATAGGATGCTTGGCTTGTTATTCAAGGTCAGCAAATCACTTGTGAGAGACCAGTGAGAACTAGGAATTGGGTGTAATTGGGACTTGAGTTTAAAGAGAGAATATTGAGTTTTTTAGTTGTAAATTTTACTACATAGTGATATTTTTCCTCTATCATCCTAACAGCCTTTGTTTTTCCCTTTTAAGGTTTTCCACGTAAAAATCTCTTGTGTTTGAGTGTGATTGGATCATCTTGTGTTTTTTCTCATCTTACTTTTTCCTTCAACAAGTGGTATCTTTGGTTATCTGTTGCCTAGTACGCAAAGGATATGCCAAGCATAATGAAGTTTGATTTTGAAAAGTTCAATGGGAAGATCAATTTTGGCTTGTGGTAAATACAAGAAGTATATATTGATCCAATGCGGGTTACACAAGGTGTTGAAAGGCAAACCAACTCTTGAAGGCTTTGGAAAATTTGGTAGAGCAAGTCTGGAAAATGGCTCCAAAGATTGTGACACTGGACGTTCGTCTCTCAATTTTGTGGGAGATGAAGATGTTCTCTAAAGAGATGGATACATCCTCATTGCATGCTGCTAGACCATTAAAATTTCCATGAAAGAGGATGTGATACTTCTAGCGGGTCCACAAAGTTTGTACACGGGCATTGGCTTAGCAGTGATGCAAGGTGTGTGGTGGGAAGGATGTTGATGGCTAAAGAGCTCCTAAGGAAACCAAGCATGGGGGTTGGACCATAGTTTTTCAGCAAGGTATTTTTCGACATTGTGCCATGAAAATCTTAGACGATATATGCTTAAGTGATTGAACCTTTTATGGTAGGGGTACGGTGTCTTGTTGATAGAGATCATGGTGATTATTGATAATAGATACTCATGGCTGTCATTGGAGAATGGACGCATGTTTTTAGGAATTCTCGTTGAGGTGGTGGTTTGTTAGCATTTTCAGTGAGAAATCCTAATTAGTCTTAAAGATTATTTCTTATTACTAATATTAGTTTTTTGTTTAGTTTGTAATCCTATTTCATAGTCAGTTGTTAATTGTTGCTAGGTAAGGAAATCTTAGTCCTGACGAACAAGGAAACTAGTCTATAAATAGGATGCTTGGCTTGTTATTCAAGGTGAGCAAATCACTTGTGAGAGACCAGTGAGAGCTAGGAATTGGGTGTAATTGGGAAGTGAGTTTAGAGAGAAAATATTGAGTTTTGTAGTTGTAAAGTTTACTATATAGTAATATTTTTCCTCTGTCGTCCTGACATAATGGTTTTTCCCTTTTAGGGTTTTTCATGTAAAAATCTCGTGTTTGAGTGTGATTGAATCATCTTGTGTTTTTTCTCATCTTATTTTTTCCTTCAACACCAAACCAGCCTTAGATCAAACCTAAATCTGCCCAATCGAAAGAAAAACACCCCAACCCAAGAATGACAAGCACACAAGGTCGAAAAACCCCACACAAGATAATACCAATGACCACTCTTTTTCTCTTCTTCTCACTTTCGGCTATCTCTATCACTCTTTCTCTCTCTCTATTTTCTTGCCCCTTCAAAAAACCACCCCCTATAAACACAATATATAGATAACTATCGAAGAACCAGATAACATTTCAGCAAGATAAGGATATGCTCCCTAGGTAACTAAAAGAGATGAGATGAGGGTGAGGAAAAAGAAGAGAACAAACCTGGGAGTTGAATAGCTTGGACGACCAAGTCTTCAGCTTCATCAAATAGGCTATTAAAATAAGATGGATAATTGGCTATAGATAGGGCAGCTAATGGGCTTAGACCAAAATGGGTTTGGTTCTTATTTGAGTAACTGGACCAAGCCCGCTTTTCGCAAAGACAAGATAAATTTACTTGGGCCATCTTCTTATCGGGCTTCCTATAAGTGGGTTTGGACCTTTTTTTAAATCTATCAATCCTGATACGAAGCCTATGATAGTTTTATACTTACTCGATCTTACCATTATTGCCTTAGATTTGTTGGGTATTACACCCCAACAACTGGAGACTCCACTGCACTATCACTAGTTGCCTACAATAACGTCCCTTCAGCTACCAAAAACTTTTATGGCACTGGAGTGCTGCTTGTTATTGGCTACCTGCGATGGTCCTTTGTAACAGTAACGGTGAACTCCTTCACCAGACTTGTTGTTGCTATCTGAAAGCTTCTCCAAGATGCTATTGCGTCCAACATCTTCAACCCACGGATTGCAACACTTGTAATCTTCATCCTTCTCTAAAAAAGCTAAATCTACTCTCTCTCCCATTATATAATATATATCACATATATATTTACAGTGAACACTAAATGAAGGAGAATAGATGAATTACAGATTCTCACTGATAATATATATAATAGAACCTGGTTGATTATCCGAAACCAAAACACCCACAAGATCGAAGCAACCATATACGTAAGAATAATAAAGAAACGCTTACACATGCACACAAAGAGGTGAAGGAGTTTACGTGTTCGGATTCGAAATTGAATCCTACTCACGGTAGGGGCTTCAAATCCCTAATCAATCCACTAGATCCGAATAACAAGATGACACAAAATAGGATTATAATCATCCAAACCCTATGAACTGAAAATACCCAACTTACAGTAACATATGATGCAGCCCAGGAGCACAAACTTATAATCTCAACAAGAATCAACAACACTCTCACAAGCATCGCTCTTTCTCACACAATACATTAAGAGTACATAGAAAGATCAAGGGATCAAATCAAATTTAGGGTTTTTGTAATAGAGGGCGAGAGAAGACGAGAGAGAGTGTAAAAGCATGTGTCTTGCCTTCTCCTCATATTCGAGCGCATATATATATATATATGTGGGTAAAAGGGATGTAGATCAAACGGACATTACACTGCCACCTGTCAAGCATCAGCATTATTACCAAAGGAAAATAACACCGCACACATATATATCTCATAAAATATAGAAATAAAATTGCAACCTATTTGAGACAATTATCTAACAAATTCCACCTTGGATCAAGATGGGTTGCTTTATGGATTTGACTAGAGACCCCTACAAGTCTCCCTGCTACATTGGGAGAACATTGAGAAATGATAAAGCTTGCTTAAATTTAGTTTTAGGAATTGACTTTATCAACATATCTGTTGGATTTACTTCTGTTTTAATTTTCTCAACCTTAACTTAACCTTTTTCTATGATATCTCTCACAAAATGTAAGCACACATCTATGTTCTTGGTTCTCTCATGAAAAACACTATTTTTGCTTAAATGTATTGCACTTTGTGAGTCACAAAAAATTTTGGGAGTAGTATTAATCATTCCTAATTTTCTAGAAATACCTTGAAGCCACACAGCTTCTTTAATTGCTTCTATTAATGCTACATACTCTGCGTCCGTGGAGGAGAAAGCTACAATGTGTTGGGAGCTGAATCTAAATCAGCTAAGTTTGAAGCATCAAGATCAGTTTCATAACTGGTTAGCTCATTATTCTCTATACTATCTTGAGAATTTTCAAGGTTTGAATTAGATTCTAGGTTTCCACCTAGTTGGTCATCCCTTTCCACCTCAAACTTAAAAGAATCAAGATTATTATTATGCGAATTTTTTGCCAACTGATTTGGTTTATAAAATCGAAATTCATTAAAAATCACATCTCTACTTAATATGATTTTCTTATCTTCTATTAACCATAGCTTATACCCTTTTGTTTCCTCAGGATATCCAAGAAAAACTGCTTTCTTAGCCGGAGGATAATGTTTTCCCTACTTCTTATGGACATATCCTATGCAACCAAAAGGCTTTAAATGGGAAATACTAGGTGGTTTTCCAGTCTATTTACTTTCAGGGGTCATAAACTGAATAGTAGAGGCTAGTGATCGGTTAATTAGATAATAGGTAGTGGCTATAGGCTCAACCCAAAATTTCTTTTCTAACCCTGATTCATTTAACATACCTCTTACTTTATCAAGGATTGTTCGATTCATCCTCTCAACAATTCCATTTTGCTGGGGAGTGTCAGCACATGTCCTATGTCTTTTTATCTCTATTTGTTTACAATAATTTGAGAACTCATTACTACAGAACTCTAGGCCATTATCAATTCTTAAACACTTTATTCTTTTCCCAATTTGATATTCAACTAGAGTTTTCCATTCTTTAAATTTTTCAAAAGCTTCATTTTTATGTTTTAGGAAATAGACCCACACCTTTCTTGAAAATGATATTCTAATAATGGTTTTGATGTTTTGATAATGACAAACCTTAACATCAATGTCTATAGCTTATATTTAAAATCATTTTTCAAACATTACACGTTTTTCAAAGTATATCCTTGATTCAATTAATATATATAGTTAAACTAAATTTTCTCATGACAAGTGGTCTTATCTTTTCAAACAAACAAAGATTGATAAATCAAACAAGTCTTGATGTCTTAAAATTTCAAAGAAATGGTGTTTGAAATCATTTAAGTATAAAAGTCGTTCTTTGATTTTTCAAACCCAAAACTATTGACATCTTTAAAGAATTGTCGACAGTTTCATTTGCTAAAAGAGAAGAATTGTCGACAGTATGTTTGGAAACTGTCGACAGGTTTAAATCAAGCTCTCTGGATCCAACTGTCGACAATCTCTGTATTTAAACCGTCGACAGTATGCCTTTGTTTTGTTAATTCTTCGACCAAAACTATCGACAATATAATCTAAACTGTAGACAACTTATTTTCTGCAGGTTTCATAATGGCTAGTTTTTTAGTGCAATTAATGTGCCCCAACTACCACCAATGGTCCGATTCTTTGCATTTCTCATCTTGAACTATAAATACCAAGCAGGTGGCTCATTTAAGGGGTTCAGATGAATTGATTGTTGATCTATTAAGTGTCAAAATCATTTATTGTGCTAAATTTTTGAATTCCCTCATTCTTATTGTTCAGGCTTTGAGTGTGTTCTTGTTTACTTATTGAGAGAGATTTTAACTAAGGGTATAAGCCCTTAGAAATTTTCATCTTCATTTCATTGTATTACCTAGCATTTGTGATAGAGAACCTACCCTTTGTGTAAAAGGATTGTATTGCCTAGCATTCATTGCAAGAGGGCTTATCTTGAAGATAGGAGGTTATTTTGTTTTAGTGGATTAATTCAAAATCCTTGGTGAGGAGCCAAGGTAGTGGACTAGGCTTGGATTAAGCCGAACCACTATAAATCATTGTGTTCTTCTTATGGTTATGCTTTTTGTTCCATTTTTGTTCCAAACATTTCACTAATTTTCACTTGTATTGGATTTTTATTTTAGAGGATTACAAGTTTTGAATTAAATTTTTAAAAGCATCCAATTCACCCTTCCTCTTGGAAGTGTGCCCTAGCACATTCTATCTATTAGAAAAATCATTTACAAAAGAGATGAAGTATTGTGCACCAGATAAAAAGTAAGGCACATTTGAAGAACCCCATAAATCAAAGTGAATATACTCCAAAATATTCCTAGTTTGGTCTCTAGCAGTGTCAAATTTTAGCTTATGGGATTTCCCTAAGACACAGAATTCACAGAAGTCTAAGGTTCCAACTTTCTTGGAGTCTAACATCCCTTGCCTACACAACCTACACAATTCTTGTAGACCCTATGTGGCCTAACCTGTTATGCCACAAAACAGTCTCATCTTTTCCTAAGGAAGAGACTGTAACATCTCCAGAGATAGTCTCTCCTTGTAAGATGTAAAGCCCTTGCTTTAAAATACCCTTTAAAACTACTATGATGCATTTGATTATTCTTAGAATTCCATTTTGGGATTTATAAATGCATCCATTTCGATCCAACATACCTAATGAAATTAGGTTTCTCCTAAGGTTAGGAACTAACCTAACATTATCAAGAATTCTATGGGTACCATCCCACAATTTTAATTTTATAAAGCATGTTCCAATGATTCTACATGGTTGGTCAGTTCCCATAAAGACTTTAGCCCCATCAATTGGTTTAAAGTTATAAAGAACTTCTTTTCTAAGGGTCATGTGAAAGGTAAGCCTGAGTCCATGATCCACTCTTCACTTGGGCTTTGCTCTGAGATGATTAAGCCTTCCCCACTTTCATAACCATCAAAGAGGTTTGTTGTATCTACTTTTTCTTTATAATGGTTAACACCTTTCACCCTCTTAGGACAAAGCCTCATGGGATGTCCTTCCTACTTACACAACCAGCAAACTAAGGTTGCATTCTCTTTACTTTTCAATTTTTAATTTTGAGTTTTAAATTTATTTTTAGTTTTCTATTTTGGTAGTTTGTTTTTAGAAAATTAAAAACGCGTTCTCTTTGCCATTTTGAAAAACTATTTCTTAAAATAAAAAATTAGAAAACGCATTCTCTTGAAATTTTAAAAATAATTTTTTAATAATATTTATTCAATAAATTTGATTATTCAGTAAATTAAAAATATTTAATGTTAATATATTATTAAAAAAATATATACATTTTAAAGTTAATGAATTTTGAAATATTTTTTTCCATTACAATAATAAAATATAAATAAATAAATATGTTTTGAGTTTGTTTTTAATGAAAACACTCAAAACAACTTTTTGTTGTTTTGAGTTTTCTTTACAATTTTTTTTTCAAAAATACATTTTTAAAAACAGCAAAAAGAATGCATTTTCATTATTTTAGAAAATTAAAAACTAAAAATAATTTGAAAATAGCAAAGAGAACGCAACTTTTAGTTTTAGGATTTCCCTTATCCCTAGATTTTGACCTAGAGTGATTTCTTCCCCTAGATTTAGATTTCCTATCAGGTCTACCCTTTATTTGCAGGCCTTCTATTGGGGTATGCCTTTTTTCTTTCTTTAGTTTTAGGTCCCTAGACCTCAAAACTTCCAATACATCCTTTAGCGTAAGAGATTGTCTTCCATATTTCATTGTAATTTTAAGATCATTATGTGACTCAGGTAGAGAGTTCAATAAAAGAATTGCTTGATTTTCTTTTGATATTTCTTCATCTATATTGGCTAGAGAAATTATAAGGTCCCCACTTTAAGTACAATTTTTTTTTTATGAGGACCCGACGCCGGCGCAGTAACCAAAAACTCATGGCGACTTCTTCCTTAGAAACCCTGATCGAGAAATTCAAAGAGAAACATCAAAATATTCGGTACCTGCCAGAGTCTTAACGATATAACCATACTTAGCTCACTCATTTCTATCAGCATAAATTTTGCTATTACTTCATAAGTCATTTAACACATTCTTAAACATACATAAGGTTAATTACATGAAACAACCCTATAGCTAACATGATACCCTATCACCATCTTTGCAACAGGATAACAACACCAGGACCTTTGGTTAGGATTGCTTTGTACAAAGTCTAAACCCCCGCCTCATGCACCACCTAGCTTGCCACCCCTCGGTGCCCTGTCTTTATTTAAAATGACGCGAGCAAACATGAACCGCAAGACTTAACAAGCATAAAATAAAATTACAATCAATCAAACTATAAACTGAAATTACCCAACTTACGGTAACATACGATGCAACCCAGGAGCACAAACTTACAATTTCAACAAGAATCAACAGCACTCTCACAAGCATCGCTCTTTCTCACACAATACATCAAGAGTATATAAAAAGATCAAGGGATCAAATCAGATTTAGAGTTTCTGTAACAGAGGGCAGGAGAAGGCGAGAAAGAGTGTAAAAGTATGTGTTATGTCTTCTCCTTATATTCGAGTGTGTATATATATATATATATTTATATAGGTAAAAGGGATGCGGATCAAACGGACATATTACACTGCCACCCGTCAACCATCAGCATTATAATAAAAGGAAAATAACAACACACATATATACATCTCATAAAATACATAAATAAAATTGCAAGCTATTTGAGGCAATTATCTAACATATATCTATCATATGCATATAATGAACGCCGAGAATGGAAGAGTCGCGAAGAAGACGGAAGCTCCTAGGCGCATTGCTTCCATACGCTCTAATAATATACATATATCTTATATATATATATATAGAGAACGAACTTGCTGGACGGAGACGGACGGACGGGGCGGCTTGAAGAAGAAAAAGATGGGGCTCGATCGCGCGCACTGATTCTCTCCTCTTATATTAATCCATATATTATATATCACATATATAAAAATATATATATCTGCCGAGAGAGTTAGTGAGGGAGAGGCTGTGCATAATAATATATTTGCATAAATATATAAATGCTAGACGAACGTAAAGGCCAACAGAAAGTTAGACAACCTTAAGTTCTCGTGATTCAACAACAATATAAATCTGTCACATCTTGTACAACTGCCCAATAATCTCCAGTTTGTTCCATACCTTATAATTCAAAATTCAGTATTTCGGTAACGGCATCTGCTGATTCTGCTCCAATTGTTCAGATTAGAAGGAAATGTCTCAAACAAATGAGATTGAGGAAGCCATTCAACTAAAAGAATTACTGTCCCTAAATTTATTGTCCTCGTATATATTTCAGGATTCAATTCAATGTGTGAAATTGCTATTCTATTGATTGTTGAAATCATAGTCTCCACCTATTTTGTGTATGATAATTCGAATACTTCCTCTTCGTTTATCATTACGCTTCACAAAATTCTGGCACATCAGTCCTCTGCTAGCTACAGAAAAAATAACACTTTCACAAGTGGTATTGCCAACAACCTTTACTGTCTTACAGGGGCGGAGCCAATGTAGGCCCAGTGAGGGCCTTGGCCCTCACTGGGCCTTGGCCCGCCATTGAGTTTGGCCTGCACTCAGGCCCGCTAGGCTCCCTCAAATCAAGCCCTCAATCAATCAAACCCTAGGCTCCCTCACAATCAAACCCTCTCTCGCTCGCCGCCCACGCCCTCTGTTCTTCTCCCTCTCTCGCACCACCTCTCGCCGACTCGCCCTCACTTGCTCGGTTGCTCCGGCCTTCCTCCGTGCCTGCGTCGGATCGGACAACTAGAACCATCGCTGAGGACCGAGGTCGCCGGCGCCGTTGACTCGCTCGCCTCGCTCTCGCCTAACCCTCCTCGGTCGCCGGTCAGTCGCCCTTGCTCTCGCTAACCCAGTAACCCTCTCTCGACTCTCGCTCGCCTTGCTCTCGCTAACCCGACTCGCTCGCCTCTGTCTCCGTCGCTCGCCGCGTCTGCCTCGACGGCTCGGCCCTAGCCCAATCGCCCTCGTCACTGGCTTGGCTTGCCCTTCCGGGCTCCAGCTCCGACCCGGCGACAGGTGACCCGACCCCCTGTCTGTACTGTCGCTGATCATTTTTTTTTTATCCAAGAAGGTAAATTTTTTTATCCCATTTTTAAAATTAGGTGAAGTTAAATTTTGTTAACTGATGGGTTAATTGATGTTTGGGTTTTGTTTTTGAAAATAAATTTGTTAATGTGATGTTAATTGATTGTTAATGTGATGTTAATGTTGGGTTAATTGATTGTTGGATCAATTGCACAGACGCACGTAATTTGATATTTTGATTGTTGGATCAATTGCACAGGCGCACGTAATTTGATATTTTGATTGTTGGATCAATTGCACAGGCGCACGTAATGTGATATTTTGATTGTTGGATCACTTGCACAGGCGCACGTAATTTGATATCAATTGTACAGGGGTACGTAATTTTATATTTTGATTGTTAGATCAATTGCACAGACGCACGTAATTTGGATATTGATTAATTATAATTTACACATATGCACTTGATAAATTTATGAATTTGTGCATTCTCTAATTATCATTTGTTATCTTGAATTTGAAACAGTGATGGATAGATTTTTTAAACGAAAATCTTCGTCGGTTGTAGAAGATGTTGATAGGGAAAAATCAAATAGTGTTACTTTTGATATTACACAACTTCCCACCGATCCTGGACTAAGGATTCCAATTTTGGATTACGATGTTAATATTAGAGATCAAGTCCGAAGAGCTTATATGCAAAAAGGTCCGTGTCAGCCTTTAGATCATGACTTTCCATATAGACCATTTGGACAGACACAAACTAGACGATTCAATCCTGCTTGGTTTAAAGAGTTTGGTAGTTGGTTGGAGTATAGTGTATCAAAAGATGCTGCTTTTTGCTTGTATTGTTATCTATTCAAAACAAGTGTGGGTAAACAAGGAGGAGGCGATGCTTTTGTTAGTGAAGGATTCTCGTATTGGAAAAGTAAAGACAGGCTTAATATTCATGTTGGGGATCATGATAGTGCACACAATAAAGCTCGTATCAAGTGTGAGGCTTTGATGAATCAAGAGCAACACATTCAGTCAGCTTTCTTCAAGCAGTCAAAACAAGTACGAAGTGACTATCGTATTCGTCTTACTGCATCAATTGATTGTATTAGACTTTTGTTGCGACAGGGGCTTTCGTTTCGGGGTCATGATGAATCTGAGAATTCAGAGAATCCAGGTAACTTTTTAGTCCTATTGCAGTTTCTAGGTGATCATAATGATGAGATTAAGGCAGTTACAATGAACAAGGCTCCTTTAAATTGCAAATTAACATCTCCCGATGTTCAGAAGGATATTGTAAGTGCTTGTGCTGCTGAAACGATCAATGCTATTATCAAAGACATTGGGGATTCATTTTTCTCTATTCTAGTTGATGAATCTCGTGATGTGTCAACAAATGAGCAAATGTCAATTGTTTTACGTTATGTGAACAATAGTGGACAAATAAATGAACGTTTTATTGGTCTTGAGCATGTTTCTAGTACTACAGCTCTCTCACTTAAGGCTGCAATAGACAAGACATTTTCTAAATATAACTTAAGCTTGTCTAGATTGAGAGGACAAGGTTATGATGGGGCAAGTAATATGCAGGGTGAGTTCAATGGTCTCAAATCACTTATTTTAAAAGAGAATCCTTGCGCCTTTTACATTCATTGTTTTGCTCACCAGCTTCAGCTAGCTCTTGTAGCCGTGGCAAAGAAGAATACTCCAATTTCTAACTTTTTTCGTTTGGTTGCTGATGTGGTCAATATTGTTGGAGCATCGTCTAAACGTTGTGATCATCTTCGAGAGAAACAAGCAAATATTGTTGCAAAAGCATTGGAGAATGGTGAGATTTTAAGTGGAAGGGGACTTAATCAAGAAACTACCCTTCAGCGTTCTGGTGATACGCGTTGGGGTTCACATTATAATTCTTTGATTAGCTTGCTTGCCATGTTCTCAGCTGTTATTGATGTGCTTGAAATGATTAGTGTTGATGGATCAAATTCTGATCAAAAAGGTGAAGCATATAATTTGTTGGAGTCAATATTATCATTTGATTTTGCATTTAATCTACATTTAATGAGAACTATTTTGGCGATGACAAATGAATTATCAAAGGCATTACAGAGAAAAGATCAAGATATTGTAAATGCAATGGAATTGGTGAAACTATGCAAACAACGACTCCAGTCTTTTAGAAATGATGGGTGGGATTCGTTTGTGCAACAAGTCTATTCTTTTTGTCAGGTGCACTACATTGATGTTCCAAACATGGATGATATGTTTATACGTCGTACAGCTCGTGGTCGCCCACAACGTCAAGCTCCAGAAATAACATATTTGCATCATTTCCGTGTAGATTTATTCTGTGCTGTCATTGATATGCAACTTCAAGAGTTGAATGATCGTTTCTCGGAGGCAAATACCGAGCTGCTTCTTTGTGTAGCATGTCTATGTCCAAAAGATTCATTCTCTGCTTTTGACAAGAAAAGATTGATTCAACTTGCTGAGTTTTATCCAGAAGATTTTTCATCAGTAAATCTCCTAACACTTGATGATCAACTAGAAACTTTTATTTTTAATATGCGCTCTAACAAAGAGTTTGAAGGATTGAAAGGCCTTGGTGATCTTGCAGAGAAGTTGGTTATGACGAAAAAAAACATAATATATCCGTTGGTGTACAAACTTCTGACTTTGGTACTAGTTCTTCCAATTGCTACTGCTACTGTCGAGAGAGTATTTTCTGCAATGAACATTGTGAAGGATAGATTGCGCAATCGAATGGGAGATCAGTGGATGAATGATAGCCTAGTTGTTTATGTTGAGAAAGAGATATTTTCGAACATTGATAATGAAGTTATTATACAACGTTATCAAAATATGAAAAATCGCAAAGAACTATTGTAAGGTATTGAATAAATAATGTTAATCTTTAGCATATTTATATTATTATATTGTTTCTTATTTGTTTCTTTAGTAAGTTGCGCCCTCACTGAATATTTTTTCTGGCTCCGCCCCTGCTGTCTTATATACTAAAATTAATGCCAAATAAACCGAAGAGACTCCACTAAGCAAATTGACTCTGGGGGGGGTTGACGGCGAGCGGTTTTGGCGGGGAGACGGCGGGCGACGATGGTGCGAGCAGGGGTGGCGGCGACGGCAATGCGAGCGACTGTGTGGGGGGCGGACGCTGCAACCCGGTTTGAGAGAGAGAGTGGAGGAGAGATAAAAGTGGGTTTTAGAGTGAGAGACAGAGAGAGAGTGAAAGTGAGAGAGGGTGGTTTTGACAGAGGGAAAGAGAGAGTGAGAGGTGAGGGTGAACTTGTCTTTTACATTAAGGGTTAGATATGTAATTTTGTTAGGATTGTCTAACTTTCTGTCTGCCATTACGTTCGTCTAGCATTATCCGTATCACGGGCAGGGAGAACTTTTCTCCCGCCCATTGCCTCCCCAAAATTATCTTCTCTTGCAGGCAAGCTGCCGCTTACTTTTTGATTTTGCCAATGCCCAGTTTGTCTCCTTCCACAGGCGCATTAAAGGCGCAATTAATGCGCCTGTAATTGCGCCTGTGATACCTGCCGAGAAAGCCAACTTGGCTTTCAATTATCTCAATTTTGACTTTTTAACGATACCGATCAAATCACATTTTAATTTTTATTAATTATTAATTTTATATATAATATATAATATATAATTCGTATAACAATTATATAATTAATATTATATAAAAATTAATTACATATAGAACTTTTCTCATTTTTATTATTCTGTCAAAATTACCATTAACTATTAATAATATTTTAATTAATTATTTAACTCTTAACGATAATTTAATCCCCATTAATTATTAATGATGAAGGAAAACGCTATACTAGCTTATATTCACTAATCTAACCCTATACCCACTTTTGAGTTAGGTTACACGAAAACAAAAATGAAAAATATTTCTGATACGAAACGAAAATGTGGAAACAAATATTTTTCTAAAATATAAGCATAAATAGGGTCCAAAATGAAAACAAAAAACGTTTCAAAAATGAGAAAACGATTCTTCCAAGTCATTTTCGTGCAACCTTGCTTTTGGGTGTGACATTTTAAATTCATAACTGAGTAGTAATCGAGACACATCAAACTTTTCAACGAAGATCTTTTCATCTCTCCAAAACATCCTGAAAGATTCTAAATGACAACTAGTATTATGTCAGGATGATTCTATCAGTAGTGAAGTCAATGCTTGTAGTAAACTTATTTGTGCTTTCGATTACTATGCACTATAATCCTTCCATTGACTAATATCTCTATCGAGTGAGAGCCACTGATCAAACTCACAAAACTCAATAACTATGCCAAGATCTAGTATGGTATATTCGAGATGACACATCATAACTTTTTTCGACATCGGAAACTCTTTTCCGATCATGCGTACATTGGCCAAGGTTTTTCCATTACTAACCAAGTAAGATCGCATATGATATTCACCTCACACCGGATGTTAATGAATCCCATCAGCGATCACCTACCTCCATACGCCACCGAACAGAGACCACACAGAAAATTCTCACATAATATTTAGACGGTTCCCACACAACGACAAATCTCTGACACCAGCGTATAAGACAGTTGTGTCACCTCTAGTCCAAGGACCAGTTACACAATTGAATGCCAATAACATATCATTAATCCTCTCAATCATGTGATATGTTACGTGCATCACATTTGGTAGATGTTCAATCAATACCTACCCACATGTCTACTGTCTTCATCTCATGAAATATGGCATGTGACTCACCATCCATTATCATTAGTATCCCATACTATCAATGGTAGTAGCCCATGTGCCAGTCTATAATTGATTAATCATAATCCCATTCTGAGAAATCTAAGGATCGAGAATTACTTTAAGAAATCATGTGTTATAGATTTTTATCACATATTCTTAACAATTTAAGAATAAGATCATCAGCATATCTAGGGACTCATTCATATATAATTGAAGATGTATGAATGAAGATATGACCATTTATTGATATGCAAGATTATATTATTAGGCTCAACACATACACTAGATGTCATCTAAATCTAGTATTAGGGCATTAACACCAACACAAGTAGGTTAGATGACATGCTCATTCATTGCTATGTGTTATGGTCTTTTGTTGTAACATACCCTCTGCGAGGTTTCCTCCGAGGGAGTTTCCTCGGAAAAGTTAGTCCAAGCTCGAGAGAGTGCCCTCTCTTGGAAGGGTTTTTGGTGGCCTTGTTTCCCAAAGACTTGAGCAGCCTTCCAAAAACCCTTCGAGGATGAACTTCCCAAAAGGCTTAGGTAGTCTTCCAAAGACCCTTCAGAGACTAGTTTCCCCGAAGGCTTAGATAGTCTTCTAAAAACCCTTCGAGGCCTAGCTTCCCTGAAGGCCTAGTCCTCCCAAAAGCTAACCCAGTGATAACAGTACACCCTCACTCACAGGGTTATGCAACGTGCCCTCTTGCATGTGTGCCACGTGTCCCAATCCTTCAAGATGTATAAATACCTCCTAACCTTTGGTCTTCCAGATCCTTCAATCGAATCAAAATACCTCCTTCCATCTCTTTCATGCACACCCTTTCAAAGGCCTTCCACCATTCGAAAGCTACCATTCGACATATTCGCATCCTTCCACAGCATGACCACGTGTGATTTAGGCATCGAAGGACCCGTGCAAGAGAGATCCCCGCGTTCCTTTTGACAGTCCGTTGTTTTGCAAGTCAGAAAACCCATTCGAACAACTATTTTGCGGCCTCTCGCATCTGGAGACCCTTATCCCTTCTGAAGCCACCATTCTGTGGGACCCCATTCAGATGATTCCTTCAAAGCATACTTTATTTTTTTGCCAAATCCTACTGAGTTTCTGCTGAGTTTTCCTAAAACAAATAAATTTTAATTGTTGTATTATGATAAAAACATCTTTCAATGTTGACTTTCTTTCTAGGCTAAAAGGAATGCAAGGCATGAAATGGGGCACAAGGTGCAAAGTACAGAGTGCTAAGTTGTAATACCCCATGTTGGCATGGGGTTGCCATGTAATTTAAATAAGCTTGAAATACTAAAAAATTGGCTTGATAGTAAAATAAGTCACCGAATTGATGGCAGGGAATGCCTCTAAACTTAGATCTCTAAATAAAAGGGTATGACATCGACGAGCATCACAAGACCAGATTTATGAAAGTAAAAACAATCAAAGTAGAGACAGTTGCTGAAACAACTCAATCATAGCTTAAAAGACTAAATGATGGTAAGGGGCTTATGGGAAATCTATGGAACCCTTTAGAGGCTCTAATTTTGTGATTAAAACAACCCTTAAGTGGTTTCGGGATAAAACAAAAGGGTTTACAGTCGAAACATATATTTGGGGCCTAAGTGTAATTTTCAATTCTAGTTGAAAAGAGGGTGAAATGATATTTTTTCCAAATTTATTGGGCCAATTGAGTGTGGTGAAATATCAAAGTTTAAGGACATGAGAAAGAGGGCCAAAATGGCATTTGAAGAAAGGATAGGGTGGAAGTGTAATTTTCGAAAATGCTGCAGCAAGGTATGGCCAATCTGGCTGCCGCACATAGGCCAAAATCTGGCAATGGGACGACAACATCTCGTCAAGGCATGGCCACCATTGTCCTAGGAAGCGTCTAGGCTACGCAATGGTGGTTGATTAGCTGAAGAGAAACTAGATTTTGCCTATAAATAGGCGAGGGTTTCGCCCAAAAATGAAGCAATAAATTGCTCAAGTTTGGGAGCGAGTTTGAGTGATTGGATAAAGGGATTTTGTTCCTCGTAGCTTGGAGAGCATTTCTGGAGATTTTGGTGAGTTTTGATGATGTTTTAAGTAGGTTTCGAGGGGTGGCCGGGAAGTCGCAACGCTAGAGTCGTGGCTTTAATATACCGTTTGGGGAACCTTTAGTTAGTGTTTCAAGCATCCAAGGGTGTATTTGTGACACCCTTAACTTGAGTGAACATAAAAACAAGGCAAGCAGGACTTGATACAAGAAACATAACTTTATAATTCGTAAGTATGACCTGAACAAAAATCAAGTCTTAAATAAGATTTCAAGTCATACTTTAAATAATATTTACAGCTATAGCTTTGGCATGTATACATATAAAGGGAAATGGTTTTTAACATAAAATGAGACATTAGTAACTTACAATAAGAGCAAGACTTTTAATAATAAAATAAGCTTCCATACTTCCAAGGTGAAAACATGCTTTAAGCACTTGAGTGTACGCCTTAAATTAGCTTTCAAAGACTAGCTTTATAATAATAGCTTTTTAGCTTTGATACCATGATGAAACATTGGTAACTTAATATAAGAAACAAGACTCTTAATAGTAAAACCCATTTTCTCATAACATTTAGAGTTTAACTTTGAAAGCTTTTTTCAATAAAGGAAAGAAAAACTAATTTTAGATTTATAAAAATCCCTTTTTGAAGAAGCCACCATGTTCCACGTCCGTCCTCCAATCTCCTCATTTGCGATCACCTAGAGGGGGGGAATATATGGGATGAGATTTATGCAAATCTCAGTAAGTACAAGAGAACCATCATGCATATTTAAACAAGACATGACATAACATATCATAAGGAGACACGAGAGGTTCCACCAACTATGGGGGCACGAACCCTCGTGCGTAGTGCTACCATGCTCCGATCCTGAAACTTGCGTGAACATAAACATAACATGAGGGATCACATAACATGATTCATGAGCATGCTTAAACATCATAAATATTTCATAATGTACTTACCTCAACTTGGTTGGACAAGATTTTCTAAGGTTTAAGGCTTTCACACCTCAGTGGGTTTGTTTCTCTACAAAAAACATGGGTTTTATAAGCCAAACTTAAATTATTTTTATATAGGGTTGTAGGGTATTTAAATACGAGAAAAACTAAAAAATTTTGTGGGAAAAGGGGCTTCCACGCGCCCTCATGCTCCCTAAGAAGAGGTGGCGCGTATTTGCACACGCTGGCAGCAGATTCGACACCCTTTCATATTTTTACCATATCTCCCTCATTTTAACTCCGATTCGACTTTCGTTTAAAACTACAGACTCCTATTTCAGTCCTCTAAATGATTATGAAAGAAATCAGACTTACCTCTCCAATTTTATGACTATTTCAGCAATTCTTTGGCGGTTGTCCGCTTTTCGTCAAGCCTTTGCCTCTCTTTCATTTTCTCCCTTGTTTTCTTTACTGACTTTCTCTC
Source organism: Diospyros lotus (assembly GCF_014633365.1). Taxonomy (NCBI): domain Eukaryota; kingdom Viridiplantae; phylum Streptophyta; class Magnoliopsida; order Ericales; family Ebenaceae; genus Diospyros; species Diospyros lotus. Next base: position 13,467,803 of record NC_068350.1, read on the forward strand.
TTTATTTTTATAGAACTTCCTCCTCACACTCAAGATCTTATTTCTCTCTAAAAGTGCTCTCAAAGTGGCATGGATTTGGCTCACACAATTTTAAGATGGCTTGGGAAGTTAGATTTCAAGCTTATTTATAGAATTCCAAGCCAATCTTTCTTTGCCAAGTGTCCCTCCAGCTAGCACAACGATAATTACCTTGCCACTTGCCCAAATCAAATCTTGACATGTGGCTTAAGCTACATTTAAATGAGGTTTGGAATCCAAAGTAGAATTGAGGAATTATTTGAAATCCAAATAGTGCCATGTATCCTATATAATCATTACTTCCATGTGTTTCCATCCAGATGGTGCCATATGTCCCATATAATAATTTATATCCATGTGTTTTCATTCAAATGATGCCATATGTCCCATATAATTATTAGTTCCATGTGTTTCCATCCAAATCGTGCCATGTGTCCTATATAATCATTACTTCCATGTGTTTTTATCCAAATGGCGTCATGTGTCTCATATAATCATATTAGAATTTTATTTGGAATCCATAGTTATATTTTATTGTTACTTGAAATTCAAAGCTATATTTAATAAGTTTTGAAATCCATCTTATTTAGGTCCCCGAGTTATCCTTGAATCTCACCAATTCCCAGGTCTTTTAGTAAATTACACTTCTACTCGAACTTAGTAATTACGATTTTGCCACTAGTTCAAAAACTAAATTTTTGTCTTAGGACTTTCGTAACCTCTTGAAAATGTCTCATTTCGTCATATATCTAAACTTAAATATCCCTGGTATATATCAAATTTAAAGTTCTTGGATATTACATATTTGAACTGAGAAAGAAAAGAAACAAAAATCTTGGGTATTACAATATTCGTGATCAAAACAAAGAGTAGGCCAAGGTCGGAGGGAAAAATCGACCATCGGAGGTCGTTGTAGTTGTTAGCAACAAGGAGGCTCGCATGAGAAGAAGACATGCGTGCATCACACACGCGGAACCCACACACAGCACACGCGCCAGCGCGTGAAATTCGGGTAATTTTTAAAATTTTTATAAATATATTTTATGAATTATGGTGGAGAAAAATTAAAAACAAAAATACTCGAGAAGGTATTTATCTTGGAATTTTTTAGAAAAAATAGGAAGAAAATAAGGAGAAATTATGAGAAAATTATTGAAAAATAGATGTTGATATTTTTTCGAATGAATATGATGTCTAGGGATCGTTGAGACTCAAGGTTGAGTAATAGTACGAGAATTGAGATATTTTGAATTGTCGTTAAAGTGAGTGTTTGCCCTATAACTCGGTGTATTATGAGTAGTTCTATTTGAAACTTGATTTATTTGGGTGGTTCGACCCTATACTTGATTTATTTTATACAAATGGTTTGATCTACGATAGGTTGGTTTCATGTAGGAGGTTCGTCCCAAAATATTTAATTCATGTGCATTGAATTTTGTGCAATAAAATACATGCATTGAAATGTTGATTTTATATGATGCATGTTATGTGCTGTGGCATTGACATGTTTATGAATTGTCCATGTGGGATGTGGGATGTCAACCTAGGATGTAGCCCCTGAGTGATAGCAGTCGGGATGTGTACCAAGGAGTAATGCCCATTTGTCGTGGGGCCTGAGAGTGGACACCACCTTGGATCAGCTCAAGTGGCAGGACTGAGAGTGGACACCACCCCAGGTTCCTTTGAGCGATAGCATTATTGCTGAGGTAGATGTTGAATTTTGGGGATAATGTTTATGTGATTCTCTTGTGGCCAAGGTTGTGTTGTGTTGAGATCCGTAATGCTTGTGAGTGAGAATGTAAAACCTAACATGATAGTGGGGTGATACCTGGGTTTATGCGTGGTTGTTGTCCCTTTAAGCAGGATTCTGTTATGCCAATGTGTCGATGTGATTATGTTACCTTTATAAAGATTACTCTTTTCCTGTGGTATGGATTAAGCGCTGTATGAGATTCTCTTAGACTGGGACATATCGAGATATGTCTATTGTTCATGGTCTTGCATACATTCATGAAAATGTTTTGAACTCTCACTTAGATGTTTCAACATCTAATTTGGATTATGTCCCTGAAATGTTCAAATGTTCCAAGTGAAAGCAGCGACGACAAGGGAAAATAGGTTATTGAGATGTAGCCATCATTTACGTTTTGAAAGTTTAGTAGGCCTTTGACCATGTTTTGTGATATTCAAATGTTATGTATTATTTTGATATTCAATGTCATGTTGAACATCGATACGTTACTTGGTTATAAATAAGGAATTTAAGGTTATTTGAGGTTTCGATCTTGCTTCCATATATGTGATGATTACCTGTCTTAGCTTATTTATCTTAAGTTTGATATGCTGAGAAGGTAGAATGGGATTGTTGGGAATGATTTAGATTGAGTGTATGTTGAAAAAAAAAAATATTCCCAAAATCCCAAGTTAACGCACGCTTGGAAAAAGTCGGGTGTTACATAAGTGGTTAAGGGTATAATTTTCTGAGCATAGTTTTACCTTGTGTCACCCTTTGCTGCTTCATTTTTTACCTTGGCTCTACGTCACTGAAGTCCCCATGCAGGCGATGATTCAACCTTGTGGCAACAACTTGTCTTCCCTTATGTCTGAATCTCCCCTAAATCAAAAGAAGAATATTCACTCAGATGTTTTTCATTATTGCCAGCATGTTGGGTTATCTGATTTATAGTCTATTGGATGTCGATTTACTTGGACTAATGGGTTAGTCTATAGTAGAATTGACAGGGCAATGGTGAACAACAAATGGCTGCTTAAAGGTTTTTGGGGAGTGCTAATTTTTTTCCTTCAAGTTGCCTCTCATATCACTCCCCAGTGATTTTATCCCTATTGGACAGCTTCCAAGCCAAAAGAAGACCTTTCATATTTCTAAATATATGGGCTAAGCATGGTGATTTTCAGGGCATCGTTAATTTTGTTTGGAATTTCAATGTTCGTGAGTCAAAGCAATTTATGTTGTGTATGAAGTTGAAAAATCTTAAAGTGCATCTTAAATCGTTGAATAGCCAACACTTATCTTATATTTCAGAAATAGCTAAACAGGCTGATCAGGCCCTTTTTGAGGCTCAATTGGAGCTGCAAGAGCATCCCACAAATGTTGAGTTACAAAGCAAAGTGATGAAGCTTAAGGAGGTCAGGAATCTTGTGGAAGCAGAGGGGCATTTTTATGGTCAACTTGCTAAATGTTCTTATCTTAATAATAGTGACAAGAACACAAAGTTTTTTCATACTTTGGTGAAAAGAAATGCGAAGAGGAATTTTATTGCTTGAGTAATCAAAAGGGATGGTTTTTCTACATCATCCCAACAACAGGTGGCAAAGGAATTTATTGGTCATTATCAAGGTTTGTTAGGTTTGAAAGCTCTTGGTGATCCTATTGACCATATGGTGCTCAGCTTGGGAGACATGGTTTCTAATGAGCATGCTCTTAATCTTACTATGAATATTTTTAAAGATGAAATTAAATCAGCCCTTTTCAGTATTGGGGAGGATAAGTCCCAAGGGGCCGGATGGATTCAAATCATATATATATATATATATATATTTTAAAGTCTTGGAATTTAGTTGGTGATTTATTCTTGATTGCAATCTTGAATTCTTTTGATTCAGGTTCTCTCTTAAAGCAAGTGAACCATACTGCAATCCCTTTAATTCCTAAATCATCTCACTCTTCCACGGTGTAGGATTTTAGGCCAATCTCTTTTTGTAGCATCACCTACAAAGTCATCTCCAAAGTTTTGGTGTCTCGTCTAGCTCCTATCCTTAATTCCTTGGTGGACCTAGCATAATCTGTGTTTTTCCAAGGTAGAAGTATGGTTGATAATATACATTTAGAGCAAGAACTATTGAGAAATTACAACAAAAAGCGGGTCTCTCCCAAGTGGCTTGCTAAAGTGGACATTAGGAAAGCCTATGACTCTGTAAGTTGGTATTTTCTCAAAAGCATCCTTACTGGTATGGGATTTCCTAGCAAATTTATTCTGTGGGTCATGGAATGTGTGACTTCCCCTTCATACTCCTTCATTATCAATGGCAGCCTTTGGGGTTTTTTTAAGGATAATAGGAGATTAAGGCAAGGAGATCCCCTATCCCTGTTCTTGTTTGTCTTATGCTTGGAATACTTCTCTAGGTCGCTGAAAATTGCTACAGGTGATTTAGATTTCAACTACCACCCCAAGTGTTGTAGGTTAAAAATCACACATTTAGCTTTTGTCAATGATTTAATGTTGATGGCTAGAGGCGATGTCCCTTCAGTTAAAATTGTTACGGAGTGTCTGGCAAATTTTAGCGCTAAGTCCGGTTTATATGTTAATGACCTGAAATCTAACATGTTTGTTATAGGTTTAAAGGGTCATGAGCTTGAGGAAATTATGTCAGTAGCTAATTTTCCAAGAGGGGTCATGCCATTTTGTTGCCTGGGCATCCCTTGAGCAGCTGAAAGATTAAAAGTTATGCACTATGCTCCTATTATTGATAAGCTCGCTACTTACATTAATTCTTGAAAGTGTGCGTCAATGTCTTATGCAGGTAGGACAGAGCTAATAAGATTTATCCTCTAAGGGGTGGAATGTTTTTGGCTCTTGGTATTGTCGGTTGCTACTTCTATTATGGATAAAACTATTCGAATGTGCATAGCTTTCTTGTGGAATTCTAATAACTCGCTAGTTGCATGGAAGGATATTTACCTGCTTAAATTAGAGGGTGGCCTTGGTTTGAAAGATTTAAAGAGCTGGAATTCAGTCCTTCTTATTAAAGTCTTGTGAAATATCCACTAAAAGAAGGATTTTCTTTGGGTCAGGTGGGTCAACCATGTTTATCTCAATGAAGGCTCAATTTGGGGATGGTCACCAAGGAAGGGGGACTCGCTGTTACTTAAACGAATTTTCTCTCTACGAGATTTTCTTTTCCATAACGAAGGGTCTGTGTTAGCAGCAATCCAACTACTTTCAAGCTGGGATCAAGGAGATACTTTCTGTCTTTCTAAGGGTTATGACTATTTTCATCTGAAATGCGCGAATAAAGTATCGGCTAATGTTGTGTGGAACTCATCAATTATTCCCAAGCATGTGTTTATATTGTGGCTAGTAATGAAGGCAAAGCTTCTCACCAGAGATAAACTGCATTTTCTGGACACTGATAAAAGATATGGCCTCTGTGGGGCTTTTGATGAATTGATCCAACATATCTTCTTTAATTGTTCGGTGACTTTAATCAGTTCAAAGATTTGGGGGAGTATCAAATATTGGATTGACATCCGAAGATCTATGTCTTTATTGGCCAATGGATTGAAACGACTTAGAAGGATGCGTGAGAGATGTCTTGGCAATGTAAGGCCAAGAAGATAGCTTTTTCTTGTACTGTTTATCTTATATGGTCAGCAAGGAATAAACATATTTTTGAAGGCCAGCCAGTCGTGGATTCCATTATTTATAGGGTCAAAATATATGTATACAGAGTTATTTTTTCTTTGTATCGTTTGTTTTATCTCATTTTCAGGCCTTAGCTTTAGGTTATTAGTTTGTTCCATCTTTTGTTTTGTCCAAGTATGCCCAATGTTCTTGTACAGTCAGGGCCGACCTTGAGATGTTAAGGGCCCTAAGCGAAATTTTATATGGGGCCTCTATATTTAAAAATAAATTACATGTAACAAATATAAATAAATTTATTTTACTATATAAAAACATTCAAAATTTTTACAATAATAGTTTAAAATTTACAAATTTCTTCCTGTAGGCGCGTGATTGTGCCTGCCACATACATCAAATCAATTTATTATCTTCTTTTTTATTAGTTTAATTTTTTAATTTAAAATTAATTAAACATATAATGGGCCCATGCCTACAAAGCCACCTAGGCCCATGCCAACAAGGCTAGGACTGGCCTAGAGGGGGGCCCGGGGGGGCAAGGCAACTGCCTTGGTTGCCTACCCTGAGGATCGGCTTTGTGTACAGTTCATTTGATCAATTATACATATTTATTTATTATTAAAAAAAATATTCACTCAAGACTTTTGGGGACATGGACTTCAAATTGAAATAAGTTTGCGCATGTATAATGATATATATGAAATTTCATCAACTCTCAACATATGAGTACAGTGATGCTATGTTGCCCACTAACGGGCAACATAGCATTGCTGCATATGAGTATTCTCTCTCATTGTTATATATTCCGCAATTATCAGTTAGCTCCTTGATCTCTTCTTAATGTCATCTGATTAAGCATCAAGGAATCATCTCGAATAAATCGTAAGATAACATTGTGTCGTGATCAATGGCAACTACCAAACCTTTGAAGCACTGAACATACTCCAATACTCTCTTTATTAATCCAACTCCAAATCAACATTAAATTATTATTGGTGATTTTTTTTTACCATCAAATAACAAGTCCCTTTAATCCAAAATAATTTCACTCCCAATATTGAGTTAATAAAGACTTTATTGAAATTACTTGTTGATCTTTTAGATAGGGCTATAGGAATGATAATAAGTTGTCCATTTACTCATTTACATATTTATTGTAATAAAATTTTTAAATAATTCTGATGTCTGTATCTTAATTAATTTGTATACTTATTTTAATTTTTAAATAAATAATAAACATCTATTAAAATATCTAGTATCGTTGCTTGATAAGGACATGACCTCCGTGGAACAATAATTGGAGACTTTTTGGAAAGGCAACGTCACTCATCAGACCCAAAGCCAAACTTTACGGGGACTGAGCTGCTGAAGCGTGACTCTACAGGTCATCCCTCAGCCCTTCTTTCTCGGACAATATTTGGACTCATTAGTTTCCTTTCATAATCACCCTCCTTTATCTTTCTTCGTCGTGGATAACGTTAACCAATGAAAGGAAATAAAGAAGTATCGATCGAGACACTCTTCCCTTGTGAATTTATTTTTTTAATTGAGAAATTTATAATACTAAAAAAAAAAAAAAAACTGTACACAAATATTGTTAAGACATATTTCCAATGAGAAACAAAAATACAGAAAAAATTAACAATACAAATGAAAAGTACAGAGATTTTAAAGGTAGAAGTCCCAAACAAGTTATAGAATGTCTAAGTCAATACGTGGGAAAATGCTATAAATAGACCAAGACCAACCCTTGCAGAGATTGGGAAAATTAAAGAGCAGAATAATGCATTCATATAACGTTTCAAATTAAATGAACCAACTGGTATACTGAACATTTTTTACCACGAAAACAACAAATAAGAATTCAAATAATAGAATTTAGATTAAGAATTCGTAGATTAAAGAGCCTAATAATAAAGAAAACAGTAAATTGATGACATTTTTTTTTATGGTTATTTGATTTATATTTTAAAATTTATTTAATTAATATTTATTTTTTTTAAATTAATCAATATATTTCTTGAATTAGCTACGGCATTCTTGAACTTTAACCCTTTATAAAAGTGCTATGATTAATTTTTAAAAAATTAAAAATTAATTAAATAAATGTTTATATTCCAAAAATATCTTAATTAAATTAAAAAAAAAACTACAACCAATTCGTCCTTAAAAAAAAAAAAAAAAGCCTCAATAAATAGTTAATGTTGGCTCATAATAATCCCAGGAATAGCTTCAGCACATAAAATTGAAATTAATTTTATGACTTTCTTTGGTCAAAGATGAAACCTGTAATGTTTTTTGCGGGGATTGAGACGCAAGAGAGAAGCTGCTTTTAGCTGTGGCAGGCAAGCCTTGGCCCAGTTCGTCCTTTCCAGCTAGCATCTAAAAGTAAGGGCTGGGTCCATTTGGGCTACGGTAGTACCTGTGAATGTGAATTGACAACACTAAAAATGCTACATTTTGACGAGGAATGAACTGTTGCTAGAGTCCGACGCCGTTAGTTTGCTGCGAGTAATATAATAAATTTAATATTTTAATTATGTAAAATTGATGGCAATGAGTATTCCTAATGTATTTTTTTTATTTCTTTACTTTTAAAGAGTAAATTGATTATATGTATGTTTTTTTGAATTTTTTTGTTATTTAATTTGAATATTTTTTAAATTTTAAATTTACCTTAACTAATTTTTAAATACTTCCTCATTTACTAACTTACCAACACTGTTAAGTGAGTTTACTTTTTTGAACTTTGGGACTTCGAGTTGGGTGTTTCCTGAACTTTTATTTTTTATTAAATTAGTTTTTAAAATTTTTAAATATAGTAAAAATGATTTGTAAAACATAAAAATTTAAAAGGTGTCCTAGATAAAAAAAACCTAAAGTTTAAGGATGTTTAATTAACTTACTTACCATTATTAATAACCGTTGAGATGTTGTGATTAATTTTAAAATTTTTTGAAACTAATTAAGTTAATTAAAAAAGATGTAATGTTGTCCGGGGTGTGGTCCTTGTAGGGGTGGAATCCACACACCCACCCACTCATGTTCCTACAAACTTTGTTCGACACACACAATGTAATAATATTTTAATCAAGAAATATATGTCTAACTAATCATTAAATAGATTATTTGAAAGTTAGTGAAGAAATAACAAAATATTTAAAATCTAAAGTTTAAGGTTAAGTAGCAAGTAAATATGTATATATATATATGTATATATGAGACATTGAATACAAAATTTCACATTCACTCACAATACTACCAACTTTATTAAACTATAATTCGGATGATTATTTTGATGCATTTGATCATCTTTAAGTAACAAGATTGTGATTGACCTAAAGCTTCATATGCCTACTAATTAATTTATACTTTTTTAATTTTTTACTGTCGCATCATCTTTCAATAGTTTTAATTTGAAATTTCGAATAATATGGGAAAGTTTGAAGTAAAAGACAAATTTAAAACAAAATATAGAAATCAGTGCCTTTCTGTAAAAACAATAATATAATATAATATGTCAGTTTGGATGACAGATCGTCGAGAGCAAATGCCGATGGCCGCGGGGTCGAGACTTGAGAGGGAATGGCTGCATGCGTAGCGCGGAAACGACAGGAATGGGAATGAATGATACTTTCCATGTAACTTTTTATATCACGGTTTCATGGTTACATCGGTATATTTTGTACATTAATGGTTAATGGTCAAACTTGTCTGCATCATAAATTTAATAATTTTTAATTAATTATTCTAATACACGAGATTTACTTACTACTAAAAACGCCTGCAAGGGCAAAAGCTTATTAAAATTTGACAAAAAAGTTTAAAAGTTTAAAAAAAAAATTTAGGTTAAAGGGTGTAAATTTTTCAAAGGTGGAGTCTCGTACAAATGTACAAACTAGATAATACAGATATTTAAAATTTTTTATGAATTTTTTAAGAAAAAAATAAATAATTATCCATAAAGAATTCTAAATTCTAAAAAAATTTTAGAATATTGAGATGAATAATAATTCATAAGAAATTTTATTCCCCAAAAAGAAAAGATAAACGTTATCTATAAGATATAGACGTCATCTATAATAATTATAATCCTAGACATATTAAAAAAAATTATGATAAATGTTATCAGTAAGAATTCTAATTCTAACAACATTAAAAAAAGCCAAGATAAGCGTTATCTATAATAATTTTAATCTTGAATTAATTAAGATTACTTTATATTCCTCTATAAATAAACAGATACTCATTTTAAAAAAAAGTATATATGTGATTCAAAATATATTGATATGTTATATGTTTAATAAATCAATTCATGTAATTGTCATATGGCATATAATATTATATTTTGATGTTAAATAAATTAATGTATTTTACATTTGGGTTGCATTTTATCTGCATGTGCATTTCGCACTTTATATTATGCTAATATGGATTTGGGTCATGTAATATAATATAATATTGGCCATGGACCGTTAGTGTCTTATAATCAAATTGGCCTAAGCCCAAGTCTGACTCTTACCATATTTGTTGGCCCATGTATATAACCTTCATATGGGCAACTAAACAGTTATTAATTCCAATGTGCAAGTAGCAAACATAACGCAAGGCAGAAACCCTAGCTTTGTATCTTCTCTTTCATCTTGAAATCAAAGTGTTGTGATAGTGAGAGAGAATGACGAGAGTGAGTGTTGTGAATGGCTTGTTTCTTTGAAGTTCTTGTACTTGTTTTTCGTTGATTGTAGATATTGTAAGTGGTTTCTTTATTTCTTATTGATTGCTTGTAATCTCTGTAAACCCATTGTATATATTAGTGGATTGACTAGGGGTTGGAAGCCTTTGTTGTGAGTAGAATTCTTTCGAATTTGAACACGTATATCTCTTGTTCTTGGGTGCGTTGTGTTATGATTTTTCGTTTCTGTTTTGGCTTCCGATTTCTCATCGTTTCTTGGTACTTCTCTTGGTCTTGGCCGTGTGGCTATGTGTGATTGATTCGTAGGTAACATCCACAAAAATAAACATTATTTACAATAATTCTAATCCTGAATTAATTAAGATTACTCTATACTATTCTGTAAATAAGTAGACACTTATTCAAAAAATAAAATTACGTCTCTGATACTAGTTTCAATATAGATTTCATTATTTTCAGTGTCTAAATTAAATATCAGAGTGTTTACGCAGGAATCTTCTCGTACCTTCTGATTGTTCTTTTTTTTTTTTTTTTTTGCAGACTCAGCTGACTTAACGATGACATTCCCATTCAAATAAAATCATTGTTGTATTCAAATAACAACAATTGGTGCCATATGTGGGAAATGTCAAAAAAATCTATGAATACTATAACGACTCTCACACAATTTTAAGCTACATTAAACCAAATCAAATCAATTGGGAAAAACATTACACATTTGTGATAATCTCATTAATGATATGCTCATTTGTTTAATATTTCTGCACTGTCACCATTTTGTTTTTCAATTATTGTTTTATGCAACAAAAAAAAATTGAAAAAGAAGCCATAGATAGTTAAAAAGTAATGCTATGAGCTACAATTATGAATGAAAAACATTTACATGGTAGATGAAGAATAATGTTGTTATAACATATACATGAAAAGCAAACACCATGAACAATGTTGATTTAGAGTGGTTCGTCTAATATGCCTAGTCTATTACTTTAACTTCTCACTAAAAATTTAAAAACATCCACTATTAAATTTTATTTTTCAGAGTTCAACTATAACTCATACATAGTTTTTATAAGTTCAACTATAATATTCACTTTTAACAGGCTGAGTAGGAACCCCAACTTTTACAGGAGCAGTTATAACCTTTATATGAGGCTTTTTGATTCTAGATTGAGCCACAACCACTACTTTTTAAAGGATTAGGTGTAACTTTTACAAAAGTTTCACAAAAAATTTATGAAAGGATTTCTCAAGAGAAAAATATAAGATAATACAATCATTTCAATATTCTCTTGAACAATAAGAGTTATAAGAATATGAATGTACAAAGCACTCAACTCTCTTAATCTAGTATATAGTTTAAGAAGATTTACATGAAAAATATTACCAGATAACTTGCTTAGAGTGAAGAAGGATGAATTATGAAGAACTATCACTCAAGTAGTGGACATTGACCAAAATTGAATTCGACTTTGTTGTGTCTATGATTGGATTGGCTTTACATCTTTTGAACAACAACTTAAGCTCACTTGATAGCTCTCTTAACCAACATTGATCTTGAGTAGCACTTGGCATTTATAGAAGCTTGAGATTTGGGATTTGGCATTGATATCTATACATACTCACAACTTTTTTGATTTGATTGATAACAGTCAAATTAGTTAAAATTATACGCATATTATATAGATAAAACATTTAGCACACTATGTATAAATATATTTATCAATCTCTTATATGAGAACATAGTTAGACTTCATAGAATAAAGAATTAAAGCTCTAATGATAGAAAATGTTCTTTTTTGTTCTTTGAGTAATGGTTATATTTTTAAATTTAGACACCAATTACTCGACTAATTCATAGACTTACTCAACTAATATAGCTTTTCACTCGAATTGGACTTAACAAGTAATTGATTATATAGATGCCTCACTTGAGTATGATCACGTCATTACTTGATTGACTCAAAAGTTACAGAGACTTTGCATTACTTACTCGACTACTGGGCTAAGCTTACTCAATTAACAGAATCATACACTCGAGTACAAATATTTGATACTTGATTATATTTGAAACCAGAGACTTAACCAGATTCAATCCAATCCTTTACTCGACTAGCATATATAGATATTCGATTATAAAGATACTTTAGTTGATTGATGAGAAAGCTATACTCTATTAAAGAAATGCTTGAAATTTTGAAACCAAAAGATATTCGATTAAAAAGAATCCTTACTCTACTAATTTTACAAATACAAAGAGTTTTATAATATACTCGAGTAGGAAACCTTAATAGTCGATTGAAAAAGATTTTGCTAAAACACAGAATAGACTAATTTGAAGAACACACAAAACTTTACTCAACTGAAAATATGCTCAAATTTCATAGTTATAAAAATACTTGATTTTCTCAGAATCTTACTTGAGTAGTGAAGAAATAATACTTAATTATACAAAATACCATACTCGATTATAGTTTTAAGAAACAGATAGCATGCATAACACTTTCTCAAGTAGGTTTTTATGATAGTTGATTGACACATATCATTACTTAATTATTTTGAAAATAATACTGAGCAATACTCAATTGATTCAAAAGCTATTTGTTAGATAGAAACGAATGTAAAAGTTTTAAAAGATTATTTGAATACTTTGCCTTCAAAAGCTTTATAGAATACTCTTATTATAACAAAAAGCTCTTATACTTGTCTAATTTCAAAAAGAGATGCTAGCATACTTGGCTATTGTGAAATATATATATATATGAAGACCTGAACTTCTCCAATTTAAGAAAAATATTTTGATAAGTTTCATACTCCTTGATCAATATAAAACTATGTTATAAACAATATGAGCATGAAGGTTTTCAATTTAAAATGTTTTATAAAGTACTATTGAAAAACATCAATAGAAATATTTTGAAAATTATCAATAAACTAAATTTAATGAAAATATATTTTTCAAAATTATTTTCTTTCATAAATCAAAATACAAATTTCTCAACAACTATCATTATTAAACTCTTAAAAATAATAATTACAAATTTTTCATAACTCTTTTTATATTAAGAAATATTATATTCACAAATAATTCTCGTAAACTGAAATAGCACAAATAAAATTTATAATAATTTCATATAAATTCATAATAATTTATAACAATAAATAAATTTGTAATTTATGAAATTTATTATAGTATAACATTTCACACAAATTAAAATAATATAAAGTAAAAGTGGGGGTAGACTGATCGGGCTGTCGAACACCGATAGATTAGATGAATAATGATTTTGATTTGCAGCAAGGGTGCAATCCAAAGTCGTCTCCCAACGAACCTCAAACGGATCTATCAAAACAAGACTAAACGGGGGGGGGGGGGGGTTGGTGAAAAACAGAAAACAAAATAAACACGAAGACAGTAAACCGAGATGCAACCGGTTGCAACCTTTCCTTCCATCTTGGCAAGAACAACGGAGAAAAAGGAAAATCGGCTACTGTTCACGTCCGAAAAAGAATTGTCCAGCCCTAATGGCTTCTTAATGTGCTTAAATAGAGCTTAGGGAGAAAACCCTAGGTTACCGAAACTCCACAGCTGATTTCGAATAGGATAACGTGCGTTCTGGGCTTCGGCCCCTTCATAAAAATTGTAGATCAGGAAGAGTAGATGAATTTGGGAATTTTAATCACTTGATTTGGATATCGGACGCCCAAGTTATGGCCTTTTAAAGAATCAGTGTCTGTGCAGCTTTCCTAATTTAACCCAGCTATCTGGTCCCGACTTTGAAGCGATGTTTGGAGGCCCAAACGAATTCGGATTTGGACAAACCATACCATTCCAGAAAGCCCAAGAAATCCTCTACAATATCTCGGAAGACATCATTCACGTTCTGGGATTATAACTTGGCCAAAAATTTGAAAGAAACACAGAAGGTCAAATCTGTCAGCACATTGTCTCCAATCTCCTTGTTTCTCTTCTGCCAAAAATAAAATAAAATAGTGTGAAGCCCAATTCCTATAAAATGAAATAAAACAAAATCAAGATAAATAAAATGACGCAACTAATGTGCAAAAAGACTAAATATGAGGGCTAAATAATATGAAAATATGCGCTCTATCATAGACATAAAAACCTATGATCTTCTCCTGATCTCGTACTGCCAGAAGAAAAAGTGAGAGCATCTCATCTCGAGGCGATTGCTGGACCCAAAATTGAAAGACTGAATTTTATTGTAAAAGATATATAATGCTAATTATTAATTTTAAAGGATAATTTAATCATTTATTAAATAATTAAATTTTGCAGAAAACAGTAAGTTTCCAGCCACTTATTTAAACTTCTAGTCTCACTTTTTATATGCTAATTGGAAGGCTAATCAATTCTTATCACCTTTAAACCATGCAGTTTTAGGGATTGATAGGTGGCATGGGAGTTAATGTACAATCTAATTTCTCCTGAAACTTCCATGCACTATTTACCAAATAGAAACTGTCAATAGTATTCATTAAATTAAATAGTTGACAGTTTGGTGTTCAATGCTATAAGGCATTTCCTTCATCGCATACAAAACTATCATTAACTCTTAATTATAATTAGATCATCCATTAGCTCTTAGTAGCATCGATAACATAATATAAGCAATACAATTCTTATTTCAGTCACTTTACTTTTGAGTGTGTGACTTTCTAGATTCACCATCAAGTAACAATTATGAAACATCAAACTCTTTGATATGTTCTGAGAATCTCTTCATCTTCTCAAAATACCCTAACAATCTTAAGTGATGTCTAGCAACGTATCAAGATAACCTAAATGACAATGAAGTAATTCATAATGAACCTACTTTGTTGATGACCACCATATAATTCAATCATTCTACTACTAACATCTTAATCGAGTAAGAGTCATAGACTAAATAAACTCATCGACTCAATTATATACGATAGATCTTAGTTGGAGTGATGAGATGACATATGGAAAACTTCTTTTCAATCATTCATGCCTTGACCAAGGACTTCTCCTATCATAAACTAACAAAAGATTGTATAAGATGTTTGTTTCACAATGGAGGGAATGGATCCTATCTGAAAAACACCTACCTTGTGTACTAATCGAGTGAGACCATATAATGAACATTCCCACCTTGCAATTGGATAAATCCATATCATTAGCAAATTTTACACACTAATGCACAAGATAACCACGTTGCTCTAAGTTAAAAGATCAGTTACACAATCACAATTGATAGTAAATTAGTAATCCTCTTAGCTATGTGATTTGTTATTAATGTCATATTCGATGCATTGTTCAACCAACAACCACTTACATGCTTACTATAAGTATTTCACACTTTGTGGCATCTGACTCACCATTCTTTATCATTACTATCTTATACTAATCAAGTAGTAAACTTTTATACTAGTCTGTACTCATTTGCTTAAAGTTCAAGTCCTCATTTAAGAAAGCTAAGGACTACGAACAATTTAAGATTTCTTGAACTAAAGAATCCCGTCATCATAGTCTTAATAACTCAAGAATGAGATTTTTAGCAAGAAGTCTAGGGACTCATTCATACAAAATTGGAGAGTCATGAATGAAAATAAATTGTCATCTATTAAATACAATGATACATCAAAATGCCCATTTAGATGACATCTAAATCTGACATTAAGGCTTATCACTAATGCCTATCATCAACTTTTTTCCTTTATCTGATCTAGAAACTCGACATAAAGAAAAACAACCAGATGAGCATCCAGACACCCAAAATCCCTTAGCTCTTATCATATAATTAAATGAACTAAGTAGATAGGTCCATGTCCTTATTGTTAAGCTCAAAGGTAAGTAAATAAGATTTTGATGATAACAAAAATATTTTTATGATATAAATATATTTTTTACTCATATAAAAAGTAAATTTATTTTGAATTAAAGGTGGGTTGTCTTTAGATATGTTTCATTGTTTTGATTATTTATGTTTCAAAAGCTTATATCTAAATTTTCATATCTTGATAAATGTATTTCTTACTCATGCAAAAAGTAAATTTATTTTGAATTAAATGTGAGTTGATTTTAGACATATTTCCTTGTTTTGTTTCTCGTTGTCTGAAAAAACCTAAAGATTTTTTGAATTTCAAACTTCATATTAACTCTCTTTGTAACAACTAGTTTTTTGAAGTTGTCTATATAAAGGGTGAGTATGAAGACTTCAAAAAAATAGAAATACAATAGAAAGAGAACAAACTTGATAGAGCATTCAAATAAGAGTGAGAAGGCTCAAAGTGCTGGAAGTGTGTTGGCTAATGGAATTCTTAATCGTTAGTAACTTGTTTGGTATTGTCTTTAGTTGTAAGCTTGTTATTTTTACTCATCTGTTGGGTGAGGGGATTGTATTTGCTAGTTGTGTGCTAGTGGCTCTTACTTAGGAAAATGATTGTTTGTTGTTGGTTCTAGCTCCAAGTAAAAGCTAGTGTTTATTCTCCCTAGTGGAACCTTAAGCTAAGTTTTGAGAGAGAGGATTATACTCTTTAGAGCCGAACCTCTATAAATTTCCCTTGTTCCTTGTGGTTGTGTGATTCTATTGTTCTTAATCATACTGCAATTACTATATACTAAGATCACAAATTTAAGAGTTTTCAAAAAAATTAAAATTATTAATTTTTGAAAAACCCAATTCACCCTCTTCTTGAGTATTTTTTTGGGCAACACTTATCAATAGTTTAGGAAGAATTAGTAATATTAGACACTGCAAACAAACCTCAAGTCAACCAAAATAGTGGAGGAGAGGGTAGCCTTTGGAATTACATTGGTAGAGACCAAAACAATAACATAAAAGAGAGAAGGTACACTACCCAAAGAATCTCCACTACGAAACTATAATCATGAATGCTAAGGACAGAATGACTAGGATTGTTAAAGCTGGAGAAGTCATTCCTATACTAAAAGAGACAAATGTAGAACAAATCGAGATTACTTCCCTTGATGAAGTCAATCCCAATCCCAAAGCCAAAGCATGAGCGAGTGAGAAGTCTGAGGTTATTCGTGACCTTGAATGAAGTTTACATGGAAGTTTAAGATGCCTAGTTATTATATTGGTTATGTTTCTTCTATCTCACCATGTACTTGATCAACCCGTCCTTGACCGTTTTGAATAACCATGCATTAATAAATTTAGCAGAATAGAGGACCCTATCGAACACATACATGTTTTTGAAGATGATATGTAGGGTAAAGCTACCTCTAACTCTATGTTTTGCCAAGGCTTTGCTCAAACTCTACATAGAGGACACAAGATTGGTTTGACACTTTCATTAAAGGGAGCATCAAAGCATTCTATCAATTGGATTGTCAATTTGTTAAAAGTTTTAAAAGGAATTAACGCCCTACAAAGAGCAGTTTAGTGCTTTTGTAAGTCAAGCATAAGTTAGGGGAAATGTTGAAACAATACATAGAAAAATTCTAGACTATTTCCTCTAAGGTAGATAAGGTAAATGATTTGCTATCTATTGCAACTATATCTAATGAATTAAATGATACTAGCTTTGGTTTCTGTCTATTAAAGACCTTCCCAAAATGTTGAATGAGTTATATATTCTCTTGTAATGTTATATCAATGTCGAAGACTAACTTGGCAAATGAGCCTATATTAACAACAATACGACTAAAATAAGATAAGATGAGCCTTCTACTCAAAGTACCAAGAATAAAAGAAGGGACAACTCATCAAATTAAAGAGGAAGAAATTAGTCGTCAAAGCATGCTCCTTATAACTGATCCCCATCTAAAGTTCTCATAAAAATTGGTGGTGATCATTGTTTTAAAGATAAAGGCTTGTTAGAAGGAAATGTGCCAATACTAAAGCTAGATCTTACTACATATTAACCTTATTTTGGGGCATTACACAGATGATTTCCTAGAGCTATAGAAAGAGATCGAGAACATATTACGAAAAGGGAGCTATTGACATGTCACTAAAGAGCAACAAAGGAAGCTAAGAGACCATTAATTAGGAAGGAGGTGGTCCCAATAAATATCCTCCTCATCCGAAAAATACACAATGGGAAATCCATACAATCTATGAAGGGTGTACATTGCAACAAATAATGAGGATATAATAATAATTCACTTCATGCATTGATAAGGTACTACATGTGGAGAAACAGACCTCAAGTTGACCCTACCGTGCCCATCTTATTTTTTGTTATCAAATAAAATATTTTAAGAAAGAAGTCGATAAGCTTTTGGTGACAGCTTCCATTTAAGAAGCTCACTCTCGAACTTGGATGTCTAATGTTTTCCTTGTAAAGAAATCTAATAATGATTAAAGGATGTGTAGATTTTACTAAGCCTAATAAAGCTTCTCCAAAGGATCTTTTTCCTTTGCAAAGATTAATCATTGGTAAGCAGAACATTAGGTAACCAACTTATGGGCTTTATGGATACTTACTCTAAATACAATCATGTCAAAATGTTCTCAGGTGATGAGGAGCATACAACCTTCATTATGGACCAAGGGTTGTATTGCTACATAGTTATGCTCTTTGGTCTTAAAAATGCAAGAGCCATGTAGTAACGACTTGCAAATGTGATGTTTAATTCTCAAATTGGAAGGAACATGGAGGTCTACATTAATGATTGAAAGATCACCCAAGAGGGGGGTGAATTGGGTGTTTTGATTACTTTAAAATATTTTAAAATATGATGTAGTAAAGTTATTTGATGATATCGTTTTATTTAAACTAAAACAGTTGCAGTAGTGGAAATGATATAGAAGTATATGTATGCATCATAAAGGATTTTTCATAAAGATTATTGATATGAAAATATTGATATGAGAACGAATGCATTTAAGAGAAAAGTCCAAGAACCCTTTTTGCATCAAAAAGACACAATTTGAAACACATGAATTCAAATATATGCATTTTGGTAATCAGTATGTAATTTGATTCTGAAAAACTTTTTCATCATGCAATGGAAAAACTAATGTTTTAAAAGAAAACTTTGTATAGGAAATTAGAACAGATACAAAAAGATTTGTAGATAATTGAGATAAGGAGAGTGTACATTATATAGAACAATCGAAATGTTTTATGAAAAATTGAATGTAAACTTGTTTTAGTTATACAAAGCTAATGTAAGGATGAAGTGTTGTATTAAACTATAAGCATGAGCAAAAACATTTATGAAGATACAAAAATATATTATATTTAAGATGATTCCTGTAATGACCCGGAGGTCCAATACAAGACTCTGTCACCAAACTACGAGGGTCGGCCTCCGGAGTTCCTGCTAACAAAGGAATTCCGAGGGAAAGTCCACACAAGATGGGATCAGAGTGTAACTCTACCAAGGTTACTCACATCTTTAACAACAATTAGTAATGATTCCATTATTTTTCATACAAAACAAAATAAACATAACCATTTACATTCCCTTAGGCCGCCCCAAGGGAGATACAACAAGCCCAAATAATAAAAAGTACCGCCACTGGCCTAACACAAACCAACAATACCCCCAAGACTCTTTGTTCAAGTGAGCTTTGTACACATCTAACCCAATAGACCATGCCACACTAGGACTCTTCTCGTCATCTGCTTTACCTGTACCTGAAATGATGTAAAGAGAAAGAATGAGCCGCAAGGCTTGGCAAGTATAACACAATGAAATGGATCATGAGATATATCACAATAGAGACTCAATAAGCAACAACCAACAATACATGATAGGACCTTCACATAGAGTGTTACTGATAAAATAGAACAAGAAGCACCACGAGAAAGACATACCGAGAATCATTGTAGTCCCCTTAACTATCTAGCTTCCACTATAACCTAGGTACGATTTGGTGACTCTACTACCACACCATCTCCAGAACCCACATAATGCTATAAGCACCACACTCATCGTCTCGTAGTAACATGATAATCATGCCAAAGGGCACCCTACTCTGGACCCATAAATCCCATCCATTCTACGACGCTACCACACATCTACTATACCACACACCTAGCATGCAGTGGTCCCACCATAATAGTACCTTTAACCTGCTCTCAACTCTAGGATATAAGCACACGCTTGTGATACCACAACCACATAATGCGCACAAGTCCATATCCCTGTGCTATGAGCCCAAAAAATTTTAGACACTTAGGGCCAGACAACTCCACTCCCAAGGCAATGCCCAAGGCCAGTCGGCTCCACCCAAGGTCTACATATATATCAACTGACCCTTGGGGTCAGACAGCTCAACTTCAGGTTGACACCTGAGGCCAGCCAGCTCCACCCAAGGTCTATGTACACACCGACTGACACTTGGGGCCAGACAACTCAACTCTAGGTTAACACCTGAGGCCAAACAGCTCTACCCAAGGTCCACACATAACTCGTCCCATGAGGCCATTAAGGCCAGATAGCTCAACACCTAGGGCATGCTCCCATGCACATGCAACCTTAGAGGCTAATCAGCTCTACTCAATGCCTTGGCTCACCCATATAGCATGTCTAAAGTAATATATACAAGCAAGCTTTTAATACATCACCGAATTACCAAACTTGTGTAACCCCAAATCATGGCCCCTAACCATACCCAATAATGCCCAAATAATCCCGTAAGAGCATATAAACATTCTTGGGGATCATGGAGAAATCACCCCAACCTCATCCTTTTAAGATAAGCCTCTCCTGAACCCCAACTCCTTTAGACATGTTTTAAAACCAAGATGAAACCATTCAAAATTCATCCAAATAATTCATATTCTATACCCAATCGAAGGTTATTGAGTCTAGTTTACAAAACATCAAACGGATCTCAAATCTGAGTTTTTTTACTAAAAGTTATGCCCAAAACAGTGGAGCATGCGTAGGCTATCATAGGGCAGAAATGGTAGACCGGTGGAAGCCGAGAACCATTCCAAAAACCCTCCAAACATGCAAATTCAACACAAAGAATTACACCAAATATATCCTAACAGAAAATACATCATTCCCAAGAGGTTATAGGGTGGAACAAGCCCTATTTTGAAGACCAAATGAAACTAATAAGATCAAGCAAGATGTTTGGGAGATTTACAACCATTTCTACATAGCTTCCAAACAAAGCCTTTCTTGGAAAACACCAAAGCCAAAGAATCAAAAATAAGAAGAAATGAGTAGAACTTGTCTTAGTTAAACCTTTCTTGATGCTCCTACTTGAGAAGATGCTCTTCCAAACCCCTTTTACTTCTCACTTCCAATAAGCAAGCTAGCAAGAAGAAGAAGAAGAAGAAGAAGAAGAAATATTTAGCTTTACCATCCCTTTGGCACACCAACAATCAAACAAGAAGAAAGCTAAGAAGCCCTTACCTCTTTGCTCCCCTTTTCCCGTTCGATTCCCTCCCCTTCTCTTTCTTTGCCTAACCCTTTTACATGCAATTACAATCCCCTTCATCTTATATATATATATATACACACCCACACACAATTACTTAAATGTCCCTACTCACCTTTATCCTTTCCCATCATGCCCTCACTTGCATACAAACACTTGCACACACACACATATATATATTCCCTCTTTTCTTGATTTATTAAACATAATCTTATCTTCATTATTTTTTCCTTTTCCACACACTTAAAATAATTCTAACATGTTGATCAATTTATAGCAAAATTATCACACGCATGGCAGTATTGATAGCTCAGCCTAGACCCACTAACGGGTCGTTACAATTCCAACCAAAAATAATTTTAATGACTATTAAAGGAACAATGCTTTGAACTATTTTTATGTATGAGAAACATTTTCATGATGAATAAATAATGATGTTGATAAAACATAAATAACAAAAGCAAGCAACATAAATGTATCAAATTTATAGTGGTTTAACCAACATGCCTAGTCTACTACCTTAGCTCCTCACTAAGGATTTTAAATCCATCCACTAAGGATATTAATTTTTACAGGTTCAACTATAACTTTTACTTTTATGGGCTAAGTAGGAACCCCAACTTTTACAGCCTAAGTAGTAACCTTCACTTTTCATGGGCTGAGTAGGAACCCCTTCTTTTGTTGGCTTAATAGTAACCTTTTACATGAAGCTTTTCACACTTAGCTCAGCCACAACCAAGACATTACTTGTCAAAGGCACAAGCATAACCTTGTACAAGTTTCACAAATTCTGTGAAAGGATTTCTCAAGAGAAAAATATAGATAATACAATGATATCAAGTATTCTCTTGACCAAAAGAGAGTTATAAGAATTATTGAATAAATGAAGCACTTGACACTCTTATCTAAATTCTGGTTTAAAAAGATTTGCAATAAACCTTACTGAATAATTTTCTTGAAGTGAATAAAAGATAGGTATGAGGAATCATCACTAAAGCATTTTGAAATTGGCCTGGCAAGAATATGGCTGGCTATGTTTGCGAGAAGATCAAACAACAACAACTCTGATCACTCACTTGACTAATTGATCATCAACTACTTTCTTGTTGAAGCTCTTGGCCTTTTATAGAAGCTTGAGACTTAAGTTTTGACATTGAAACATGGACATACTCATAGCTTATTTGATTTGACCAATAACAGTCAAATTTGTTAGAAACCATATGCGTAATATAAAGATAAGCATTTAACACCTTATGCATAACAATATTTATCAAGAGAACATAGTTAGACCTCATAGAATAAGGGAATAAAGCTCCAAAGGTCAAAACTATCTTGTTTTTTGCTTTCTGAGTAATTGTTATAAAATTAAAAAACAGATGCCAGTTACTCGACTAACCTATAGATTTACTCGACTAATATATGAGCATACTTGATATGTAACCGATTATATATAAGCCTCACTTGAGTATGACCAAATCATTACTCGATTGACTCAGAAGCCATAAAGACTTTGCATTAAACACTCAACTACCAGGCTAAGCTTACTCGACTAACACAAGCATATACTCAAGTAATATAACTAATACTCGATTAATCTTAAGCACAAAGACTTAGCCAAATATAATCCAACCTTTACTTGACTAATATTTATAGATACTCGATTAACAAAATGTTTTAGTCAATTGACGAGAAAGATATACTTGACTAGGGAGATGCTTGGATTTTTAATATAAAAAAGATGCTCGATTGAAAATAATTCTTACTTGATTGATTTTAGAAAAAACAAAGAGTTTACATAAAATACTTGAGTAAGAAACTTTAATAGTCAATTGACAAGAAATTTTGCTAAAACACATAATCAACTAATCTTGAAAGACACACAAAGCAATACTTGATTGAAAATATGCTCAGATTTCATAATTATAGAAACACTCAATTTTCTCAAAAGGTTACTTGAGTCATGAAGAAATAATACTCAATTATACAAAATACCATACTCAATAGCTTTATAAGAACATACTTTAGTAGGTTTTTATGATACTCGATTGAAATATATCAATACTTGATTAATATGAAAAATAAACTGAGCAATACTCGATTGATTGAAAGGCCATTTTTAGATTGAAAATAGGTTTAGAAGCTTTAAAAGATTATTTGAATACTTTGCTTTCAAAAAGCATTAAAAATACACATACCTAGTTGAACGAAGGATTTTATACTTAGCCGACTTAAAAAAAAAAAAACTTTCTCAAAAGCATTTTATCATGCTCGATTTACACAAAACATTATAATACCACGGTAATAAGCATTATAATACCAGAGATGGTGGACTTGAAATGATGCCTAAAATAAGAATCGAGAAGAAGTCAGAAGCCACGGTAATAAGCATTATAATACCAGGAGCTGGCGATGAGAATTGGAAGTGAGTTGGGCTGGACCACCCAATAGAGGGGATAGAGATGATGGCAAACTCGCCACCTCCGAGGAAGCTGAAGTCATGGGAGGCACTGGGTGCTTAATAACAGCGATAACAGGGATCAAAACATGTGGTTCTGACATTGACAGGTCCCCGTTAACTAAAGGCGGAGGGGCGACTTAGTCAATCATTGATGACGAAGGCACAGAGGAGTCAAGAATCGAACAAATAGGTGGTGACGAGACAGAGAGACAATTGGTCAATGCCATACAGAGAGCTTCAGAAAGATGCCGCAGCTGGGAAGCTTCATCCAATGATTTTATATTCTCCAGGTGCATAGCATCAATAAAATTAAGGATTTCCTTAGCCTTTGGATTCTTCCGAACATGACCATGACCTAACAAGTCTTCACTAACAAGGCAAAAGGAATCACGAACACCAACACATCGAGAAGCTTGGAAAGAACCACCTGACTTCAAGTTAGCCGGAGATGATGGTCGATCATGCATGAACCAACAAGAGTACCAATGAGCCTACAAATCAAGGCATGATAAATATTCCATATTTTATTTAGATTGATAATGTTATAAGGCTAGACAAAAAGATAGATGATATAAAGTTATTTAGAAACAATTAGCAAACACTATACATAAAGATTTTATAAGCTAAGAGAAGAATGATTTCTATTTCCCAGTAATTGTAAAACATGACTCCTATCTTCTTATAGAAGGAGGATGCAACAAATTAGGAAATGATCAAACTAGGAAATAATTTACAAGATATACAAGATATTCTTATCTTAAACTAGAATCAATCAATCAAATAGATTTGGACCATCAATTAAGAGATTGGAGCCAATCCCCACTAATCAAGGGATTTGTCTCTTTTCCATTTCAACACTTCCCCTCGAGCTGGTTTGAAGATATCTTCCATGGAAAGTTTGCTCACTAGATTTTCAAACTATTTCTTATGTAAACCGTTTGTGAGGACATCAACAACTTGATCAACTGTTGGAATCTAAGGCATACAAATTACCCCATTGTTAAGTTTTTTTTTTTTTGGATAAAATGCTTATCCACCTCTACACGTTTTCTTCTATCATGGAGGACCAGATTGTGAGTAATGGAGATTGCAGTTTTATTATCACAGTAAACCCTTGTCGGTAAGGAAATAGGAACCTTCAATTCCTCTAGTAATCTTTTTATCCATATAACCTCACAAATCCTATGGGCTACTGAACGGAATTCAGCCTTAGCACTACTTCTGGCTACTACATTATGTTTCTTGCTCCTCTAAGTGACAAGATTACCTCCCACAAAGGTGCAATATCCTAAAGTAGATCTTCTAACTATAACGTTGTTTGCCCAATTTGAGTCGATATAGGCCTCGATGTGTAGGTGTCCTCGTTTTTTGAAAAGTAATCATTTTCCAGGTGTTCCCTTTAGGTACCTTAGGATTCTGTAGGCAACTTTAAAATGCTCTAAACCTAGCAAATGCATAAATTGACTTATAACACTCACTGCAAAAGCTATATCAGGTCAAGTGTGAGATAAATAGATGAGTCTACCCATAAGTCTTTGGTATTTCTCTTTATTTACCACATCTTTGGCTTCAACAGGTTATAACTTCAAGTTGGGTTCTGTGGGAGTTTTGAAATTCTTGCATCCAAGTATTCCTATTTCATTAAGAAAATTCAGAACATACTTACGTTGATTGATGAAAATTCCCTCTTTTGATCTTAAAAATTCCATCCCAAGGAAGTACTTTAGGGCCCCCAAATCCTTGATCTCAAATTCATTGGCTAGCTTTCTTTTAAGCTCTCCAATTTCTACACTATTATCACCAGACATTATTATATCGTCCACATATACAATCAAAATAGTTGTTTTACCATCTCTGGAGTGCTTGGAGAACATTGTGTGGTCAGCTTGACTTTGAATGTAACCACAGCTCTTCATTGCCTTTCCAAACCTTTCAAACCACGCTCTTGGTGACTGTTTCAAACCATATAAGGATTTTTTTAATCTGCACACCTTGTGGCACTAAGGTTCTTCTCAAATCTATGTGGAAGATCCATGAACACTTCTTCTTCTAAATCTCCATTCAAAAAGGCGTTCTTTAGATCAAGTTAGTGTAAAGGCCAATTGAAATTCACTGATAGAGAGAGAAGTACTCAAATTGAGTTTATCTTTGCAACTGAAGCGAAGGTCTCTTAATAGTCAATACTAGAAATTTGGGTGAACCTCTCGACAACAAGTCTTTCCTTGTACCTCTCTATGCTCTCATCTACCTTGCATTTTACAACGAAGACCCATTTACAACCTACAATTGTCTTGCCTTTCGGTAGCTCCACAATATCCCAAATCTTATTTTTTCAAGAGCATTCATCTCCTCCTTCACTGCTACCTTCTAATTTGGATCACCTAGGGCATTCTGAATAGTTCTTGGTACATGCAAGTTAGACATATTTGAAAGAAATGCCTTGTGGTTGTTGGACAATTTTTGGTATGATAGGTTTTTAGCAATAAGATGTTTAGTACTATATCTTACTCCTTTTCTAGTGGCGATGGGGACATCAAGATCAAACAAATCAAATGAGGGAGAATTTGAAGGAGTAAGTTTAGAATTACCCTAAGTGGAAGGAAGATCATCATTTGAAGATGCTGACTATTTACTTACTGGAGTGACATTCGGATCAATAGCATTTCTCTGAGATTTTCTTCTAGTATAAAACTGAAGCTCAGGTTTTGGATTGCTTGGATCCATTTGTAGTAATTCTCCCCCTGGTTCCGACTCCATTATATATGGCACCTATGAACTAGACACATCATGTTCTTTATTATTTTGAGCATAAGTTTCCTTAGATTGTCTATCAGAGTGGAGTGGAGTGGAGTGTTAGTCATATCAATCATGTTTGGAAGAGGTTTAGAAATTTTCAAAAAATTATCTTCTTCTACATTATTCTCCCCCTGAAGATGATTTTTGATCAAATATGGTTGATTCTCCATGAAAGACACATCCATACTTATGTGAGGTTTTTTTTTTTTGTGTCAAAGGATGAAAGCACTTGTACCCTTTTTTTATTTGGAGCATAACCAACAAAAACACATTTTTCAACTGTTAAATCAAATTTGGATTGAAAAATTTGTGAAATGTAAACAAAACAAGTGCATCCAAAAATTTTTAAAGGTAGCTTACAGTACAACCGACACATAGGAAATTTTTTTTTTAGAGAATTCAAATATGTCTCAAAGTTTAAGACCTGAGTTGGCATTCTATTGATTAGATAGCAAGTAGTTAAAAAAGCATCTCCCCAAAGGTATTTTGGATATTCGTAGAAAACATAATAGCCCTAGTTTCTTTAAGTAAATGTCTATTTTTTCGTTCAACTATGCCATTATGCTAGAGAGTTTCATAACATGTTAACTGATCACATTGAAGATTTGGTGATCCTTCACCTTCTAATCTGAGTTGGTTGGCTTTGCTGGAACAATTGTTAAGAAATAGCAATCTAGTCTACAAACCATGAGACAAGGAGATGGCAAACCCAGAGACGGCGTGCTTGCAATCCAGTGAATCCCAGTAGTTTTCGACAACAAAGCGGCTCCAAAGGTAGTAACAACAATCTCTGGCGACAACCACCCTGTGTGTCTTTTCTAGCAAAGCTTTCACCAAAAACAATAGTCGTGTGGATAGCACCGACGGTAGGTCACAGGTACGATGTCGCACCGAATTTGGGCATTAGCCTAAGACTGAACAATAACTATATCTGGGTATGTTGGCAGGCGAGGACTTGGTGACCAACGACGTCGTATAGGAGCAACATCAATAATTGAGGATTAGCGGCTACTGGTGTTAGGCAATGGTAGCCAAAGGTTAATGTTGGATCTGCGGCAGTAGAGGATCAGCAATGACTGATGTTGGGACAATTTGAATGACGTCGGGTCCTCGTTTAAGGATCGGTGGCCTGAGGATAATGACCAGTTCAGAGAAGGCGATAAGGTAGATTTGGGCCTCGGTTGCGGCGGCTGATGTTGGGCTGTGCAGCCTAAGGACGAACGACAGCTAGATCTGAGGATGAGACACAACAATGGGGCAGATCTAGGCATCGGTGGTCGATAGAGAGGCAATGGCAACGACGACGACTGATGATGTTGGGTGGAGGCTTGAGGATGGAGGATGATGGTGGCCATGGGTGAGGCGACAACTGATTGGTTTTTAGGTTATGGCAGAGGACGAAGATATGGCTTCTTAGGGTTTCCCAGAGAACAACTGTGATTGAAGGGTTGCCTAGGGTTTCACAATGAACAATTGTGATTTAATCCCTAACTCTTGCTCTGATACTATATAAGGTAAGAGAAGAATGATTTCTATTTTCCAATAATTGTAAAACATGACTCCTCCCTTCATATAGAGGGAGGATACAACAAATTAGGAAATAATCAAACTAGGAAATAATTTACAAGATATTCTTATCCTAAACTAGAATCAATCAATTAAAGAGATTTGGACCATCAATCAAGAGATTGGAGCCAATCCCCATTAATCAAGGGATTTGTCTCTTTTCCATTTCAAAAGGTTTGTATGATCAATCATTCATTCCCCCAACAACATATTATGAACAAAAATTTTATGTCAATTACAATTTCTCTTTAATAAGAGGAATAAGAAGATAGGACAGTCATTTGCTTTAAGAGATGAATATGCACAAAGCTTTATATTTATAATCAGATACCAAACGAATATGATACTATTAGCATTCCATAACTTTGGGCAATATTCAATTTTAAAAATATATTTATTGAATTCATTAATTAATATTACAAGAAATCTTAGTTTTTGCGATGATTGTTGGGCCATTTTAAATTGATTTTAACCGCCACAAAAACATTTAGCTGCAACAGCCAAAGATTAGGCCGTCAAGCTATTTTGCCATGGTTTCCTACCCGCCACAAAATATCTAATTTTGTGACAATTTAAGCAGATTTAGGGACAATTAATAGACTGTCACTATTTATTTTTAATTTTTCATTAATTTTTGTGACCATTCTAAACTGGTCGCTAAATTGAAAAATAATATAATTTTTTATTTTTATTAATTTATTTCTGTGGTCCTGAAACCACCACTATATATTTATTTTATTATTTTTTGCGGTAGTTTATAACCCATCACTAAATATAATTAAAATAAAATCTTATAAATTTTTTGCAGTTATTTTAGAACTCTGGCTAAATTTAATTGAAATTAAATTTTAATATGTTTATTCCTTTTAGCCATGATTTAGGAATTGCCGCTAAATTAAGTTTTGAAAATTTTGTAGCAACAATTTAAAAAATTTCCTAAATCTGAATAGTCCTTTTTGTTTGTTTGGATCACAAAACCAATGACATATAACTGTACACATAACTTACAAATGTAATATCTCAATATGTTTACTCATCAAATCACAAATAACCAACATATTAAATATCCAAAAAAAATTAAAAGTACATTAAAGCCTAATCAAATTACATTAAAGATAAAATACTCTCAAAACATAACAAATTAAGTGTATGTTTTCTTATTTAAGTATTTAAAATAAAAATATTTATTGATTTGGAGGTTGTTGTGACTCACGAAGCCGGCGACTAACATCAGAAGAGTGCCTCTTATTGGATGAGAACTCCCTGTTCGTGAAGTACGAAAACGGCTTGGAGGCCCTATTTTAGTATTTTCGAACCGTTTCCCGTTTCGAAAACGAGAAAAACGGCCCGAAACATTTTTCGGGCCGTTTGTGTAATTATTGAAAAATTTCAGGTCGTTTCAGAATTTAAAAAACATAACTGGAAACGCGTTTCCGACTTTTTCAGCCAAAAATGCATTTCCAACGAGTTGCCCAACTATTTCTTCTTCTTCCAACGAGCTGCCCAGCTATTTCTTCTTCCATCTAAACCCGCCCCCCTCCCCAAACACACCACGATGAGAGGATTTGACTCTTTGATGATTCAGCCACGCGAATAATGTGCTCTTCCTTTCTTCTATTAACAGTATGTATATATATGTAAAGTTAACGATATGTATATATATGCAAGTTAACAGCAAGATATATATATGTAAAGTTATATTTATCATTATATATATATATATGTCTCTCTATATATATTTTTAAAACATTATAAAATTTATGTTTATTATTTATATTTAAATATTTTTTTTATTTTTTATATTAAAAATTATATTTATAAAAAAAACCCTTATATTTTTTCTATTTTTTTAGAAAAATGTCATTTTTGCGTTTTCATTTTCTATTAGAAACGTATTTCATTTCTATTTCCGTACAATGTAGCTCCCATTATTGTCGTCAAGTCGAAACTAATGGCATATCACTCCATTAAATGTGCACTAAACTTAAAAATTGTATCTAAAAACTATTTCTAAAGAAACACATAAACAATAACTTAACCCTTGTAATCACGAATATTCATATATTACAATTGAACATATTAACATTCGACAGGATTTAGTATAAAATATGCATATTAATAGTTAGTGAATTAAATGTTAAAAAATAGGAGCCCTAAAGATTAGGCCAATGGGTATAGTTTTGATAATTTTGAAGATGAAGGTAGAATTTAAAATTTTATATTCATTTTTATAAAAATATTATTTAAATTAAAATATTACTCACACCCAGTTTTTTCTCACTTCCTAAATTAGGGGATCGAATCATAAACACAAAATCTGTTTGCGAGAAATATATCCTAATTGTAATTTAAGAGGTGAGACTAAAAATTCTCTGTGATGTTAAAAATTTCTTTGATGATAAAGAAATATATCCTAATTGTAATTTAAAAGGTGAGACTAAAAAATCTTTATCTTTTCAGAAGTAGACGGACATGTTCTAGGGGCAAAAAATCTCTATGATGATTAAAAACAAATAATTATACTAATTTTGTCATACTTTTGTCTTTTACTTTAACAAAAATTAAAAAAAATAAAATAAAGACTGTACAAGAATCAATTGAGTTTGATTTGTTGGCCCCTCAGCCATTGCCTCAATTAAAGCCTAAACAAGAAGTGCTTCATTCGGGACGTATTAGGTGTATCAGTGTTGCATTGATTTTCTCATTTAACACTATTGAAAAAGCCAACCACTTTTTGCGTGTAAACGTTGGAGTTCAGTGCCAAATATGAGATTAAGCAATGAGTTTAGTACTCCCTCAGGGTATTTAACGAGAAATAAATGCAAGAAAAGTAGTTAACTTAAAAATAAATAAAAACAATATTTAGTTATTTTAAAACTAATATAAAGGCCTTTTAGCATGAAAAAATCAAATATTTTTTGCATTTTTATGATTTTATTCAAAGTTTTCAATTTTGACAATAAGAACCCAATTTAAGAAATTGAGTACAATTTTATACTGCGAATGAAATCGATTGAAGTGGCGTGTGGCTTTGTCCAGGTGGTGTGCCACCTAGCAATTTGAGGAAGCCTCATGTTGACTTTTGTTGAAAAAAAATAAAAAATAAAAAATAAAAAATAAATTAAAACATTTAATTGAGGTTTACCCATTTGGGTTAAGACCCATCTTCTCTCTCTCCATCATTTAGGGTTTGCCTTCCCTCTGCGCTGCCACTATCGCCTTCTTTCTCCACCGTCAGCCGCCATTTTCTCCTACATACTTCATCATCATGGCCACAACCTTGCATCTTCCCCATGACTGATGGTCAATTGGTTTCGCCATGGCTATGACTTTGCGTCTTTCCCATGGTTGATTTCACATCGATCTTCTTCCCCATGGCCGATAGTACATCAATCCAAGTGCACAGTGACCGTCGACTATAGTAGCAGACTCCTTGTGGGTCGTGAATGCGCCATGGCTATGATAGTGGTGATGGGTTTCCATGATTGCCTTCACCTCGACGATTCACTGCAGGCGTGGCTATAGCCGATGTTTGCCATGGTCGACGGTCCGCATCTCACCTTGGGCATTGGCTCGTTGTGGTTGTCTTCTCGTCGCCGATGGTATTCGTCATCGCCAAGGCTTCTGATCTTCTCCTAGATCTGTAGACCTTTGTCTTCTCAATCGATCAACCCTTTTGGCTCGCCATGGCAAATGTCGATTTGGTTTAACATTTCTTTGGCTTGGCCATCGACATCATCAAGCCATCATTGTCGGCTTCATGTGGCCACCGATGATGAAAGATGTAGGAGTAAAGGGGTGGTTAGCAGTGGAGAAAAAAGGCGGCAGCAACACAGAGGCAAGGCAAGCCCTAAGTGATGAAGGGGAAGAAGATGGGTCTTGACCCAAATAGGTTAACCTAGTTAAATGTTTTAATTTGATTTTTATTTTTCAATTTTTTTTGACAATAGTTAATGTGGGACCCACTCAAATTGTCAAGTGGCGTGCCACCTAGGCAAAGCCACACGCCTCTCCAATCGATTTCGGCCGCGGGATAAAATTGTACCTAATTTCTCAAATTGGATCCTAGGTGCCAAAATTGAAAATTTTAAATAAATTGCAAAATGTGAAAATATTTGATTGTTTTTATGCTAAAAATCCTTATATAAATTGAATGGTTTACTTCTTTGAATAATATATAGACTCACTTTTCGTTTAATAACGAAATTGAGTCAAATTAAAGTTAAATGCTAAATGAGAGTTTAGGTGAAAAGTTAAGTTACTCCCTAAGAAATTTTCTCATTTGGTACTAGTTGCAGGGCCAAACCAAGCCAAGCAGTTATATAAGGATAATTGCGCACCAGCCAGTTACAACCAAGCCTTTTCCCCCAAATATCTTCAGTCCCAACCCATACAAGTATACATACTCTCAGCCATGGCCGCAGTTGAAGTTACCGAGCTTGCAGCAGACTCCTTTGTCTTCCAAATCGACCAACCCCCTTCTCCTCCTACTATTTACAGAGTCCCCCACGATCTTCGCAAGCTCAACGAAAGTGCTTATACCCCTCGCCTCGTCTCCATTGGTCCTCTTCACTGCAATGACAAAGCCTTGAAGAACTCACGCGTCAACAAGACCAAGGTGAACTATTGCGTCAGATCACTCATTCGTCGGGCAGCCAAATCGGACGACGACGAAGCAGTGTTGGAAAGAGAGTACCGGAAAAAGATGGAGGAGTCGGTTGAGGAGGCTAAGAGGTACTACGAAGACGACGAAGCTAAGGCGTTGGTCGACGCAGAGATGCTCTTGGCGGATGCTTGTTTTGTACTGGAACTGCTCTACCTTCGACATGAGATGGTTTCTGTTCGCAAGATTCCCGAACTTGGGATAGATTGCGTCCGGGCTTACCGCACTGTTCAACGAGACTTGTTGTTGTTGGAGAACCAGCTTCCGTTCTTCGTTCTTGAGAAACTTTTCCATCTCACAAAAACTAAAGCCGGTGCCGGAGGGTCTTCTCCTATTGGATGCGTATTGTCATTTTTTGGCGATTTGCCCATCATGAAACCAGGAGGCAATGGCGAAAATATTATTGAAAATCCATGTCACATCCTCCATCTCCTTCACGGGTACTACCTTCCGGCCGGCCTTCCGAAGGCGGAGCCTCGCTGCCAATTCCTGCAATCTGCTTTAGACCTCGACTATGCGGGTGTCAGGTTCGAATCGCACAATGCCAGAAGGCAATCCCAGTCGGACCACAACGAAAGCCCATTCCAGGTCGAATTTGAACCTCCTTCCAGCCTCAAACGGTGGTGGTTCTGCAGTGCGTCTTTCAAAATTCCGACGCTGCATATTGACGACTCGACCGAGCTGTTCCTGAGAAACCTCATCGCCTTCGAGCGGTGCTGCTCCGACGTTAAGAGCTATGTTACATCGTATGCATTCGTCATGGACAGGCTGATCAACACTGACAAGGACGTGGCCGTGCTCCAAAAGGCTGGGATTATATGTAACTACTTGGGGTGCCATAAAGATGCTTCCGATCTATTCAATAAACTATGCTCTGAAGTTGCAATTGGGGATTTCTACTTCGCCAAAGCGTGCAAGGAAGCCCACGAATACAGCAGCCGGAGTTGGCCGAAGGCGGTGGCGTCTCTGAAGCGGAACAACTTTGCGACTCCGTGGGGCTACATGGCTTTCGGCGTTGCTCTTGTTTTATTCTGCTCGTCGCTGATAACTGCCATCCGCAACCTCAGGTAATCACTTAATGCTCCCGTATATATAATCTTCCATTGATCATTCTGCGAAAGTTAATTTCCTCCTCTAACTCAACACGACATATATATATATAGTTCGTCCTCTCTTTCTCTTTGATTAAGGTTCTTTCCCAATATTAAGTTATGTAGTAAGTTCGGGTTGTGTACCCAGGTCAATCCGCCCATAACGGGATTCGAATTTAGCTCCAAATCTGGATTCAAACCCGGATCCAATTCAGATCCAGAATCAGATCTGCAACCACTGTGCAGTTGTAGAGGGAACAACTGCAATCCGCAGTTGAACCCCATTTCCTCCATTCATGGTGGAAGTGGGCAGATCAGTGAGTATTTTTCGCACATCTTAGTATATATATTGTTTTTATATACAGTAGAGAAAGAATGTAGAAACGATTGAAAAAGTTTCTGAGAACGGTTTGAAAACCGCTAGAAAAACTCTCAAATATTCAAGAGTAATATGTGTGTGTGTGAGGCATTTAGGTTGTGGAAAACAAACAACTTCCATTTGTGATTTCGTTTTTAATACCAGTAACTCAACCTAATTGATTTGACTTTCGCTGTTCACACCAAGTCCGGTTTTATTTTGTGAATCATTTGATTTCAATTTTATAACATTGGTATCAAAGCAAGAATGGTTGTTTTTTGGTTGAAATCAGTGTATACGTGTTTGTGTTGAATGATGTATATTCGTAATATTAGTATACATACATACACACAGTGAACTCTTGCGCATATACATTCAATAGATGTATTCATATACACATAAAATACATATTTTCTATACAAAAGTTTTTTGGTTGTATGTATGTATTCGAAATCGAAAATAAATATCGTAGATCTAAGCAAACCAGTTGGAGACAAAGGAGTTGATGATAGTTGTTTGCAAGGCTGACCGTCTTCTTCGTGAGGACAATCGCCGTTGCGACTATTCGTCTTCTCCGCATCTGGCCGCTTCTCCGATGCTTGCAATAGCCGCTGACTGCTTGTTCTCTTCGTCTTCTCCGCGCGCCTTAGTGGCTGCGAATGGCGGTGACGACAACGAAGATGAACAGACGCATCAATGGTGGCTGATGGTGGCGGCAATGCCATCAAATGCAGATAAGCCAAGTGTTTACCGTTTAAAATTGTATTTGTGGTTGAAATTGAAATGAGAAATAGGTTTCTTGGGCTTTGAGATTTCTGCCATTCCAAAATTAGCTTCTACGATTGAATTGTGACATGGGTTTTGACTTACACAGAAAGGGTTTTTTGGTTGTCTCAAAAGTGGACTTTTCATTTAAGGGTCTGTTTGGCAAACACTAAATCAAAAATGTGTTTTGACCTTAGGGGCTTGTTTGGCTGTATCTTTTTACAAAAAAGTGTTTTAGCCTTAGGGGTTTGTTTGGCTGTGTGTTTTATGTTCAAAGCTTTTTTACCATAACGCCTTATTTGGCTATTTTTAACTTAAAAGGATTTTTAGCCTTAAATCTTATTTGGCACAACTTTTAAATTTAAAAAAAAATTCTTTTTCTAAATTCTTTTTATGATAATTTTAATTCAAATTTTTTTATTGTTATTAGTTAAAAATAATAATATTGTTATTAGTTAACAATAATAATATTTTTTTTATTGTGACAAATTTTGAGGTTATTAGTTAACCACAAGTGGATGAGTTCATAACACACATTTTGTTTTGATACAAAATTGTCTAAAAAATTTGTTTGTCAAATTCATACTCTGTCATTTTTTCTTTAATTTGTTTTTAGGAAAATGACACGAGTGAGGACCCCAAACCTTATCCGATCTGTCGCTCAAAGAGCTTAAGTTATGGAAATGAAAAGATAGTTAGCTGATTATTGGATGATGGAAGGGCAAAGTATATATGAGCACATCATCATTGTGTGTGAGATAATGCAAGACCTTATATTACTGGCTATGGATGGACTCACGAAGCAACATATCGATTTTTGCTTGCCATGTTGTTGTCACATGATAAGGAATTAATAACTAGCATTTGGGAATCTGGTTATCCAAATAAGTCATTTTGTTGGGCATTATGTTTCTTCTTAACTGCATATAAGAGAAGAGAAATTATAATGGCCTTATACTCAAGTAGCCTACCAATAGATATTATTAGTTATATTGCTCATAGGACTCTTAGGTCCATTCCCCATGATGTCATTCGTGTAATTCCTTATAGGACTAGACTTATTAAGTAATGTGTTACTCAATCCATGTATCTAGTCTAATTTGTTTTTGTAGCAAATTTCTTAACTATGTGTTTATTATTTCATTTTATGAAATGAATTATGGTTGATTATTTAATCTTTGTGATTAAATATGCATGCTTTATTATTAGTTATTTAATCTTTGTGATTAAATATGTTATAATAATTCCTTATTAAATGGGATTAAATGTTCTCAAATTTTTTTTTGAGATATAAAAAAATAAAATTAATAATATTTAGACACTTAGAATATGAGCGATGATTGGGAACATAATGAACTTTTGACCCCGTATTTAGTTGAATATTTATTGTTAATTTTATTTGGTAAATATGTGTAAAGCATGGCATTAATGAAATGAATCTTATGTAAATTATTCATTGAGAATGGCTTCTTCCAAGAACATAATAGTTGATTTGATAGAAGGCGAGAAATTGAATGAGGATAACTATGAGATTTGGAGTATAAAGATCCAATATGTTCTTGGGAACAAGAGTCAATTGAAGCTTTAACTTGGGTTATGGAGGAACTTGCTGAAGGAACCACTGCACAACACAAGAGGGATAGAGAGGCTTACAATGCTTAGAAGAAAAAGAACTCCACTACTCGCATTACATTGCTCAGCAGCATGGAGAATGATATCATGCGTGAATTCAAAAGTTTGAGTTGGCAAATGAAATGTGGAATGCTCTTAAAGAGCAATTTGGGATAACTTCAGTTGCAAAGGTAAGGCAACTAACTATCAAGTTTGATACACATAAAAAGCGCCTAAACCACAACATGGGGAAAAATCTTTGAGAAATAACTAATATGGTCAATGAACTCAAGGATGCTAGTGTAAACCTCATTGATGAACAGCAAGTACAAACTGTTATCAAATCTCTGTCCCACAACTAGGAGCGCATGAAGATTTATCTTACATATAACGTGAACATTAAGACAATCGTCGATGCTTCACGTCATTTAGAGTTGAAAGAGGACTATATT
This sequence comes from Diospyros lotus, assembly GCF_014633365.1. Lineage (NCBI taxonomy): Eukaryota > Viridiplantae > Streptophyta > Magnoliopsida > Ericales > Ebenaceae > Diospyros > Diospyros lotus. Next base: position 13,505,012 of record NC_068350.1, read on the forward strand.
GAGGCCTTTATACTTAATACTGAAATCTTTATAATTGCATCTAGCTCCAAAGGCGCTCCCAAGCTTAACTGAGAGTCACCATGGAAAGGGTAAGGGATCAGCTCGCAATCCATAAAAAAAAAAAAAAGAATATGGCAAATGTCAAGTGTTACAATTGTGGCAATAGAGGGTACTTTGCATGTGACTACAATAAACCAAGAAAGGTACAAGCTCTAAATGCATTTTCAAATGCTATTTTTGTTTTGAGTTCTGTACTCTTAACTAAATGTAATTCTTCATGGACTGTTGATTCAGGAACCACATACCATGTAGGAAGAGATAGAAGTTCCTTACCTAACTATTTAAACCCCAATTGTATAATTTTCCCTTAGATTTTTCCCCATTTTTTCTCTTCTTTTTGCTTCTAATCGAGCTTATTTCCTTCTAATTTGCCTTCTTCCGTTCCTTTCCCGCATTCTTCTCGAATTGGGCTTTTAAAGAAGAAAAAATAGGCAGTTGAGGTGTGGCCACGTGGCAGCCACTAGGCCAGGCTGGGCAGCCACCGCTTTGGGTCAAAATGACGTCGTTTTAACCCCATTTAACTGAAATAATCAGCCTTTTTTCCTCGTGTGCGCAGCCTCCCTTGGCCTCGAACTCGTAACCTCGCCCCAACCCCCTTGCGCACATGCTGCCCGCTTTAGCCGCCTCCTCAATTAATATTATGCACATTTTTATTTTAAAGAGATTCCACCCTAGTTTTCGAGAGCTACACTTAGACCCCACATTTTTCGAGAATTACCACCCATGCCCCACTTTAATAATAACATTAATACCCCAATTTTACCAAATATTTGCCCATTTCCTTGGAACAATATAAATTAATATTTCCCTTTAATCCCACAAATACTAAATATTCACCTCAAATACCAAAATTAATTATTATTATTATTTATTTTCAAAATTCTAGGATGCGACAATATATATTGGATAGATTAGTGAAAAAATGCTTATTGGGCCAAATTGCAAAAGTGAATCTACCAACCTGTGAAAGTTGTCTAGCAAGGAAAATGGTAAGAAAACCATTTGGAAAAGCAATTAAAGCTAAAAATTCATTGTAATTAATTCACTCCGACATATGTGGTCCAATAAATATTAGGGTCAAGCATGGAGGTGTTTATTTCATCATTTTCATTGACGACTATACTCATTTTGGCTTTGTCTATTTGATTTCTCATAAGTCAGAAGCTTTAGAGTGCTTCAAAAGATATTTGAACTCAATTGAGAATCAATTAGATAGAAAAATTGAAGCATTAAGAACCAATAGAGGTCGCGAGTATTTGTCCAATTGTTGTGTGATAAAAAGGGAATTGAGAGACAATTTACCATTCCACATACCCCACAACAAAATAATGTTGCAAGAAGAAGAAATAAAACTCTTCTAAAAATGGTTAGGTTAATGATGGCAGGGGTAAAGTTGTCAATTACTCTATTGGGATAATGCACTGTTAATAGTTGCATATATACTCAATTTAGTACCCTCTAAATCTATACCTTCTACCCCATATGAGTTATGGACTAGAAGGAAATTTGATATAAATCAGTTGAGCACTTGGGGTTGTGTAGTCTATGTTCATGATCCTTCATACAAACATGAAAAGTTGGGTCCGAGAGGCAAAAATAATATATTTGTAAGATACTTAACACACTCAAAAGGATATGTCTTTATTAGTGATCAGGCAAGTGAGAGAGTTATCGAGTTTGAATCTCATGATGCATTTTTCTTTGAAAATGAGTTTCCTAACAGGGGAGAGATAAATCTGAATTTATCTTTTTATGAAATTAAGGATCAAGACAATTTTATTGTTCGAAGTCGTCTATTACATTTATTTAAAAATGTATCTAGGGAATCTAATCTAAGTGGGAGTAATAAAAGACTTCCTAAATCTGTTTCACGTGAACCTCAAATTAGAAAAAGTAGTTGTGGACACATACCTCGAATCGTTTCGATGTTAAAGGTGAAATTTTTCTAATTGCCCCATAAGATGAAAAAGAACCTAACTCTGTCCAAGAAGCTCTTTTTGGACTTGCTAAAGAAAAATGAAAAAAAGGAAATGAAAGAAGAAATTGACTCAATGAAATGAAACCAAGTTTGGACATTGGTTGACCTTCCAAAAGATAGCAATGTTATTGGAAAAAATGGGTTCTGAAAATCAAGTGAGAGGCTAATGGATCCATTGAGAGATATAAGGCATGTCTAGTAGCCAAGGGGTATATTCATTAGGAAGAATTGAATATGAGGAAACATTTTCTCCTGCTGTAAGATTTACCTCTATACACATTATCCTAGCAATAGTAGCCAATTTAGATTTTGAATTACACTAAATGGATGTAAAAATGGAATTTCTAAGTGGTGGCTTGGAAGAGAAAATTTATATGGAACAACCCATAGGTTTCATAGAAGAGGGTAAAGAGCACAAAGTGTGCAGACTCTTGAGATCCATTTATGGGTTAAAACAATCTTTCAGACAGTGGTACTTAAGGTTTCATTAATCGATTATCTTATATGATTTATGAAGACCACTATGTGTATGTCAAAAGATTTAACGATAAGTTCGTGATCTTATCTCTTTATGTTAATGATATACTTTTGGATAAAAATGATAAGGAGTATCTTTTAAGTATTAAAGAGTGGTTGTCCTCCATTTTGAGATAAAGAACTTAGGTGAAATAACATATATTCTTGGTGTTAAGATCAATAGAGATCATTCAAAGAAATTGTTTGCTCTTTCTCAAGAGCCATATATTTGAAAGATTCTTGAACGATTTCATATGCAAAACTACAAGTCTGTAGATACTTCAATTCCTAAACGTGAAAACTTAACTAGAAGGATGTGTCCTAAAACTTCACAAGAAGAGGAACAGATGCTAGAGTTCCTTATTCTAATGTCGTGAGTAGTCTTATATATGCTATGATGTGCATAAGATCGAATATCTTCTATGCAGTTGGCATGGTGAGTAGATATCAGTCAAACCTAGGTCAACCCTATTGGAAGCCATAAAAAGGATAATGAGGTACCTGAAAGATATAATGGATTATTCCCTCTGTTATCAATGAAATGATTGCGCCTTGAGGGATATACTGATGCTAATTGGGGAGGAGAATTAGATGAAAGAAAACTTACCTCTGGATATGCTTTTCAACTTGGCAATAGAGGTATCTTTTGGAGTAGCAAAAAATAAACTTGTATACCTTTGTCTACTATGGAAGCCAAATTTGTAGCATTATCAGTAGTAGTATAAGAAACTATTTGGTTAAAGAGGTTTTTAAACCACTTGAGAGTTGTGAATGGCTCGTCAAATATCATTCGAAGACCAAATACATTGACACAAGATATAATTTTGTGAGAGATATTGTTGCACAGAAGGAGGTGCACTTGGAGTATATCTCTACACAAAAAAAATGATAGTAGATCCATTCACAAAACCCATTCCGGAGTTATGTTAAATCCTTGGGAATGCATAAATGTTAAATGTATTTTTTTTTGTGAACATTGACGTGTAATATGATTTTCCCAATTTACAACAATAAATGATTCATGTTATTTTTTATTAATGTCAATTGTGTTTAGTACACAAATTGAATAATGCTTATACACATATATACAATGCTTCGTGCATGATGCTAAGTGCAATGTTTCATGCATGATGTCAAGTGTAATTCTTCGTGCATATTGCTGAGTGCAATAATTAAAGATATGTCGGACAGATGGTTGGTTTTCTCACATAAGCAACCACATATATGATTGAGTGGTGCATAGATGAAATATAAGTTTTAAGCATATCGCAAAGGCAAGCTAATGAGAGATGAAGCTTAGAAAAAAATCGCCTTGATAAGGCTATAAAGGGTAGCTAAAAGGTGAATATCCCACTTCTCACCTTATCTATCTAAGAATGCCAGGTGGGAGTCTTGTTTAACAAATATGTGAAAAGTAGAGTTGTGGACTCAAGTTAGATATTGAGTGTATCTAAACTATCACTTGTACGATATTTATATAATGAAAGACATATGCTCCAAGGGAAAAGGAGAATAATATCGTAGCATATGTTTCATATCATGTGTGCAAAAGTTTGACAAAAACAAGGTAACAAAAGATATGGATCTCTTCTTTTAGTTGAGTGAGACTCTCGAGATTACAAGGATCTCATAAAATACCCTTTGACCTTTAACAATTTCTTGAAATTTTGATTCGATGCAATTATTTTGGAATGCTACCAAAGACCATGTATGATCCGGTTAGATGGAGTATATCTAGAAAAGCGATTGAATTATGATGGAAAGATTTTAGAAAAAATGAAAGATCTATTTGAATGCCACATTTGGATGTATTCACAGGTCGACAAATTATAATCATTCATTGAATTATAATTGTGAATACACGTTTTATTGAACAAGTGATTAATCAAATGAGATCTACGTGTGAATAAATGTGACTTGATAGTTTTGGGGTATAACATACAAACTCCACTTGAATAATAGAGCTGCTATATATACTTAATTGTTGTATAGTAATGAGCTCTCAAAGAAAAGAGTATGTTGGTCGCACGGCCTATTTGCATGTACGAAACTTATAGAGAAATGAGAGTATATGAGTATGTGAGCCCATTATGTGCGAGTGGGAGATGTAGTAAATCCGAGAGTATATGAGTATGTGAGCCCATTATGTGCGAGTGGAATATGTAGTAAATCTGAGTTGTGTACTCAAGTTGATCCGCCTATAATGGGCTCCGAATTAAGCTCCAATGTAAACCTAGACTCGAATCTAGATCTAGATCCAGATCCAAAACTAGATTTGCAACTGTTGTGTGCAGTTGCACATGGAACAATTGCTATCGATAGTTGAACCCCATTTCCTCCATTCATAGTGGAAGTAGGCAAATCAGTGAGTATTTCTCATACATCTTAGTGTATATATATATATATATATATTATTTGTATATATAGTAGAGAAAGAATGCAGAAACGACTAAAAAAGTTTCTAAAAATGAGCTTGAAAACTACTGAAAAAACTCTCAAATATTCAAGAGCAATCTCTGTGTGTGAGAGACATTTAGGCTATGGAAAACAAATAACTTTCATTTGTGATTTCGTTTTGAATACCAATAACTCAACCTAACTGATCCAACTTCTGCTATGCAAATTAGGTAAGTCTAGTTTTATTTTGTGAATCATTTGATTTCAGTTTTCTAACAAGTTAGCATGCAATAATTTGTCATTGGTTTGTTACCAAAGTCAAATTAATTAGGTTTTTTTTTGGTGAAATGCAAATTAATTAGGAAGAGGGTTTGGGAATACATTGGGTTCGAAATCTTAATGGAGGTTTAATAAATTTTTAGAATTGATCTTGAATTAATTTTATAAAAATATAATTTTAACATTTATAGAGATATTTTATGTTTGCGTCTTACGTTATATGTCATATTAATAAAATGTGTAAGACATAAATGCAAAATGTTAATACAAGTTTCAAATTAATTTAAATATTCAAATAATATTTGTATATATTTTATCCTTTGATAATAATACCAATCATAAATTATCAAGCAATTAACATGCATTGATTACTTGATGCATACTCCTCTTCTTGCGCAGAGAGCTGTTAAAGTAGAAGGATGTGGAAGAGCTCGCCTGCATTAATGGCAGAAACACCGCAAGCAGGAAATGAATTAGATGAAAATATCTTGAAAGTTTATGGTAAGTAATAATGCCTCAATAAATTTAATGTATCTTGAAAATTAGAAGGTTGGTCTACTTGTATTTGTGACTTCAAACTGGTGTTAGTAAGGTTCTATATGAAGAGAGTGGAGATTGGAGTAAAGGGGCTTCATATGATTTCTTCTATTTCTCTCAGTGGTTTTCCTGTCAGTTTTGAATGATCTAAAACCGTTCTTTTATCATTGTTATTGGTTCCCAACAACTACTCTTTTTTTAAAGATGCATATATATATATATATAATTTATATTCATTCTTTGTATATATTTAATAAACGCTAAATATATAATGAGTTATCAGTGCTTAGTGTCGAAGTTGCAGGATAGGGTCAAGCTGCACTGTAACAATAATTGTATGCTAAAGAAAATGGGTTGGGATATATATATATATATGTATGTATGTATATATGGATATATATTTGGATTTTAGAAGTGGTCCAAATATTTTATTATTGGTTATTGAGGGGGAAAATGGTTTTAAAAAAATCAAAAATCTTGGAAATAGTTATTGCATAATCAATTTGTAAGGTTGGGTGATGGTGAAAAGTTACAAATTCTGCCTGGTTATTATGGAATTGAGATATAAGTTGTTTGTTTGAATGTATTGTAGAACTTATGTTTATTATTTATGTTTGTTTGTATTATGGTTGGACAAAAAAGATATATATATTATTTTTAAATTTACATTTTTCCTTGCGCTTTCATTTTCTACTTTTTTGTAAAATACTGTTTTCATGTTTTCATTTTTATGAATCCTAATTTGTTGCTTTAGACAAGTGTTTGTAATGTTCCAATAACTAGAATATAAATAGATTCTTGTATCAATGTAGTGGCAAGTAAGAATCATTGTTGGTCCCTTGGGGTATGGACAGGGGTGAATTGAGTGATTAAAAATTTTATCAATTTTTAAATAAAAATCTTGATACTACAATTTTATCTAAACTATATTTATGTAAATATATATATATATATGAAAGTTTGAAGAGATGAATTTCATGCCACAAGATATATCAATGAAACACAATATATGGAACAAGAAAAATTTTAAGTGTAATACCCCGTGATATTGGTGTTAGAAAATAAGGAATGTTGTTAGAAACTTTTGAAAAAGTGTCCTTAAGATAAGTCTTAAGCTGATCTATGGGAATAATAGTGCCCTCCGGGGGGAGGGGTATTTTGGTAAATTGGGTAATGAAACCCAATAAAGGTTAAATAAAAAATTTGAAAAGTATTTCCTCGTGGGAATGAGAATTTGTTAGGAATTATTCTTATTTGTGCATTTGTGTGGAGATTAATGGGATTGTTAATTTTTAAGAGCATTTTGGTAATTTGGAGTATAATTCCATGAGGGAATTAAATTAACAAAAAGTGAAATTTATTATAATTCATTTATATGTTAGAAGAAATCCATTCTCCCTAAATGGAGGATAAATGTGGTGAAGCCACATGGATGGCTTAGATTAAAGCTTGGAAGCCAATAATGGTGTCTAAGAGTGACACTTGACAAGCTAATGTCTAAGAGAAATAAGAGATTAAAATAAATAAAAAAATAGATAATAGTCACTCTTGCAATTATTGAGGGCCATTATTATGCTGGAATAAAGAAATTCCTAAATGAAATAGAAAAATGTCTCTCATTAATGCTTTGAAAATGGGAGAATTATTTAAGTGGAAAAGAAAAGGAATTAGGTCTCTCAAGTGGTCCCTCAAGTGATGAATGAAAATTGTTAAGATTTATTTAATTGAGAAATGTGTAGATAGTTATAAAGGAAGGATGAGATGGATGGTGGAGATTTATTTTCCAAAGAAATCCATGGTTGAGATTTAACCTTGTTTAAGCACATGGATTGTGCTTTCTCTAAGCGGTAGAGATTAAATCTTGGGAAAGGAAAAGTAATTCAAGGGTAGAGATTTAAAGAGATCAAGCGGCATGGGTTGTGCTAGATTTAATGGTTGGGATTTCCTCTCCGAAAGAAAAAAATCAAAGGCTTGTATTAAAAGTCTCCAAGTGGAATGGATTGTGCTTTCTTGGAAGGTGGAGATTTAATCTCCAATCTCAATAAAGGGTTGAGATTTAAGAAGAGGAAACGGCATGAATTGCCAAATATTAAACTAATGAATGGTTGAGATTAAAGCTCTTTAAAGCACATGGATTGTGCTTGTTGTGGAAGAGTGTGGAATTCTTAAAGACCATTTTGCTAGTCGATTATGGGGATGAGGGAAGGGAAGGACGAAACCTAGTTCCCACCTAGGACGTTTTGTGTTGAAACAGAGTCCATCCTTCACAATTGATCGGGCATGTGAGCAGTTCAGATGATTGTTCAGGAGTGGCACCCGTAAGTGGGAGCAAGGCGTCACAGTTGTTATCAGAGTGATCAGTTGAGGATGTTTGGCATAATGTGGATGAAGGATGATTTGTTAGCCTCGAAAGTAGGACATGTGGTCTGAGGACCCTAGGAGTTGGGTCGAGGCATTGAGGTCTACGATAGATTGAATGGTGTGCTCAGATATTCTTATTATAGGAATAGGAAAGTATTATGGGTCGAGATGATATCTCGTAAGAAGTATACGGGACGAGCAATGAAAATCAAAAACCCAAGTATGGGTGTTGGTGTCAAGAAACCTGAATGTTGAAATTTAGGGGATATTAAGTGTTCTACGGATGAGAGTTCCTTGAGATTGAAGTGTTGAGGCTTTGTATGGGGCATGAAGCATGACAAGAGCCATGAAAGGCGAAAAAAGCCTGAGGCATAACTAATCCGGGAGGGGATTAGTGGACCGTTCCTATGAAGGGGAATTGGCTAAGCATGTTTGAGATAATAGAGTTATTCTCTTGGAAGATGAGCAATAAGACTTGGGTGCTTGGGTTAGAAAGAGTTAAAGTGAGAGTTAGCTTGAGGTTTAAAGAAATGAGTCATCAACAGGCATGTGACGAACTCCATGATGGGAGTAAGATAAGGTTGCGTGAAGTGAGGCTCTAGGTAGAGCGTGCATGTAATGCATGTATGTCATGGACATGGTAGGCATGATGCAAGTAGCTTTTGGAAGGACTGCAAGGAGACTTAGATGTGATGCATACATGCTAGATGTATATGGTACGAGGTGATCGTATTGTTATGGCAATCTCGTAGAGAATGTGCCTAGGGTATGAGTAGACCCTAGCTAGTTTCATGATGAAACGAGGTCTATGCTAGGGAAGGATAGGTGCGTTGCAAATGGACCCTAGCGGGCGTGTGAATGAGATGAAAAATCCCTAGCAAGTTGAGTTGGGACTCAAAGGGATCCAAATTGGGAATAAATGAGTTGGGGGCATGTATTGATATACGTGTGAGAGTCATTCGATTAGAAGTCCTTGTTGTGAATGGCCAAGTGACCATTCATGTGATTAATGATGAGGGGCCAATCAAACTCTCATTATGACACTTGGGACCAGGTGGGACGCCTAAGGTCCGGAGACGAGAGGTGAACAGACCCTCATTATGATGCTTGGGGTCAGGGATGACGCCTAAGATCACGAAATCCTTGTTTGGTGGGAATGGATATGTGGGCCGAGGGCGATGAGATAGTGGCAACAGGACATCCATGGGCTATGCAAGTGAAGGAAATGCCAACTGCAGATGCTTAAGTGGGCGAGGGGCGTGGCGAGTGATATAGGCCCCGGGTTGTAATTCCAAAGTCTTGGGAGCCCAAGTAAGGCGTGTTGAAAAGCCGAGGCGTATTGACGGAATGCATATGTGGGTATACAAAGGGAGACATAAAGTCTCGAATCATCTGGAGGTGATGGTAGGTGCTCCGGACGATGGGTGCTGGAACCTGAGGTAAACTTAGCATGATGGGTATGGATTGAGAAATTGATGCTAGTTGGGGCTTTAAGAGATGGATGGGCATAAGTTTTAGCTTATTCTTTCTTATGAAGCTCGATAGATCTGTCGGTTCCATCGAAGGAAAGATAATCAAGCTTTGGGATGAGCTTGGTGGCAAAATGAATCATGATGAACTTGGATCCATTGTTGTGAAAAGATTGACCTTTTGGATTGTGATTGAAAGTCATGAAGTATGATCTTGTGGTGTAGGATCATGCTACCTTAAGAGTTGGATTGGTTTGAGATTCTCTAGGGTTGTAAGAGATATAAATTCTTGTGGAGCAAGGCTCATGGTGTCTGTAACGCCCCACTTTTCCAAATGCACAACAACATGAAATACAAGCAGACATCACCTAGGAAATTATGGAAACCCTTGCCAACGGAAGCACTGGATGGAACCTGAAAGCTTAACCAAAGCAAAATAAATGGGGTTTCCACTCACTTTTCCTTTACATGTACAAGAAACGCATACAACTTTCAATAAATCAAAAAGACACAACTCACTACTTGTAATTATAACTGCAACACATGCCCAAGTTAGCGAATAAACCCTCATCATGACAACTTCCCCATACAACATTTAAAGTGCGTCATGACCACCACAATAGTATTGCATACCCCGTATACCCACTAATCTATGGTATTACAAAGGTACATCTTACTGTACATATACATAAGAGCAACCGTAGGACACCCACACACATCTCTTACAACCTTGAGTATCATAGCTGCTATTACAATACGTCACTTGGTTACAAGGGTTCATAATGAAATAAAACCCAAAACTAGATGCAAACCCAAAGCTAGCCAAGCACCACCTTTTGGCCTTGCTCGAACTGGAACCCAAATCACCTGGCACGTCTGATATATTTGGGACGTTGAATGTCCCAGGGGTATGAAACACCTGAGTTAGATAATAACATCTAAGTGAGTGACTCAAAAAAGGAAAGTACATGCGTGCAAATGCAATAATGCCATTATGAAATCCACCCCTGTGGTAGCAATGCCAAGGTGTTGCAATCTCCCTTGCGGTCATCATAGTCACTCCTTGGCTCACCGTAAGAGCACGAGATCTTCCATGATATCCTAACAACTAGCCACAGTCACCAACACAAACATGATATATGACAAAGCAAAATGAATATGCATAACCAAGGGAAAATATGACATGTAAGCCTCAAAGGCATGATATGCAAGTCAACACCCACACCCAATGAAGCCAAATTGATCGAGATGTAGAAAAATGATGCAAGAAACACTCATAAGTGAAGCAACAAATGCTCAAGAGGAAGCAAGAAGCATGCAAAAACCACTCACCTTGACTAATTACCTTTGGAAGCACGACTTACAACAAGCGGGATGGGTTTTCTTGCAGTTTTTCTTACTGTTTGGCATAAATTTCGAGAAAGACCTGAAAACTTCGTCGAGGCTCATTCTCCCTCATTTCTCGCCCAATTTTCTCCATTCTTTTTGGCAGCGTTTCCTCTCTCAAACTCCCTTCCTTTTCCTCCTTGCTTGGTGCCCAAAATGAATAACCCCAAAGCCCTTATTTATAGGAAACTCTGTCGAACCAAATCACGCCATGTGTCGCGTCATCATTCCATCCATGAGCATCCAATCAAAATATGTCACATGTTTAATTAGATTTTCAACATTCACATCATTACATCCCACATGGTTAATTGAATTTTCTACATTTTCCATCATAAGACTTCAAATCCTATCTCCAAGTGGCCAATGAATTCTTGCCACATGTCCTTAAGGATAAGGTTTGGAGACTTTAGCAAACTTGGAGGCTAAGTAAGCTTTTCTTGGCCAATCACGTGATGCCACCTCAGGGGGTCATTATGAGCCATCATGTGACCTTATCTTATCTTCCAAGTGACCAATGGTTGATTGCCATGTGTCCTTGATGATAAGGTTTGGAGACTTTTGGAGGCTAAGTCTTGGATTTCAAAATGATCCAAAAATAGATTAAATGTTATTTGAGATCCGCAATCATGACTTAACTATATTGGAATAAGTTTTGAATCCACAATCTTTACTCCCAAATGGTTTAGTTGGCCCAATTCATTATTCCAATGATCTAGCTATAGGTTTCAAGAACTACACCTTGGCCCAAACTTTTCTGATAATTTGCATTTAGGCCCTTGCAACTTGGTCCCCGAGCCATTTTTAATTGCCCTTTTTGGTCCCTAAAAAATGGATAAATTACGCTAATATCCCAAGGTTTTTAGGAAAATTACACTTTTACCCGAACTTCAATATTTACGATTTTACCACTGGCTCAGAAACTGAACATTTGTCACAAGGCTTCTATAATCCCTTGAAAGAACCTATTTTCTCAAGTAATAAAGCCTAATAATCTCAGGTATTATATCATATTTGAGTTGAAAATCTGAGATTTTACATCCTCCCCCCCATAAAAATAAATTTCATCCTCAAAATTCCACCTCATTCCTCAAGATTATGGTGTCTCTAGAACAACTTCCTCAAGAGATATCATCTTACTCTTCAAGACTCACATCAGGGTGGACAATGTACCCGATTCAGTATGTCTTATCCAACATGGTTGACCCAACTTCAGGCCTTAGGCTCTTGAATTCGACTTAGAAATCAAAGTATTTCATCAAAAAATAACTTCAGGGATTTTGACTCATTCCCAATTGACTCCCTTCACGAGTCTTATCATGGACACAACTATTTCGTATAATCCTTTCCTGAATCTCTGACAATAGATTGTCAATCTCAAAAAGCTTTCAACCATCCATAGACAGTTAGGGATCATATCACAGAGCTTTGGTCCCTTAGGACTTGGATTCTAGCCCAAACATAACAACCATGGTGTTGCCCAAACTTTGGCATCTGTCTGTCTCCGCAGTTCACTATGTAGCTCTGACTCATGGGTCTCACACCCTTATCGCGAGCCAGCCTATAAGCTGCTTCGGTAATTAGTCACAAGCCCATCATTAGTCCTCTGCCTTGGTCATTACGCTCAGATCCGCTGTTACAGGCCACACACCTATGGTGCTATTGTTAAGCTAGAGCCTCTGTCTCGTCCCTGAGAGTTGTAATTGACCCAACTCCTGTCACTTCTGATACTTCTCTCAGTACCAGCCTAAATCTCCAAATCATAGGTGACACAACACTACTCACAATTTCCCTTCTATTGGAACCCATGCTCCCAAGTGTATATTTCTATTTGCATCTCATTTATTCTTGAAAATTCATTGTGTTCCAAATATAGAAAAAATCTTTTGGTCTTGGAACTAATTTTCAATCTTCATTTTTCTTGCACAACATTGATCCAAAATTCATCTTCTAAGGCTTGATCCATGCAAGTTGGCTCAATCATTAGATATTGTTAAGCTCAAGGGTAAGTAAATATGATTTTGATGATAACAAAAATATTTTTATTATGTAAATGTATTTCTTTCTCATACAAAAAAAAAAATTGAATTAAAAGTGGGCACAAAGAGTAAATTTGTTTTGAATTAAAAATGGATTGTCTTTAAACGTGTTTCTTTATTTTGATCATTTATGTCTCAAAAATTTATGCTTGAATTTTAATTTCTTGATAAATATATTTCTTATTTATGCAAAAAGTATATTTATTTTGAATTAAAGGAGAATTGCTTTTAAACATGTTTTTTCTTTCTCATAGAAAAAGTAAATTTATTTTGAATTAAAGAGAATTGGTTTTAAACATGTTTTCTCAAACTCATGCAAAAAGTAAATTTATTTTGAATTAAAAGGGAATTATTTTTAGACATGTTTTCTTATTTTAATAATTTATATCTCAAAAGCTTATATTTGAAATTTTAAATTTTGAATTAAATGAAAATTATTTTTAGACATGTTTTCTCTTACTCATGCAAAATGCAAATTTATTTTGAATTAAAGGTAGGACATATTTTCTTATTGTTTGAGAAAGTTTAAACATTTTTTAAATTTCAAATTTCATATTAAGCTTTTCTTTAATGGCTAGTGTGTTTGGAAGATGTATATATATAGTGTAGGCACCTTAGGCGAATCCCACATCGGCCATGCAAATGGGGGAAACTGGGCATATAAGTGCAGAGGGTGTTCTACATAGTGACGCGCGTTTTGGGATTAAATCCCAGAGCGATAAAATCGGGGATTGGTTGCGACCTGAACCGGACAATACGTTGCTATGTGGACCCCGGCCATTACAAAATGGTATCAGAGTCGACCCCCAAGCCTCTGAGCGCAGTGGTGGGGCAAACCTCAGCATGGACGCTGAATCCCTAGTGGGGGTGCGTGTAGGCACCTTAGGCGAATCCCACATCGGCCATGCGAAGGGGAGAAACTAGGCATATAAGTGCGGAGGGTGTTCTACATAGTGACGCGCATTTTGGGATTAAATCCCAGAGCGATAAAACTGGGGATTGGTTGCGACCTGAACCGGAAAATACATTGCTATGTGGACCCCAACCGTTACATATAGGATAAGTATGGAGGCTCAAGATAAAACAAACTTGATAGAGCATTCAAACAAGAGTGAGAAGGTTCGAAGTGCTGGAAGTGTGCTGGCCGGTGGAATTCCCAATTGTTGGTGATTTATTTGTAATTGTCTCTAGTTGTAAGTTTGTTATTTTTACTCACTTGTTGTGTGAGGGGATTGTATTTGCTAGTAGTATGCTAGTGGTTCTTGCTGAGACAAAGGATTGTATGTTGGTTCTAGTTCCAATTAAAAGCTAGTATTGATTCTCCTTAGTGGAACCTCAAATTAAGTCTTGAGAGCCTCAAGCTAAGTCATGAGAGAAAGGATTAGGCTCTTTAAAGCCGAACCTCTATAAATTTCTCTTGTTCTGTGTGGTTGTGTGATTTTACTGATTTCAATCCTACTACAATCACCACATATTAAGATCACAAATTTAAAAGTTTTCAAAAGAGCTAAAATTATTAATTTTTGAAAAACCCAATTCACCCCCCTCTTGGGTATTTTTCTGGGCAACAAATATGAAAGTCACATTGTTACAATATTGATGTAATGATGTCTTAGTCCTTACACCTTGACTTGGTTCTCCAATTATTTGATTTATTGGATGATCTTGCACAAATTTATAATTCTTGGAAAACTTACCTAAATCATCCTTGTATAATAGTTTCTCTTGATTTTGTGATTGAGAACTTGATGGTTCATTTAGAGATTCTTCTTGAATTCTTAGTTTTTCAATCTTCTTGGATGGATCTATTGTTATCGTCTCCTCTTCATCTTCGATTCTTATATTTAACTTCGGAGTCTCATTAAATTTTACATGTATGGATTCTTCCAAGGTATTTATTCTAATATTGTAGATTCTTTAAGCCTTACTAGTATTTGAATATTCAAGAAAGATTCCTTGATCACTTTTAGCCTCAAATTTTCCTACATTGTCCTTTGTGTTCAAGATAAAACATTTAAATTTAAAGGCTCTAAAATAGGATACGTTAGGCTTTTTGTCATAGTATAATTCAAATGGTGTTTTCTTGATGCCTTGTCTTAGATTAAACCTATTTAGGATATAACAAGCAGTATTGATCGCTTCGGTCCAAAAATACATTAGCAAGTTATTCTCAAAAAAACATGGTTCTAGCCATCTCTTGAAGAGTCTTATTTCTCCTCTCAACAACACCTTATTGTTGTGGGGTTCTAGGTGTAGAGAATTAGTGAAGAATACCATTTGCTTCACAAACTCCATAAAATGACTATTCTCAAATTTTCCACCATGATCGCTTCTAATAGTGACAATTTTATCATCTTGCTCTCTTTCAACTCTTTTAGCTAGTTTGACAAAATTTTGAAAACCTTCATCATTTGATGCTAAGAACATAACCCATGTAAACCTAGAAAAGTCATCTACTACAACATATGTATAAAATTTTTCACCTTAACTTCTAGTTTGAGTGGGTTCAAATAAGTCCATGTGCAAGAATTGTAGAGGTTTACTGGTTGATATTTTACTCTTAGATTTAAAGGAAGCTCTAGTTTGATTTCCTTGGCAACAAACATTATAAGATATTTCTTCATTAATCTTTATCATAGTGAGACCTATAACTAAATCTTTATTAGCTATTTTTCTGATTAAGTCCGGATTAATATGACATAATCTTCTATGACATAAGAGAATATCCTCATTCTTTACTATTAGGCATTATTTCTAGAAGGTGACAGACCTTCCTTCTTTGGGAGTGAGATCTATAGATCTCTTCCATTAGTCATGTGCTGTGAGCATCCACTATCCATATACCATTTGCTTCACATTGTGGTCCTCACTCACATCTACATATTTGATAAGATTATATTTTAGGTTTGGACACCCATCTATAGACGAATCCCTTGAATCTTTCTTCATTGGGATCAAATGATTTAATTATTCTTAATGTATGTGGATGATGAGAAACATTTAAAATTTTATGATCTAACTCATTCATTGTTTGTGTAGTGGTCCTCTCCCGGATAATCCCGCTAGCATAAGAAATTCGAAAGGAGGTCGTCACATAAATGGATACAGAAACAATAACTCAAATTAAACACCAAATATATTTTTTTTTTACTTGCTCACTGATCTTCAGGAGCTAAAATAAAGCATTTTCATCAACAACTTAACTTACACAATTCTTTAGGCTCAAGGGCCATACAATCAAAATATAAGGGCAAATATCATTTACAAAATGAATCTCACTTTACATGCCCTTAAAACATCTCACTCCCATGGACCTTTTTTGACTGGGATATCTGTGTACACCACTAAACCCAAGCTCTAGCCTCACTGGACTCGCTCTCAGTAATTGCTTTTGCCTTACCTTAAATGACAGGAATAAACAAGGTGAGCCACAAGGCTCAACAAGTATATATTACAACAAATGGAGTAATGGAGTTAAGGCATGGATAAATCAAAGTAAAATAAACCCGACTTCGCAAGTACGAGTAGCATTTCCCATTAATTCCCATCATTATTATCATTCCCATGCCATTGTCATTATGCATTTTATGCATTGTTTCACTTCTCATGAATACATAGATTTCCATGCATCTCATCGGCCCTCAAAGCCTTTTATTCACATGCATGCATACATATACATAGAAAAATCATTTAGCCATTCATTTAGCTTAAGCATCGCCTACCGAGTTTTATTGCCACCTCACCCGCATCAAGCGCTCTTTAAGATATCCTTTTCTCACCCTGCGGTACATAGCCGTCGTGCAAAATAATAAATGCGCAAATAATAATACCATGCAATGCTCATGTAGATTTCGAGTAAACATATCAAACATGCTTTATTATTAGCAATGTTCTCACCATACCATCATTCATTGAGATTCATTTCCATACCATTTCTCAAGGTCAAACAAGTTGATTACATGAATTCACCATTAAAAATTCATGATTTTCATTTTCAATTCTCACCATTAATTAACTTCCCCATTTTTGGACCACCTACATATTTGCGAGATGATTTTGAAGCCAACTAAAATATCACAAGAGCTTTGGAGAAGAATTACAAACATTAGAAAAGAATCGGACCAAAAAGAAAGAATTAATTCATTTTGTTAGTTGACTAAATAAATGAGTTAGTCGACCAACTAGGGACTTAGTCGATAGATGAAGAAGATTTAGTCAACTAAATAGGAACTTGGTCGACCGATTAAAACACTTGGTCGACTAACATAACCAAATTACCCACTTGGTCGATCGATTGAAACACTTGGTCGACTAATAGAAGCCAAATTACCCACTTGGTCGACTGATTGAAACACTTGGTCGACTAACAGAAACCAAAATACCCACTTAGTCAACAGAAGCATAAATTTAGTCGACTAACAGAATCTCAAACACCTACTTAGTCGACAGAATGAGGACTTAGTCGACCAACAGAGGCCTGAAACTTAAAAATAACAACGACAATCCACAAAACTCAACATCCCAAGCAAGATATACCAAAACCTTGCTTCTCTAATATTCCTAATCAATCAAGTGTCATTCCTTTGAGAATTTAGGGTGAGCTAGTGGTTGCACTCTCACCCTGCAATTAAAACACAATAAAGCTTTTATATTTTTTTCTTTATTTTGGTGAGAGCTTTATACTCGTTAGTGTACGAGTGCAATTGTAGTCCAAATTTAAATTTGTATTTTTTGGATGGGTTTAGGTCATCCACTTAGAGATTTATTTATGGCAAAAGAAAAAGAATGTCACACACACACGCATTTGAACGAATTGGAAACAATATTTTTTTATGAATTTTCAGATAACGGATACTAGGAAATAAAGTAAGGCAGAAATTGAAATAAACACTGAATGTGAGAATAAGAAATTGAATAACACTTGAGTTAAGACAATTTCAGCACCAACCCGCTTATCCCCAATTTTTAGTAGAAAAGATTAGCAACATTAATTTAATTTCAGATGTGAGGGTATGCTATTAAATGCAATTAGAGATGATGATAGTTCTAGTTTAAGCAATCCCCATACATGATACATGAGATTCTAGTTTAAGCAACTATCATAAATTCGATTGCAATTAATACACAAAATAACTAAATTAATCATCCGAGTTTAGTATGATAGCATTTCCAGTTCTTGTAATTCCCATACGTGGCATGAAAGCTCTAAGTTGATTTATCAATAATTAATACACACTCATACTGAAATTTAAATTAATATCACTCATTTAAAGCGCAGGTTTCTTTGAGAATCATTGGCGTTGGACACTGTTCTTGCCTTAACCCAATATTAGATTTAGCTACTCATCTTCATTTGAAAGTTAATTGATAGAAATTTAAATGATGTAATTTAAATGACAGGAATTAAAATAACAGAAATTAACCGGTCATTTAGGCTGTGGATAATAAAAAGACGTGAATTAAAATTGCATAAATTTAAAAGCAGAAATTAATCGACCATTTAGGCGGTGGATAATAAAGTAATAATAAATGACATGAGAATTCAAGAGAAAAAAGAAAAGAAGTAAGATCACAAGAGAAGACAAGAGAAAAAAGAAGAGAGAACAAGAGCAATTCTCAAAGAAAAACTCTAAGAAAATAACTAAACTTTGATTCAAGAATAATAATCACTCTTACAAGTGCAACCAAGTGAGCTATTTATAGCCCACAAGATGCAATACAAACCACACAATTTTAATTATACAACTATACATAATTATATCTAATGGGCACTCACACACCTAAAGTTAAATGGATTTTAGCTAAAATACACACCTAAAAAAACACTCATAAAATAAATATTTAAAAATAAAAAAATAAAAAAATGGATTTGTACAAGTTGGGTTTTGGGTCTTCTTTATGTTGGATTTGGGCCTTTCTTGGAATTAAAATGCTTGGGCCTTCTTTGGTTGATTCCATTCAATAGTTGTTCCAATTGCACTAGATTTTGAGTAGTAATGTTGGCCATCCGATTGACTCTTTAACATCTTCAATTACTCGGCAAATGTCAATTTCTTTGTATCATCTTGATAATAGTACATAATGTACATAATTATTCAAATTAAACATTAATATAAAATAAAAAATAGGGATATAATTCATTAAGATTTAGAAAAATTAATTCCTCATCATACCCCCCCAACTTAAACATTGCTAGTCCCTTAGCAATCAGACTATACACCTACCAAGATTTATTCGCAATAACTATATGAATGTAAAAATTTCAAATTCGAAACCGAAATGCATAAAATCGAATAAGTAATTTAGCATTATAAATCAGATTTTTAGTTAAAGGTCATACAATCTCATGAATGACAATTAGGATAACCAACACACAGACTTACTCCATCGAAGTTTTGACTTTAAACATTACTGTGGATTTTCCCTCCAATAAAAAGGATTCCTCAGGGGATGCACCATTATAAGAGTAAACACAGAACAAGTTCAAAACTCGATGTCATCCCAAATACAAGGAACGTATTTTCATGAAAGAATAGGGAAATTAAAATAACTTCATGACTGGAATAATGCCCTAAATGAATAGCTTCTGAATTTAAACATGATTCCCTACTCCGAACTCGAATTCTGAGATCACATAATTTATAGTATCAAGAGGGACCAGACCGGGTTATAATGGGGCTATGAGGTTAATACGGGTTGTTTAAGAAAAGGCAGAGTGTGCAAAGGGTGTGTCGGGAATTTTTTTTTTCTTCAGCATTTATTTTGAAACAATTGTGCTTAAAAAAAAGAAAAAAATGAAAAAAAAATGGAAAATAGCTAGATAGACTAATTTCCAAAAACACACCAGGTTTAACAAAATTCATATGGTTATGGGTTAAACGAGGGTAACGAAAGAAATTGAACTACAAATGGCTCAAATGGGCTAGTAAGGGAGGTTAATGTAAAGAAAGAAAAAGGTTAATAAACCCAAAATAAAAGAAATTGATCCCCCTATCATGCTTTTACAAAACGATGTTACTCAATCAACTAATTTAGAGTTTGAAACCAGCCAAATTCATCCACTATCATACTAGACATTCAAGGCGAATTGATGTTTTGAAGCTATTAAAAATATGAGATAAACAATAAAGCACGTTTAGAGTAAGTGTTATTTCACTAAGAATCAATGTTTATTAGGCTCAAACACTCACTCGGGTAATAGTCTTCACTTCTATTGAGGGATCATGCAGTGTACTAATCAGCTAATTACTGTTACCTTTGATTTTATCATCGATAACCAATTTCTAATTTTTTTAATACCCGATGAATGCAAATTATCTGTTCTAATGCATATACGTTTTCAAGAAAGTGAAATTAATGCATTCATTTTTTGTATTACAACCTTAACCGGCTATCAGTGTATAACTCCAAAGCTTTAGGGATAGCACTATTTAAAACACACAATTTTTTTTTTTAATAAGAATAGATAAAGATAACCAATTCACACAAAACTACAAGCAAGTAATAGCAAATTCACAGTTAAACATGAACTAGATAATTCATAACTAGACCTTACTGCCCCCAACTTGAATTGTAGTAATAAAATAGGGTTGTTTGAAATACTTGTAACTCCACAAGTCCATAGATTTACTGTGAACTATTAAAATTCAAACAAACAAATGAGCATACCATATATATATATATATATATTTATTTTTTACACAAAAATAAAAAAAAAAATTATGCAGGTCATAAGATAAATAAAATGCATCTCAATAGTACAAAAAATACTCCTTACTTAGCCATCTTATCATAGACTTGTCTAATAACATTCCACAATTTTTTTTTTTTTAAGAACACAACCAAGAAAAATCCTGCAAGTTTGTAAAATAAACAAATGCGTCTCAAGAGTACAAAAAGTACTTCTTACTTAGTTATCTTAATAAATAGCACTCCTTACAATGATAAATCTAAATTAATCGGACCCCTTTGGCGCTTGTTTCTGATTGCCTTAGACTAGTCTATTCGAGGCTCATAAGGATCGTACTGTAGAACATAAGCGTGTAATTTCTCTAGCAGCTCCTCAATGGTGGATGCAAAAATAAAAATCTTTCTTACTGAAAGAGAAATGAACTTTTAGTCCATAGCCTGATCAAGAAAATAGAACAACCCATCGAAAAAATGGTTAACATTTAAAAGCCCAATGGGTTTGGTATGGAGATTACTCTTGGCCCAAGAGATTATACAAAAGATATCTTCAAGTGTTCCAAAACCTCCTGGTAAAGCAATGAAAGCGTCTGACTGATAAATCCTACAAACCATGCGCTCAGACATAGAAGTCGTTTCTATAAATTGACTGCGTGTAATCCCGAAAATATGTGGTTCAGCCAAAAGGATTAGCATTACACTTACCACATATGATTTTCCAAGATGTGCAGCTTGTGAAACACAACCATTCAATCCACGACTTCCCCCTTCATATACCAAATTAATTTTTTTCTCTCCTAATTTTAGGCCAAGTTCGCTTGCTACAAATGCGCAACAACTATCGCTCTCAAGTTGAGAGCCACATAGTACACATATGGTATTGATTCGATGAACTAACTGACCTTCCATTTATATTTGTTCTTTATGTATGCCTTGAAAAGAGGTTTGGTGATCAAAAGTAGCTATATAGGAATTCAACAAGAAATAAACACAAACAAAAATCATGCGTATGTACAAGTAGTTGTGATTGTGGCTCACATCTTCCTCTGGTTTTACGTCTAGAAATGGCTTAAACACTTTCTATAAAGTGGGGACAAGCTTCCCATCTAATTTTCTTATAGATTGGTGTAAGCACCCCTGCCCGGATATCCCAACCACCTGGACTACTCGAACGGGAGCACATACGGAAGGGAAAAAGAATGGAACATACAAAACAAAACTACCCTAGCATGCATACACAAAAATAAGAACAGCGGAAGCGAAGCTAAACACATGCATGCACTACAGGTACCCCGCTAACACAGCGGTCACATGATAAATAAATGAACACAGACTCTTGTGCCGACATACACGAGACTCGAGGAAAAACCTAGCACAGTACAAAATAATAGAGTAAATCCTACTTAGACATCAGAGTTGACAGGGATTGACGGGACTGCCTGTACACCATACCGACTCTGCCACTACAACCTGACTTTCTTGCCCGGACCCATGCTACCACTACCTAGAATGATGGAAAGTAAGATGAGTCGAGAGACTCAGCAAGCATAAGAAAGGAAAGGCTGAAGGCTGTGTAAATCCAATAAACTCTCCCCAGAATAAACCCCCAGAGTTGACAGGGATTGACGGGACTGCCTGTACACCATACCGACTCTGCCACTAGAACCTGACTCTCTTGCCCGGACCCACGCTGCCACTACCTGGAATGATGGAAAGTAAGATGAGTCGAGAGACTCAGCAAGCATAAGAAAGGAAAGGCTGAAGGCTGTGTAAATCCAATAAACTCTCCCCAGAATAAACCCCCAGGTACACACAAGCCATGAGATGCTATAACATAATAGCATAACATAATAAAAGCACATACTGGTCCTTGGGGCCCACACAAGACACACGGCACCCAAGTCCCATACCAACCTATCGCTGCCCTGAGAGGCGACATGTATCTCCAACAAACCTACACGCGCTATCCCGAGTCGATGCTCCCGTCACTCGTATGTCCATGTCGGTACTCCCGACACCCAAGCCATAGGCTCCCTCGGAACGATCCTCCTGTCTGAGAACTAATAACTACCAGTAGTCATGCAATGCACATAAAAATGTAATGGCGTAATGAGCATCAACTTGATACACTGGTGCCCATACATCCAAGCATCAGGTCATGCTCCGCCCACATAGTAAACCACACGCGATGCATATGCCCGTGCTGGATGCAACCTAGCCAAGCTAGAATGTCCGTGTCCAAGCATACTCAATAAATGAATATCCCAACATGCAACCCATACCCATGTGCATATTAAATCATGAACAGTAATATAATGAATCTAAACGTGTAGTAAATCACATACTGGTAGAGCTAGTCAATAGTGCCTGGCACCGGTCAACGACCAGTGACTAGGAGTGTTCACTCGATGGTCCACTCTAGGGCTGTACAGTAGTCTATTCCACGTCACCAAACAGCCGACCCCTGCCCTACTGCTCGATAGCTCTATCCGAACCATAAATAAATTCAAAAATCCGTAAATAAATCCCCACAACTATAAACCTAGTCCCCAAGTTGGGTTCGGCATCATTCCGAAAGGGCTGGGGGCGGTACAAACCCCCGTAGGCACACAACAAATAAAACTCTAGAAGTCCCGGGTTTACTTTAAATTAAAACAATTGAATAATAATTCAATAAATAATGCTAAGCGTCGAATTAGAGTAAAGGAGGGGATAAAATAAGAGAAATCACGGGATCTTTCACAGGAATTAAAGAGCATGAGAAGAGGGTTAGGAGCTTGCCTTTACACGACCATTTCTTGCTTTTCTTGCATTCCTGCTACGAAGTAAAACATTTCTCTAGCAATTAAAAAAATCATGGCTCACATTAATTAAATTTAATCGAGTAATATAAATAATTTAACCGTATAAAATCCCATGTAAGCACACCACAAATAAAACCCCAATGAGTCTCATATTTAATTTAAATTAAATCATACTAATAAAATCCTCAATTCGTATAATTAATACGTGACACCGAAATGAATTAAGGGAAGGCAAGAGGTTCATAAAATAGAAAGAAATTGTAAGGGTAGATGAGAGCTTGCCTGTATCTAGTCGTTTACTGCGTTTTACGCTTAAATGCCACCAAAATAATACACGCTGTAAAATAAAATAACTCCCAAAATCAATAAAATTGGACCCAAAATGAAATTCCAACCGTAAAAAATGTTTAATACAGATTTATTTACGTACCTGGCTAATTAAATCGCGATTAAACCACATTAAATCTTGAATTTTTCTCCAAAATTTCCCTCTTTTCTTCACTGTGCGTGCCATCTTCTTCCACCATTTTTTCCTCTGCAATTGCTGCTCGAAGAAGGCCGAAATCGACCTTTAAATTGCCTAAAATAAAGGGTAGAGGCGCGACCACGTGGTAGCCGCTGGGCCACGCTCTCGACCACCGCCTTTGGGGCCGAAACAACGTCGTTTCGGTCCCTCTTTAACAAAACCCAACCTCACGCGGATTCGATCCCGGATCGCCTACCTGGTCGCCATCGGGCGCAACCGCTCGCGCCCGCACTCGCCTTCAACTATATATGCGGACCAATTAAATTTATAGTGATTTGCGACCACTTCTGCAAATCGCATTCAGCACCCAGAAACTTTCGAAAATACCACATACACCCCCCAATCTCCAATTCCTCTTATTACACTTTAACCCCATAGTTTTTAGAAAATCCACTAAATTAATTTACTTTCATTTTTCTTTATTTCCATAAATATTCTCAAATAAATTAATTAAACACATAAATATCCTATTTCCTCAAAATACACAAATTATTATTTATCTCCCTAAATCTCCAAATACCCAATAAATTAACATTTCCTTTTAACCCACAAATATTTAATAACCAACACAAATACGATAATTAATACTTATTAACCATTTTCAAATAACTTAATTAATTACCTTTAATCCATTATTTTCCTCAAAACCACATAAATTATTATTTCCAAATTTTGAGATATTACAATTGGAAAACAGGATCGTTTTTAGTAAGATTCCCAAGACTATAGCGTTGGTGGTCACTTATGAACTGGGTCCACAAAGCAAGAAGTTCTCTTTGCACTATTCCACATAGATGCATCTCAAGAGTCAATTGGATATCATCCAAAGACTCCTTACTCAGTCCATCCTTTATGAAACTAATTTTATCTTCTCGATTTACAGACGTAAACCCCACAGATTTGCATCGTGTGTTACAGGTCTAATGAGCACATTTGTGACAACCATTCACTCTTTTCACTCTTCGTTTCTTCGTAAAACTACTCTTTCTCAAGCTTGGAAAGTGCTTAAAACTAGGTGAAGTTTCACCAGCTAATCAAACTTTTTCTTCGATCAGCCAATGAATATCTTTAGGAATGTTATTACGCATCAACAACCTAAGTCTTTCACACCTAGCGGCATAAATTTTTTTCAAATCATTATGCGGGAGAGATGGATAATACTTGTGAATTTTTGAGAGCTGAATATCCATTTTTTTTTTAAAAGACAACTATAATAAGAAGAAAGTAAAGAACTATGAACCTTACAAAAGAGATGAGAGTACCTGATCGAAGAATAACACAAAGGAGAGAAGACTAAGATCAAAGAAGTGTGGCTTGCCTCATGCAGATACGAGATCTCTTATAGGGCAGTGGAAGTCACCATTCCAATAACCACACTTGGCTCGAGGCGTGCCACGAATGTAGGGTCACGTCTGGCGTCTCCTTTTTCAACATTCGGCGTTTTTTTTTTCAACGCTTGGCGCCTCATTTTTTAACATTTGGCAGTATGCTTCTTTCTTTATAAGGCAGTGTGATTACACTGCCCGAGAAAAATGGCTACCACCAGCGTCAATTATGTCTCCCTCTTTTCTCTCTCAAATATATATATATATGTATTTAACTTTTTATTATTATATATTCTTATTGTTATATTTTTTAATTTTATTATACTATTTATTATTATTATTATTTAATTTTTTATTTTTTTATTTATATATATATTTTTTTATTTTTTTTAGGGACCCAATAAAATCATATATACCACACAAGACAATATTATCGAGTCAAACAAAATTATTTACAAAATGGATTAAATTCAAATACCAATAAATTCTTAAGTACACCATACCCCCTAACTTGAATTGCGCATTGTCCTCAATTGGCAATAAAAGTATAAAAGATAGGCATACGTGGTGGTCTTCAATGCATAAACTCGTATGCAAAAATTTTTTTTAGACTACATACAGAGAAACACTATTTGAGTCAAAGTTAATTAAGTAATGCAAAAAAGGAACAATTTATATATATATATATTTTTTTTTTTAATGTCCCAGATCCGGAGACATCCATTTGACCTAAATGGAAATGTGATCTTTTAACGTCAGATTCTCAGACAACACGAAACTTCCCTTACTCATCAGATGATGGTGGATAATCCAAATCCATAACTCCTTCATTCTCCTCAACACTACCCTGGTATGGTTTCAACCTATGACCATTGACTGTAAGAAGTTGTCCTAACTCCAGATTTTCTATCTTAAAGGCCCCATATTTTGAGATAGACTTGATTACAAAGGGGCCGACGCATCGAGACTTCAATTTTCCTAGGAATAGATACAATCGAGAATCGTATAAGAGCATATGTTGCCCTACCTGAAAGCTTTTCCAAATGATGTGCTGATCATGCAACTCTTTCATGCGAAGCTTGGCCAATAATGCATTTTCAAATGCCTCGTTTCGAATTTCCTCGAGCTCATTCAATTGGAGCTTCCTAGATAGGCCTGCTTCAGTTAAACTCTTATTGATCTTTTGAATTGCCCAAAATGCTCTATGCTCAATTTCCACCGGTAGATGACAAGATTTACCGTATACTAGCCTATAGGGAGACATTTCTAAAATCATTTTGTAAGCTGTCCTGTACACCCAAAGAACGTCTACTAGTCTTAAGGACCAATCCTTATAATTAGTAGCAATAGTCTTTTTCAATATGCGCTTAATCTCCCCATTGGCTAACTCGACTTGACCATTGGTTTGGGGATGGTATGGTGTTGCAACCTTGTGCAATACACCATATTTCTTCTTTAGTCCTGCCACAACTTTATTACAAAAATGGGAACCCTCATCACTGATGATCGCTCGTGGCATCCCAAATTGACTGAATATGTTTTCTTTCAAAAATTTCACTACAGTCCTATAGTCATTTGTTTTGGCTGAGATCATTTCAACCCATTTGGACACATAGTCGACAGCAAGTAAGATGCATTCATAACCAAATGAATTGACAAATGGGCCCATAAAATCCATACCCCAATAGTCAAAGACTTCTAATACTTGGATCGGATGTAATGGCATCATGTTTCTCCTCGACAGACTTCCTAACCTTTGATATCGATCGCAACTTGAACAGAACTTGTACACATCCTTGAACAGTGTCGGCTAATAAAATCCACTCTGAAAAATTTTTGCAACTGTTTTCTTGATAGAAAAATGGCCTCCACATGCAAGAGTGTGACAGAAATTAATGACACTCTGTTGTTCATGATCGGGTATGTATCTACGGATGATTTGGTCAGGACAATATTTGAACAAGTACGGGTCATCCCAAAAGAATGTCACCACCTTCCGAAAATTGTTTTGCTTGTCTAGCCTAGACCAGTGATCTAGAATATGTCTAGTGACTAGATAATTTGCTATGTCAGCATACCATGGAAGGATAGGTGATGTAGATTGACTACTTATTTGAAATAATTGTTCATCTGGAAAGGAATCATGGATTGGGTTCTCAAACTGATTTAGCTCTTGACATGGTAGACGAGACAAATGGTCAGCCATAACATTTTTTACCCATTTTTTATCTCTTATTTAAATGTGAAATTCTTGCAGAAGTAAGATCCATCGGAGGAGACGGGGTTTTGCATCTTGCTTTGTGAACAAATACTTTAGAGCAGTGTGATAGGTAAAAATGATCACTAGTGACCCTATGAGGTAAGATTGGAACTTGTCTAGGGTAAAGACAACTACGAGTAACTCTTTCTCTATAGTGGTGTAATTCTTTTGCATCTCATTAAGAGTTTTGCTAGCATAGTATATCACATGAGATTTCTTATCCTTCCTCTACCCTAACATAGCTCCTACAACGTAATCACTAGCATCGCACATAAGTTCAAACAGGAGGGACCAATCAGGGGACTGAATGATAGGTGTAGAAACGAGTGATTTCTTCAACTTCTCAAAAGCAACTTGACACTCACCGTTCCACTCAAAAGGTATGTGAAAGGCTAGGAGGCAGCACAAAGGTCTGGCTATGGCACTGAATGAAGCAATAAAGCGCCTATAAAAACCAGCATGACCAAGAAAAGACCTAACCTCTCTCACATTCCTTGGGGCAGGTAATTTTTGAATTGACTCAACCTTGGACTGATCAACCTCAATACCCTTGGAAGAAACAATATGTCCTAGGACACTTCCTTGAGTAACCATGAAATGACACTTCTCCCAATTCATTTTTTTGCACCGAACGAAAATTTTCTCCAAATTTTCTAAACAACTCTCAAAACTGTCTACGTAAACTGAGAAGTCATCCATAAAGACTTCTACCACATTCTCAACCAATTCATGAAAAATACTCATCATGCATCTTTGAAAGGTTGCAGGGACATTGCACAGACCAAAATGGCATTCGTCTGTAAGCAAATATCCCGAATAGACATGTGAACGTAGTTTTCTCCTGATCTTTTAAGATAATTTCAATTTGATTATACCCAGAATACCCATCTAAGAAGCAGTAGAAGGTATTTCCCGCTATTCTCTCTAACACCTGATCCAAAAATGGGAGCAAAAAATGATCCTTCCTAGTCATAGAGTTGAGCTTCCTATAATCTATGCACATACGCCATCCAGTCTGGATGCGTGTAGGAATGAGCTCATTGTTCTCGTTTTCTATCATAGTGACTCCTGACTTCTTAGGTACGACTTGAGTTGGACTAACCCATTTGGAATCAGATATAGGGTAGATGATGTCAGAATCTAAGAGCTTCAACACCTCCCCCTTAACCATTTCCTTCATGTTTGGGTTTTAACCTTCTCTGTATCTGTCTCACCGGCTTTGCACATTCTTTCAACAAAATTCTATGGGTGCAAATTAAGGGACTAATGCCATGCAAGTCTGCTATAGTCCAACCTAGAACTTTCTTGTGTGCCTTTAACAGATTTAGCAATTGTTCTTCCTGTTGAGGATTCAGACATGATGAGATCACCACCGACAAAGATTCTCCATCACCTAGGAATGCATACTTAAGGTTGTTTGGCAATGGTTTCCTTTCAGGTGCGGGTGAGTAGCTTGATGATGGCAGAGGTTTACTTCGTCAAGATCTGAGAGGTTTTGGTTTTGGGTTACCGTAGGCTATGGATAAGACAGATTCAGTTTTCTCTCGAGAGCAATCTTGCTGCTCCACAAATTCCTCCAACTTAAAATTTTCCTGAGAAAATTCATAGTTAATGTACTCTTCACTCAATGTATGTATCAAATCAGCTTCTTCAGTCTTATTCTCCATGTCAGGTTGTTTGGAAACCCTAAAAATGTTTGTTTTCAAATCATATTTTCAAATGACAATTTCAAGATTCCATTCCTAAAGTTGATGATGGCATTTGATGTGGCAAGGAATGGTCGACCTAAGATGATTGGCACAGGAGGTTGAGGCCCCTGATGCGGCTGGTTGTCCAAAACGATGAAGTCTATTGGAAAGTAGAACTTATCGATTTGTACTAAAACATCCTCCACAATTCCTCGAAGAACTTTAACTAATAGATCAGCCAGCTGAAGGGTCACTCTAGTGGGTTTGAGCTCACCTAATCCCAACTGTTAATACACAGTATATGGCAACAAATTGACACTAGCTCCTAAATCCAAAAGTGCCCGATCAACCTTTTGACTTCCTATGATGCATGTAATAGTTGGACAACTTGGGTCTTTGTATTTGGGAGGAGTTTTCAATTGGAGAATGGTGCTGACTTGTTCGGTCAGAAATGTCTTTTCATGCACATTTATTTTTCTTTTAACAGTGCACAGATCTTTCAAAAATTTTGCATATGAAGGTGTTTGTTTGATTGCATCCAACAGCGGGATGTTGATTCTCACTTGCTTGAATACTTCATATATGTTCGTATTTTGTTGTTCCTTCTTTACACTAATCAATCTTTGAGAAAAATGAGGTTTGGGCTTGAATTGAGTTCCCTCTACAACATTTTTGCCTTTGTCCTCCTTTTTGCTTGGTACTTGTTCTTCCTCCAAGGTTGTTTTGATAACCGAATCACTGTGATAGGCTACCTCTTCTTCTTGCATAGTAGGGTATGACATCCTAGGGTCTTCAGGTTTCTCAACTATTTTTCCACTCCTTAGGACAGTTACTGCTTGCACTTACTCGTGACTTTTATTTTCACTAGATAAGGCTTCTACCTGATGGGTTTGACCTACGGGATTCGGATTGGGTTGGGAAGGAAATCGTCCAGGTTCTCTTACACTCAATGTTTGGGTCATCTTGGTTAATTGGCTTCTAATGTCTTCCATGGCTCTATTGGTTTGTTCTTGGAATTTGGCCACTTGTTCATTTGTTCCCATTTGGCCTTGCATGAATTGATTGAGGGTGTCTTCTAAGGATCTCCTATGAGGAGATTGGTATGTGTTGGTTGTAGATCCCTGATTAGCCTGAAATTGTGGAGGTTGTGAAGGGAATGGCAGTTGGGCTACAGAATCATTTCTCCATGAGAAGTTAGGATGATGGCAGAGGTTGGGATGATAAGAATTGAAGTTCGTATGGTGACCCCCGGAATGAAAATTCCCCCCTTGATTCTGGTTTGAATATTGCCTTCCTTCATTGTTGTGTGAGTGTGTGTTTCCAGTTTAACCCTACAATACCTCCTTAAAAGCAGGTAATGTAGGATAATCCTTTGTCTTGTGGTTTGAAGTCTCACACACAGCATACCTAACCTTAATTTCATTAACAATCTGGGCTTTCTTTATCTCTAAAGTTTCAATCTTCCGGGTTAATGCAGCTAACCTGGCATTCAAATCATCATTCTCATTTAGTTGATGTTTACCCCTGGGCTGTGGATAGTCTCTTGAATCATTAGCTGATAGTGGCTGAACTTCCCAATTTCTAGTATTTTCTACTAAAGTGTCAAAGAAATGAAATGTCTTATCAGACAATTTGTCGAAGAATTCCCCATTGCATATGGTTGACACTATCATCTTAAGATTGGGAGATAAAGCATCATGGAAGAAGCTAACCATTCTCCATTGCTCAAAAGCGTGATGTGGACAGGCATTGAGAAGGTCCTTGAATCGTTCCCATGCTTGAGCAAAATTTCATTGGGTTTGTAGGAAAAATTCATCATTTGCCTTTGGAGATTTACGATTCCATTTGCTAGAAAGTATTTTTTTAAGAACGTGGTTTGCATTTCTCTCCATGTTCCAATAGATTGAGGCGCAAGCATGTTTAACCATATCTTCGCCTTATCTTTTAATGAGAATGGAATGAGCTTTAATCTAACCACATCCTCATTGACAGTTTGTTCCATACAAGTTCCACAAACTTCCTCAAACTCCTTCATGTGAGTGTAAGGATTTTCAGAGTCCATCCCATGAAAAGTGGGCAACAGTTGGATAGTGCCAGGTTTAAGATTGAATCTATGATGATTAATCGGAAGCACTATGCAAGATGGTGTAGTTTGCCTAGGAGGGTGGAGATATTCCCTAAGATGCCTACATGTATCAGGTTCAAAAGAATCTTAATCACCATGATCACTCCCAAGTACAGGTGGCATATTCTCTTTGTGTTGAGACATGAGTGATTGTGTCAGTGATAGTTCAGTGGTAGATAAAGAGTCAATAAGGCTATATAACGGATTTTGATATTCTACAATTCTACTTGACCTAAATATCATACACTATGCACAAACAAAAATAAAGTTAACAAAAAAAAAAAAAAATAGAGTTACCAGATTTATCAGGAGATGCTTATTATTATTTTTTTTCTTTTTGTTTTTGTCTTAATCTCCCCAGCAATGGTGCCAAAATTTGGTTGCACTCTCACCTTGCAATTAAAACACAATAAAACTTTTATATTTTTTTCTTTATTTTGATGAGAGGTTTATACTTGCCAGTGTACGAATGCAGTTGTAGTCCAAATTTAAATTTGTATTTTCTGGATGAGTTTAGGTTTTCCACTTAGAGATTTATTTATGGCAAAAGAAAAAGAATGTCACACACACACACACGCATTTGGACGAATTGGCAACAATATTTTTTTATGAATTTTCAGATAACGGATACTAGGAAATAAAACAAGGCCAAAATTGAAATAAACACTGAATGTGAGAATATGAAATTAGATAACACTTAAGTTAAGACAATTTCAGCACCAACCCGCTGATCCCCTATTTTTAGTAAAAAAGATTAGCAACATTAATTTAATTTCATATATGAGGGTATGCTATTAAATGCAATTAGAGATTATGATAGTTCTAATTTAAGCAATCCCCATACATGATATGCGGGATTCTAGTTTAAGCAACTACCATAAATCCAATTGCAATTAATACACAAAATAACTAAATTAATCATCCGAGTTTGGGTATGATAGCGTTTCCAGTTCTAGTTACTCTCATACGTGGCATGAAAGCTCTAAGCTAGACTTATGCTTCAATCCAAACCTAGTGATTTCTCAATAATTAATACATACTCATACTAAAATTTAAATTAATGTCACTCACTTAAAGCGCAGCTTTCTTTGGGAATCATTGGTGTTAGACACTATCCTTGCCTTAACCCAAGATTGGATTTAGCTACTCATCTTCATTTGAAAGTTAATTGACAGGAATTTAAATGGCATAATTTAAATTATAGGAATTAAAACAGCAGAAATTAACCGGACATTTAGGTGGTGGATAATAAAAAGACGTGAATTAAAATTGCAGGAATTTAAAGACAAAAATTAACTAGTCAATTAGGTGGTGGATAATAAAGTAACAATAAATGACATGAGAATTCAAGAGAATAAAGAAAAGAAGTAAGATCACAAGAGAAGATAAGAGAAAAAAAAAGAACAAGAGCAATTCTCAAAGAGAAACTCTAAGAAAATAACTAAGTTTTAATTCAAGAATAATAATCACCCTTACAAGTGCAACCAAGTGAGCTATTTATAGCCCACAAGATGCAATACAAACCACACAATTTCAATTATACAGTTAGACATAATTATATATAATGCGCACTCACACATCTAAAATTAAATGGATTTTAGTTAAAAGACACACCTAAAGAAGTACTCATAAAACAAATATTTAAAAATAAAAATAAAAAAATAGATTTTTACAAGTTGGGTTTTGGGTTTTCTTTATGTTGGATTTGGGCCTTCCTTGGAATTAAAATGCTTAGGCCTTTGGTTGGACTCTATTTAATAATTAACCCAATTGCACTAAATTTTGAGTAGTAACGTTGGCCATCCGATTGACTCTTTAACATCTTCAATTACTCGGCAAATGTCAATTTCTTCATATCATCCTGACAATAGTACATAATGTGCATAATTATTCAAATTAAACATTAATATAAGATAAAAAATAGGAATATAATTCATTAAGATTTAGAAAAATTAACTCCTCATCAACTAGATCCTAACGACAACTCTCGAAAATACCCATCAATGATAAAACACAAAGTTTAAAGAAATGAGCAAGTAACCCAACAATCAATATGGTCTCAAGATTAGATCTTCTAAGAAAACAGAAGATTCGAAGACAAATGAACGAAGAAGAAAACCAACTTGACCCAAGAGAAAAAGAACTAAAGTTACATTAATAAGGAAAGTCAACACGGACTTGTATTGAAATAACATAGAAGGAACAAAAAACTGCATGTAGAACGAGAACTTGCCTCCAAAAAGAAATAAGGAGGTAAGGGAACTTGACTTAATGATGCTTGATCCAAAAAAAAGAACAACTAGCTGCAACTTCCCACTTGAAGCTTCAATGGAGATTATCAACATAGAAAGAAGATGAAATAAGAAGAAACAAGATGAAGAAGAAATGGTTGCTTGGCAGAGGAAGGAAGGAAAAAGAAAATGAGACAAGGAAAAGAAAGAAGCATGGGGGAGGGATGGTCACCAATCAACTTTCCAACCACCCATTAGGCCAAATTACCATTTTACCCCTCTTCTTTACACACACATCCCAACTCATTAAACCCATTTTGGTCTTTTACCTCTTTTTCTTTTCTTTTTCATTTTCCTTTTTACTCCATAATACACACAAATTATCTATAATAAATTCTCATTTATGAAATTCCCATTTCACCCTTACTTTTCACACACATAATGAACCACATCAAGCCCTCATTAGACTTTCATAATTCATTCATTTTGATTAATTAAAATACACAAATTTTTATGCTCATGGGCCCAATACCCATTTCATTAGCCCAACACAGTGGCCCCATTATTTCTTAAGCCCAAGGGCTTCACAACTTCATCTTAAATAAAACACAACCCAAGTTTTCTTTAAAAATCAATCCCCCAATTTTATAGCACTTAATTCTTTAGGCTAATTTATCACACATAATAAATCATAATTCAAGAAAAACTCTAGACCCACTAATGGATCGTTACAGTTTGTATTACCCCTTTGGGTATCCACATTTGTACTATGTTGCTTCTCTTAGGTTGGGGTCTCCATCTAGGTTGTTTCCATTCTCTCTTAGGTATTTTGTACATTAGTTTAGGTTTTGAATTTTTCTTTAAAATTAATGTGGCTAAACTTTTCTCTATGGTTTTCTTTTCTACTAATAATTTATCATTTTGAGTTTTTAATATTTTATTTTCTTCTTCAAGATTAACTAATTGATCTTTTAATTTATCTTTATTTTATTTCCTGAGTTTATGTGAATTTTTCTTTTAAGTTCTTTATTTCACTCTTTAATTTTCATTTTCTTCTTTATGATTCTTCTTGATTGTTTTTACTTCTTTCTTAATAGATATATATTTTATATATAGTTCTTCGTATGCTTTTGTAATTCTTCTAACTTTATGTTATCTTCCTCTTCTTCATCTTCTTCTATAGTCATAAAATATTTATCTTCATTTACTTTTAGAGCCGAGATTTTCTTATTTTTCTTGTCCTTCATGTCTTTATTTATTTATTTAATATTAATTCATGAGTTAGAAGTGTTCCTATTAATTCTTTCATTTTTAATTCTTTTAAATTTTTAGCTTGAGAAATAGCAGTCACTAAAGGCTGTCAATCTACTGTTAGAGATCTAAGAATTTTCTTAATTTGATCTTCTTCTGAAATTATTTTTCCTAACATTTTAAGATTGTTTATAATCTTTTGGAATCTACCATTCATATCACTAATATTTTCATTTTGAAGTAATTTAATTTCTTCATATTGTGACATTAAGAGATTAATCTTAGTGTTATTTACTTGATCGGTACCTTTATACACCACTTCTAATTTTCTTCAAATTTCATGTGATGTAAAACAAGTAGATAATTTTTCATATTCACTAGGAAGGATTGAACAAAAAATTATGTATTTAACTTTATGATCCATTTGGTATTTTTTAATATCTTTTTCAGTTCATTTATCTTCTTTAGTCGAAGTTGTAACAAAACCATCTCTAACTATTTTTCACAAATAATAATCTATTGAAAATAAATATGACTCCATCCTCATTTTCCAATAAGCAAAATTTGTGCCATCAAATAATGGTGGTCTAGAGGATGAGGGTCCTTCAACGATAGCTTGGTTGGTGAATGCGGCATCTAGATCTCTTCTAAGTTAAAGTATAAACTAAGAGTTTAACTATTTTATAAGTTTGCTCTGATACCAATAGTTGGTCCTTTAGGGTCTGGCCACTCAAGAGAGAGGGTGAATTAAGTGATTAAATTTTTTCTCAATTTTAATAAATATTCTTGATTAATGATTTTATTAAAAAATATATTTTATAAATATATTAAATTATATTTGAGATTAATAATAAATGTAAGCTACGAGATATAACAAAAATAAATACAATGAGGTACAACACAATTTATAGTGGTCCGGTGTGTTCACACACACAGTCCACTCTCCTAAGATCTAACCACTCTTAGGGTTCCACTAAAATAATTTCACCAAGGTTTTCATACTAACTCACCTTGGAAACTAAAGACACACCTAAATTACAACGGATTTTAGACAACTACTACACCAAGGTTTTTACCCTACCTTACCTTGAAAACTAGATTCACCTAAATTTTAATAGTTATAGGAAATCTATACAATTCTTAATAATAATTTAAATGTTTACAAATAATTTGTCCACACTTGGACACAAATAGCAATTAAGAACAAATTATATAAGGTTATAATATTTAAATAAATAAATTTTTTATCTCAAATAGAGAAGTTCGGATTTGTCATAGAAGACTTAAAAAATTTTTCTCCTTTTTCCTTATGGCTCTTCGGTGGACGTGCAATTAATAATACTTCGAGAGCCTCGGATTGCTTGAATACTTTGCTTGAGAGCATTTGAGAGCTATTGGATACTTGGAATATGTAATGGAAACACTTGAATACTCAAAAAATGAGTTTTGAGAGTATTTATAGGCATTATAGTCACTTTTTCAACGGCAAAAAATTTGACCGTTATAGCAATAAAAGTTTAGTATAACTTAAATTTAATATGTGCACTTAAATAATCAAGGGGGTTTGTAGATC
This sequence comes from Diospyros lotus, assembly GCF_014633365.1. NCBI lineage: Eukaryota > Viridiplantae > Streptophyta > Magnoliopsida > Ericales > Ebenaceae > Diospyros > Diospyros lotus. The sequence goes on from NC_068350.1 coordinate 13,541,503, forward strand.
AGCTGGTAAAGGAAAAGCTTGGCTAATGAAGGTATTGGGTTCAAATCCAAGCCCATGTACCTAGTTGTTAAAATATTTTTTGAGATACATATGCTATAAAAATATTATATAAATTAAACTAAAAAATATTTTAAAATATTTTTAACAAAAAATAATATTTTTGGTAATACCTATGCTATGAAAAAAAATATTTTATAAATTAATATAAAAATAATTCGATACTACAATTAATATATTTAAGAAAAATATTCTTTTTGTTAATCACCAAAAATATTATAATTTGTATATTAAAAATTCTCTTTTTGTTAATCATCAAAATTTAATTAATATGAGCAAGTTGGCTCAACATCAAGTCCCATTCTGCTGCGTTTACTTTCATTATTTTGGGACCAATTCCTCGAGTGGAGTAAAGATAAGGACGAAACCTAGTCCCCACCTATGGCGTTTTCTTATTGAAACATAGTCTATCTCTTTAGTTTTTAGCTTAGAGAATGAGTAATCAGGTCGATTATTCACTGGTAGCGCCCATAGGTGGGAGCGAGTTGTTACACGTCTAGCAACTACCACGTAGCCCCCCACCGCCTTACCAAAACGACGCCGTGTAGGCGCCTGGAGGTTGAATAAATTCAGCCAAAAATCCCTCGTACACGCACGATCACGGGTTGATCCTTCGACGTCCCACCCGCATACGCACACTCGCACGCATGATTGCCTACACCAGTTGCTCCCTCAATACATATACATACACCATAAAATTTAAGGAGACCCTCAACTCCCTTTCCGAAATCACACTTCAGCCCCAGAATTTCCAAAAAACTAACAGTTACACCCCCTTTAATAATTACACTTATACCCCAAAACTTTTGGAAATCGCAATTACCCCCAAATTAATAATATCATAAATGCTCCCAAATAAAATAATTACTTATCCTAATTGCCCATTCCCTTAAAACAACATAAATTATTATTTTCCCTTAAATCCTCAATTATTCAATAATGACCTCGAATATCGAAATTAATCATTACTATTTGTCTCCAAAATTTTGGGATGCTACAGCCATACTTTGGCCCGTTGTCGTACCTTGGACTGTAGCTCGCCTTAGTGCGAGGTCCCACCAAGCTCACAAAAAATTTGGTGCACTGCCTAAGTATTTTTTAAGAAAGAGAAGGTCCCACACAACGTGTAAATATGATAACTCCGACAATTAAACATCCTTCTAGAAAAGGGATAAACATCATCCCTAAGAAGTTTTATCCCTCAAAAAGAACAAGATAAACATCATCTATAAAAGATAGTTATTATCCACACCAATCCTAATTCCAATCAAACTAAGATTAATCAAGATAAATATTATCTACAAAAATCCTAAATCTATGACACTTTGGGTCACTCCATATTTTTCTACAAATAGGAAAGCACTCATTCCAGAAAAGGTATGTCCTTGATACTGGGATAATTACTATTCTACTACTTTTATTACTCTCAATGTCTGACTTAAGCATTGGAGTGTTTACGCGAAACCTCTCCGTACCCTCTGACTATTTTCTTTCTTGCAGACTCAGATGACTTGACGACAACATTTCTCAACAACTAAATTCATTTTTGATATTTTACTCTTAGTAATAAAATGGTTTTGATAATGACTATATGAAAATCAATCTCTACAATATGGATTATATAAATGAGAAAATAACTTTTAATATGTGAATTGTGAAGTAAGGTATGGATTATATGAATGAGAAAACAAATTTGTAATACATGAATTTTGAAGCAAGATATGAAATCCTATAGAAGAAATATTGAGTTTGGTTGAGTGATATTTATTTTAAAAATATACTTTTGATAATCTCAACTTGCTTTCAAAAAGATCAAAATGAGGATTTGTTAAAGTTTTCTATGTTTTCAAAGGATAGTCGACTATGTGTTTCATTCTGTTGACTATGCTTTAGAATAGTCGACTATGCTGTTAAGGATAGTCGACTATGCTGGTTTGATCTATCGACTATGTGAGGCATCTATCGACTATTTCTTAATCTGTCGATTATCAAGTAAGGATAGTCGACTATAGCTTTTCATCTGTCGACTATTTTTGTTCTGTAAATTCAAAATTTTCTTCACATTTTCACATCTGTCGACTATACACTTGTATCTGTCAACTATGGGATTTTTGTATTAAAAGATAGTCGACTATTACTTTCTGTCTGTCGACTATACTTAGCTTTATTTGATAAAATAGTCAACTAACCTATTTTCTCTGCCGACTATATGTTTCACAGAAACTTATAACGACTAGTTTTTGGCGCATTAAATGCTCGCCCAACCACCCACAACGGTCCAAATTTTGAACTTGCCCACCATCAACTATAAATAGGTGGTTGAAGACGCATTGAAGGCTGGAAAATCATTGAATATCTTTATCTACCGTGCCTTCACTGTTACATCGAGCTTTTGATTTTTACTCTCTGTAATTCCATTTTAGAGGCTTTGATAACTTACTGTTCTATTATTTTTTTTTTAAGCCTCGATCATTTATTTAAAGAGAGAAATTGTAACTAAGAGTTGTAACTCTTAGATTCTCTATTTCATTGTTTGTATTTTTTTTTTCCTAGCAGTAGCTAGAGGGCCCATTAAATTGGGAGGTTGTACACTGCCTAGTCAAGCACTAGAGGACCTGCTCATATTGAGTAGGGGGTTTGATAGTGATATTGGTTTAAAATCCTTAGTGGATAGCTAAGGTAGTGGACTAAGCTTGGAAGGCTGAACCACTATAAATCTCTGTCTTCACTGCCGTTCATCCTTTCTCTTTTATTTTTGCATCCTTGCACTTTTGACTTTGTTCTTCTTTATTGATAAGATTACACTTTTATTCCTTTTTATACGAAAGTATTTTCACTTCTCAAAAGAAATTTTTTTATATACCAATTCACCCCTCTCTTGGTGTGTAACACATCAGCTCAATTTTATCAATTGGTATCAGAGTGTGATTCCCATTGTTTTCAATTAGGTCTAACAACCTAGGGTCAAGATCCATATAATGGCATACTTTTCTAGCTCCTCTCATCATGAAGGATAGAGCACTTCTCGTCCACCTTATTTTGATGGTACTAACTACAATTACTGGAAAGCTAGAATGAATATCTATCTTATGCAGGACTCAAGTCTTATGCAAGCTATTAAGAAAGGAGTCACCTTGGCTGACATGGAAAAGATGGACAAATGGACAGCTGAAGAGAGAATGAGTATGGAGACAAATGCAAAAGCAATGAACACATTGATTTGTGCACTATGCCCAGAGGAGTTCAACCGAATATCAACATGCAAGACAGCAAAGGAAATTTGGGATAAACTGGAGGTAACTCATGAGGGTACAAACCAGGTAAAAGAAATAAAAATAAATATTCTGGTTCATGACTATGAATTATTTATTATGAAATAAGATGAATCTATTAAAGACATGTACACCAAATTTAATGATATTGTTTCAACTTTAGAGTCCCTAGGAAAAACTTTTACAAATGGTGAAAAAGTTAGGAAGATTTTAAGAAGCTTACCTAGATCTTGGGATCCTAAAGTCACTACTATCACTGAGGCAAAAGATTTAGACAAACTTGAATTTGATAATCTACTAGGGTCACTAATGACTCATGAAATCATGATGAAACGAAGTGATAATGCAGAACCAAAGAAAGATAAGAATGTAGCCTTTAAAGTGGAAAAAGAAGAAAAAGATTCCCAGGACAGTGAAGATGATGATTTTGCTCTGTTAGCTAGGAAATTTAGAAAATTTATGAAGAAAGATAGGTTTAATCAAAGGAAAACATTTTGGAAAGAAAAAGATCAAAAAGAGTCTAATCAATCTAATGAGCTTCGATGTTTTGAATGTAAGAAGCTAGGACACATTAGGAGTGACTGCCCCCAACTGAAAAAGATGGATCGCAAGGAAAGAAAAATGAAGAAGAAGGCTCTAGCTGCATGGGGTGAAGAAGATCTCTCGTCAAGTGATGAGTCACAAGATGATGAAATTGCCAACATTTGCTTTATGACCAACATTGAGGATGAGGTAAATTCTCAGCATCCTAGTCTATCCTCTGATTTTTCATTTGAAGAACTTCATGATGCATTTAATGATTTGCTATGTGAATGTGAGCATATGAATGAGAAAAATATTGATTTAAAAAAGGAATTGAATTCCTTAAAAAATGAGGTAAATGATCTGAAAGATAAAGTAGGACTATTAGAAAATGAAAGAAACAGTTTAAGTACTGAGAAGGAAAATCTTTTGAAAGAAAACAAAGACATGAAAGAATCATTAGAAAAGTTAGTTGAAGGTAAAAATAAACTAGAAATGATACTTGGAGCTCAAAGAAATTTTGGAAATAAACAAGGAATTGGATTTGATCCATTCCAAGCAAGCTCTAGTAAAACAGTGTTTGTTAAAGCAACAAACCAAATTTTTTTTCAAAGAAAACCATTTTTCAAACCAAAGTTTTCAAATAGAGGTATTACCTGTCACTACTGTGGAAAAGATGGTCACTCAACTAACAAATGTTTCATACGAAATTTTCCTCAAAAATTCAAACAAGTTTGGGTTCCTAAAGATGTAGTATCTTCTAACAAGAATGGACCCAAGAAGATGTGGGTACCAAAGGGAACAACGTGAATGATTTCTTGTGTAGGCTGCATTGGTTTCAAATGATTCAAGGAGCAAGTGGTTTCTTGATAGTGGCTGCTCAAGGCATATGACAGGAGATCAAGATCTTCTCAGCAACATTGTTTTCAAGGAAGGAGGTAAGGTTTTCTATGGTGACAATTCTCAAGGTAAGATCATAGGTATGGGTTCTATTTCTTTTGAAAATATTACTTTAGAAAATGTGTTTCTTGTTGATGGTCTTAAATATAATTTGATTAGAATTAGTCAACTGTGTGATTTAAGCTATGAAGTTTGTTTTGATGCTAACTCTTGTAAAGTTGTATGCTCTAAGACAAAAGAAATGAAACTAAAAGAAAATAGGGTAGGAAACATCTATCTCACATTTCTAGAATCTCCCAAAATGGAAAACTGTTTAGTTGCAAATTCATCTCAAATTTCTTAGCTATGGCATAGTAGGTTAGGGCATGCTAGTATGAACCTAATAAACAAGTTAGTGAAACATGATCTTGTTATTGGATTGCCTAAGCTTAAATTTAAAAGAGATCACATTTGTGGCACTTGCATGAAAGGCAAGCAAATCAGTATTTCATTCAAACCAACAAATGAAGTATCAACATCTAGACCTCTAACACTACTTCACTTAGACTTGTTTGGTCCAATGAGAACTCTAAGCTTAGGAGGTAAGCAATATGTTTTAGTAATAGTAGATGATTATTCTAGATTCACATGGGTAATCTTTCTTGCATCCAAAAATGAAACCTTTAAGTCTTTTGAAATATTTAGTAAAAGAATTCAAAGAGAAAAAGGCTTTTGTATTTCAAAAATTAGAAGTGATCATGGAGGAGAATTTGAAAATGAGTCTTTCAAACTATTTTGTGAAGAAAATGGAATAGATCATAACTTTTCTTGCGCTAGGACTCCCCAACAAAATGGTGTAGTAGAAAGAAAGAATAGATCTTTACAAGAAATGGCTAGAACAATGCTTTGTGATAAAAATCTTCCTAAGTACTTTTGGGCAGAAGCTGTGCTACTGCCTGCCATATTTTAAATAGAGTTTCAATGAGGCCATTATTGAAAAAGACTCCATATGAATTATTTAAAGGCGGAAAACCTAACATAAGTCATTTTCATGTGTTTGGTAGTACTTGTTATATTCTCAACAATGGAAAAGAATCTTTAGGTAAATTTGATGCTAAAAGTGATGAAGGTATATTTTTAGGTTATTCATCTCAAAGTAAAGGTTATAGGGTTTTCAACAAAAGAACCCTAGTGGTGGAAGAAACAATCCAAGTAATAGTTGATGATATAAGCTTTGAGGTTTCAAAACCTAAGGAAGATGGTAAAATAATGTAACCCAAGATTTTGAAAAACTTTCAATAAGACAAAATGAGTCTAATACTCAAGAAAATGATCCATTTGAAGAAGACCAAGAGCAGCAAGTTGAAAGAGAACCAACATTTCCAAGAGAAAGGAAATATGTCAAAATGAATGAAATCTTAGGAGATCCATCCAAAGGCATTAGGACTAGATCCTCCATTAGGAATGAATGTCAATATGCTGCCTTCCTATCTCAAATTGAACCTAAAAATATCAAAGAAGCTTTAGAAGATGAAAATTGGATTATTGCCATGCAAGAAGAACTAAATCAATTTGAAAGAAGTGGAGTTTGGAAACTAGTGCCAAGACCAAAAGATTACCCTGTTATTGGCACAAAATGGGTTTTTAGAAACAAGATGGATGAAAACAGTATTGTAACAAGAAACAAAGCAAGGCTAGTAGCTCAAGGTTATAGTCAAGAAGAAGGTATAGACTATGATGAAACTTATGCCCCTATTGCTAGATTGGAAGCCATAAGAATGTTGTTAGCATTTACTTGTTTCAAAAACTTCAAATTATATCAAATCGATGTTAAGAGTGCTTTCTTAAATGGATATATCAATGAAGAAGTTTATGTAGAACAACCCCCGGGCTTTGAAAATCACAAATATGAAGACCATGTGTTCAAATTGTCTAAAGCTTTATATGGTCTAAAACAAGCTCCTAGAGCTTGGTATGAAAGACTTAGTAAGTTTCTCTTAGAAAAAGGTTTTAAAAGAGGCCAAATAGATACAACATTATTTATAAGAAGCCATGATGAGGACATCTTATTAGTCCAAATTTACGTAGATGATATCATCTTTGGATCTACTAATAAATCTCTATGTGATCAATTTGTAACTCTTATGCAAGGAGAATTTGAGATGAGTATGATGGGTGAACTTAAGTATTTTCTAGGATTGTAAATAAAGCAAGAAGAAGAAGGTATATATATCTCTCAACAAAAATACATAAGAGATCTTCTCAAAAGGTTTGATATTCAAGATTGTAAGCCTATGGCTACACCTATGAGTAGTTCTCAAAGCCTAGATAAAGATGAATTAGGAAAGGCTGTAGATAACAAGCTTTATAGAAGTATGATTGGCTCATTGCTTTATTTAACAGCTAGTAGACCCGATATTATGTTTAGTGTGTGCTTATGTGCTAGGTTCCAATCTAATCCCAAAGAATCTCACTTGAAAGCAGTTAAAAGAATCTTGAGATATCTAAAAGGAACTACAAATCTAGAACTATTTTATGCAAAATCAAATATTTTTGATCTAATAGCATACACTGATGCAGATTATGATGGATGTAAAATAGATAGAAAAAGTACAAGTGGTTCATGTCAATTCTTAGGAAATTGTTTGGTATCTTGGTCAAGTAGAAAGCAAAACACAGTAGCTCTATCATCTACTGAGGCTGAGTATGTAGCAGCTGGAAATTGTTGTGCTCAAATATTGTGGATGAAGTACCAAGTAGAAGACTATGGCATAAGACTTCAAAACATCCCAATAAAATGTGACAATACTAGTGCTATACCTTTAACAAAAAATCCAATGTTTCATGCAAGAACTAAACATATAGAAGTAAAACATCACTTCATTAGAGACCATGTTCAAAAAGGAGACATAAGTCTTGAATTCATAGATACAAATCATCAAGTAACAGATATCTTTACAAAACCTCTTGATAGAGAAAAGTTTGAATATTTTAGGAGTGAACTGGGGTTAATTATAACTTGAATGTATATGCATTTATTATATATATATATATGATAAGGCCAAACTTTCAATCTGTCAAATAAATAAAATAATTTGTTGACAGAATGCTTTCGGGCCAAAATTTAAAAGTGATGATTGGGCACATCTATGATAATCAAATTTGTTTCAAGGATAGTCGACAGCATCATATAACTATCGACAGCTTCTAAGCCTCTAGTCGACTATATCCCTTTTCTGTGTCAAAGATAGTCGACAGCAACTTTGCATCTGTCGACTATTCCTCTATTTTTCTTTTATGTAGTTGACTATGCTCTTCGAGTCTGTCGACTATTGGGGTCTATCTATTTAAAGAATAGGCAACTATCGGGTTTCTTATAAACCCTAACTTCTCTTTGTATGTCCGGTTTGCTCTCCTTGAGTCTCGACCCCTTCTCTTTTTCAAATCTCTTGCATTTGGTTGTTTGCGATTCCATCCAAGCACACGTTCTCTAAGTGCCGATCACTCGAAATCACCTTTGATAGTATCCTCGGTCATATCTTTGGCTTGCCCTCTAGGCCAAATCCGTGGTTTCTTTTACTCTTCTTCTCTATCGATTGCTTGTGTTTCATCATCTTAAATGGATCGAACGAAGAACTCGGATAAAGGCAAAGGTAAAGGAAAGGAGCCGGCGTCTTCAAGCCGTCCACCATCTCAACCGGGCCCTCAACTTCAACTTTTCAGTTCTGAGGGACAACAAGAAAGGTACTCCATTCATTTTGAGTCCCGAGAAGTACTTGAAGATCGTTATTTGGATTTATCGTTTCTAGAATCCATTGGTTTTCCATATATTCAAAATTTTAAGGACTTTGGTTGGTGGGATTTTTTAACAATTCATATATGCATATATGAAGATGCAGTTAGGGCTTTTTATTCAAATGCTGACAATACCTATCATAAGAGAAAGTCGGATAAAAAGTTTAGGACCAACATTGGGGATTTTCCTATGGAAATTACTTGGATGTTAATTCACGAACAGTTTAAAATTCCTTTGGATGGAGAGGACTATGCCTCTTGGACTCAAGATTTTGTTCGGGCTAGTAAAGAAGTCATAGGAGATGACTCTCTAACCACTAAAATCTCTGACACGTCAAGTATGGACTTGAACACAAGGATTCTTCATCTTATCTGTTGTCAAATGCTCTATCCTAGGAATGGAAGCTTTTCTCTTGTTACAAGACTTGATCTGTGGCTGCTCCAATGCATTAAGGCCAAGAGAAGGCCAAATTTGTGTCTACTGATGATTAACTTGATGATAGACTCCTTCTCAACTAAAACTAGGTCTCTTCCCTATGGTATGGCAGTCAGTGTTTTACTGGATAGTTTGGTTGGGAACATGGATAATGCTAGAAAAGTATATCTCAGCCCCTCTCAACACATCACTGACAAGACAACCATTAGAATTGGTTATGCAAATAAAGATAGTGAATGGGTTAAAGCTGACAAACCTGAAAATCCTAGAAAGAAAAGGAGATCAGAAGGACCATCTTCATCTCATGAAGACCTAGTAGTCCAAGGAATGGCAGATTTGAAATTAGACATATCAAGAGTTGAAACCAGTTTGCAAGAATTTAGAGAAGAAGTCAGGTTAGACTTGCAAAGTCTCCATTAGTAGCAAGAAGACCTATATTCTTAGTTGGGGCACCTTATTCAGATGTTATCTTCTCAGTTTCCTCCACCTGCTGCATCTCCATCCATTCCATCAGTTGCCTCTCCTTCATCAGCTCAGTCTTCTCCTTCACCCATCTCTCCAGATGTTTAGATGATGCCCTCATCATACATTCCACTTTACTTTTGCCTTAGGTATGCTTATTTTAGCAGATTTACTAGTTGTTTTTGTTCTATGGTTTGTTGAACTCAAGCATCACTTTATGAATGAATGTTTTAATATTGACATTTTTTTGTTATTTAATGTATGTTTCAATCTGGCTGAATGGTTTAGTTGAATTTCTATGTACAGCTTGGTTTAAGGGGGAGCCTTAGTGTGTTTCAAAAAGGGGGAGTATTCTTTTTATTTGATATTGACAAAAAAGGGGAGATAAAATGATGAATTGATTTTCATAATTGTTCATAATTGTTTTGTCATCATCAAAAAGGGGGAGATTGATATTTTACTCTTAGTAATAAAATGGTTTTGATAATGACTATATGAAAATCAATCTCTACAATATGGATTATATAAATGAGAAAATAACTTTTAATATGTGAATTGTGAAGTAAGGTATGGATTATATGAATGAGAAAACAAATTTGTAATACATGAATTTTAAAGCAAAATATGAAATCCTATAGAAGAAATATTGAGTTTGGTTGAGTGATATTTATTTTAAAAATATACTTTTGATAATCTCAACTTGCTTTCAAAAAGATCAAAATGAGGATTTGTTAAAGTTTTCTATGTTTTCAAAGGATAATCGACTATGTGTTTCATCCTGTTGACTATGCTTTAGAATAGTCGACTATGCTGTTAAGGATAGTCGACTATGTATAAGGATAGTCGACTATGCTGGTTTGATATGTTGACTATGTGAGGCATCTGTCTACTATTTCTTAATCTGTAAGTAAGGATAGTCGACTATGGCTTTTCATCTGTCGACTATTTTTGTTCTGTAAATTCAAAATTTTCTTCACATTTTCACATCTGTCGACTATACACTTGTATCTGTCGACTATGGGATTTTTGTATTAAAAGATAGTCGACTATCACTTTCTGGCTGTCGACTATGCTTAGCTTTATTTGATAAAATAGTCGACTAACCTATTTTCTCTGTCGACTATGTGTTTCACAGAAACTTATAACGGCTAGTTTTTGGTGCATTAAATGCTCGCCCAACCACCCACAACGGTCCAAATTTTGAACTTGCCCACCATCAACTATAAATAGGTGGTTGAAGACGCATTGAAGGCTGGAAAATCATTAAATATCTTTATCTACCGTGCCTTCACTGTTACATCAAGCTTTTGATTTTCACTCTCTGTAATTCCACTTTAGAGGCTTTGATAACTTACTGTTCTATTATTTTTTTTTAAGCCTCGATCATTTATTTAAAGAGAGAAATTGTAACTAAGAGTTGTAACTCTTAGATTCTCTATTTCATTGTTTATATTTTTTTTTTCCTAGCAGTAGCTAGAGGGCCCATTAAATTGGGAGGTTATACACTGCCTAGTCAAGCACTAGAGGACCTGCTCATATTGAGTAGGGGGTTTGATAGTGATATTGGTTTAAAATCCTTAGTGGATAGCTAAGGTAGTGGACTAAGCTTGGAAGGCTGAACCACTATAAATCTCTGTCTTCACTGCCCTTCATCCTTTCTCTTTTATTTTTGCATCCTTGCACTTTTGACTTTGTTCTTCTTTATTGATAAGATTACACTTTTATTCCTTTTTATACGAAAGTATTTTCACTTCTCAAAAGAAATTTTTTTATATACCAATTCACCTCCCTCTTGATGTGTAACACATCAGCTCAATTCTATCAATTTTTTCTGCTATGCGTAAAAACTCGTCGTTTCCAAAGACCCAGGAAGGCACATCTGAGTAAAAAGAAGGATTTGACATACTCCCAACGGGGCTAGACCCCTCAGCAAAAACAAAGGATCAGATGTGATCCTCAGGGGGTCCGAACCCCCAGCAAAAACGAAGGATCAGATGCGATCCTCAAGGGGCCTGAACCCCCAGCGAAAACGAAGGATCGAATGCGATCCTCGGGGGGTCCGAACCCCCGGCAAAAACGAAGGATCAAATGTGATCCTCGGGGGGCCCGAACCCTTGGCAAACACAAAGGATCAGATATGATCCTCGAAAGGCCTAAACCTTCGACAGATATAAAAGGATTAGATATAACCCTCTCGAAGCTCAACCCCTCGAAGACGATACGGGGATCAGACGTGATCCTTGGGGGGCTGGAGCAAATGGCAAGATCAAGTTCTGCGATGAACAAAATAAACAGGGGTGGCAAAAATGAAGGATCAAGCCTAATCCCCAATGGTCTTTTCTTGTTCTCGATAAAAAGCAGAGAAGACAACAAAAAGGCAATAGCAAAAGAAAATTGTGCGAAAAATCAAAAATTGTTATTATTGCAACAACAGGTTTGAATACAAAAATATCTGCTCTAAAGAGGACAAGGCAGCAGCAACATCGAAGGGGATGGAGTCTACATCCAGGTTTGGGAAGCGCTCTTTGACGAGTTTCTTCATGTGCTCGAACCTGCCCCGAAGAACTTCTTCTAACTCCGCGGCATAAGCTTCGGAGCTTCGAAAATCCTTACAACCATTTTGAAAAGCCACTTGGGCATCCTTGAGGGCGGATTGGAGTTGGACATGAGCAGTGCGAAGGTCTTCCTTGCACCGGGAATAAGACTCCAGCGCCTCGACCTGTCCCTTCTTGGCATCCTTTAGCTCTAGAGTAAGCCTTTTTATATCCTCTTGAAGCTGGGTATTAACACCCTTCGTGGCGTCCAGTTCCTCCTCGAGCTGGGAATTGGCCTGATTAGCCTCAAGCATGTTTTTTTGGACTAACTCCAGATCCTCGCGCACTTGAGCTTCGGCTTCGTTGGCTAGTCGGGCATCTTCTTACGCCAGCTCAACAGACTTGGTCAAAATATGAACGCGGTGTTCAAGACTCGACAGTTGGGAGGAGAGGGACTCAAGCCCTCGGAGCCTTTCGACCTCGGACTCTAGGGAGGTGATCCGGGCGCGAAGTTCGGATTCTCGCCGAGAGACCAAACCTTGGAACTCGGTAAGGTTTTGAGGAAATGAAAACAGAACATGGGTTAAGACTCACTCGCATAAAAAAAATGGGGGTTCAAAAGAGGAAGGAACACGGTCATACCCTCAGAATCTCAGCGCAGTGGTCGGTTTCGTTTGGGGTTCGTAAGGTGCTCGGTAGGGTCAGAGCTATTGAGGGTGCATTGGTGGCTTCAGGAGCCGAAGTTCGGACGGAGTGGCAGCCGGGGAGGTGGTCTCTGTCCTGCGGCGTTTCGTCCGGCGTGCTAATATTTCCTTCGTTGATAACGCTGAAGCCTCTTCCAGCGAAGCCTCCCCCGTCAGCTCTGAACGCCCCGCTAGTACTAATGGCGTTAATATTCGTTTAAAAACCGAACTAATAGGGATGCTGGGAGACGTGGCAGTGGACTCCGTACCTGCCAAGGTTTGTTTTCTGTGCCTCTACACGAACTGTAGCAAGTACCTGTGCGATGGTTGCCAAATCATCTTCAGAAGGGATTGGTGGGGGTGCAGGCACGGTGGAGGTTTTCTGCTGCGCATTCAGGGGTTCTCTGGTCTGAGAAGCGAGGGGTTCGGAAGATGGGTCCTCCGAACCCCTAGTGGCGTTGCTCTTGGAAGCCTCTTGGAAGGTCCGAGAATCTCCCTCCACCACTCTTCGCGACCTAGAAGGTGTTGAGGGTTTCTTATTCTTCCTGCTCTTAGGGGCTCGCCCGGAAGGTACAGCCCTCTCCGACATCCTCTGGTTGCTGGGAGGTGCCGAAGGGCCCTTACTCCCAGGGAAGTCCAAAATCATTCCCCCGGTGATAGGAGAATACGATATCTCCCAGAGCTCTTCAACTGAGAATGAGATAACGATAAAAATCAAATACAGAAAAAGGAAGAAGAGGATGAAGGAAGAAGAGCTCACAGTTTTCGCCGTCTAAGCCCGCCTTGGTAAGGCTAGGATTGGAAAGCCATCCCTCTTCCTAGTTCCGGCTGTTCTTCATAAGTTGACTGGCGAAATCTTTGACGGTCTCGACGCTCGGACGCTTGTGTTTGGTATCTAGAGTCCACTCATTGCAGACGAACCAGATTTCTTGAGAAGAGCCGGATGGCCTAAGGCGGACGAAGACGAAGCGCTCTTGCCAATCATCAGAATCTTTCGACCTGCCAGATTGCAGGAGCATCGAAGCAGAAATCTCAAGTTCGGAGCGCTCCTTGCAGGCGAGGAGGCGGCCATCTTTCATGATTCGGGGGGAGATGGAGATCCACCCCCCTAGGTCGTGGTTGGTTGTGAAGAAGTAGTCGAAGAGGTCCTCGGATGGCTCAATCTTACCGATATGGCAAATAAGGAGGAAGCCCATCAGATATCGCCATCCGAAGGGGGACAGCTAGGCGGGAGCGATGGTAAGATGTTGAAGTAAGGACATCACTCTTCTTCAGGGGGGAAGTCGAAAGCCCCTATCGAAAGCACACTTGTAAACGCAGAGGCAGCCAGCGACGGGATGGCACGCTCGCAGGTGGCCATTGAACTCCACTTCCCACTCTTCGGGGACATTGTATTTTTCTCTGAACTGCTGACACTCCATCTGGCTCATCCATCGGCATGGAATAGAGGCAGCAGGGTGCTTTTCCCACTCAATAAGCTCCGCACCGGCGGAGTTGAACTTCCCAGAATCAATTATCGCCATAGCAGAAAGGTAGTAGAAAAAGATGCGAAAAAAGGGAAAACGCTTATCGGCACAAGAAGAGCTAAAGCTGAAGGAAAGTCGAGTGGGAAAAGAAGTAAAGGGGGTGGAGAGTTCCTATTTAAACTGTAGGCGTAAGAGACCAAAGGGCGAGCAATAATGGGCATTAATTACCCCGGGCTGGTGGGGCTCGAAAGACGAAAAGGCTTTGGACAATGCATGGGGAAGGGATATCGCCGTTAAAACCAATCGACTCCCGTGCCCTCCAGACACGGGCAAAAAAAAAAAAAAAAAGAGAGAAAAATACGACCAACTCTCCGGACCTTATAGATATCAATCGACAAGAAGTTAGGAGGAGGAGCCTTGGGAGCTTTACCACTCCTCGAGTCCTTCAAACCAAAGAGCTCAAGAAGTGGGGAGCAAGTGATGAGGAGAATGCCCTCGGTCCCATAATTACGCCAATACCCCGGGCAGATATCTAGTGGCGGCTAGGACATATGTTTCGTAATAGGGAGTTTCCCCTGCGATCATCTCACTTAGATTTAGAAGACACGTAGCAGATAAGCATCACCACATCAATTGGATAGGCACTCAGTAAGGAAGTCTCCGAGGCCGTACGAACAGACTAACTCGCCGAAGGTCACGGAGGCAGCAGCTATCCCGAACCCTTCGGAGACGGATGCCATTATGAAGTTGTTATCAGGAAGGCTCCAAGAAAAGCGAAGGGGAGATCCCGAAGATCTCTCTATGATCCCTATCCCGAGAAAAGGTTAAAAGGAGAAGGCGAGGTAAGAGGAATGGACTTCTTTTTCTTTTCTGGATACCATTCAAGTAAATATATTGAATTCGGTTTAAGGGGAGAGATCTGACTTGATCATCAGAGATTGACCGAGGGAGCAAGTTCTCGTCTCCATTACAGGTACGACTGAAGAGGCAAGAAGGGAACGTATGGCTACCACTTTATAAGATTATCATCACTTGGCATCCATGCTAACTACGCACATGTGGAGATATGTCTATACGTACCCAGGATTATCCTAACAATAATGATGGTGATCCCTAAAGATGTGTTTTATCATCTGTTGATTTGATTCATGAGTGATTGGAGATAAGCTAGCTCATTGGTGTGACTAGGGGCGATTCCCGTATCTAAGTTGATTGGACGACATGCTCATTAATTGGTGTGTGTTAAGGACTTTCAATGTTGGCTTTCCTTATAGGCTAAAGGGAATGCAAGGCGCGCAAGGAAATTTTTTTTACC
The DNA here is from genome assembly GCF_014633365.1 of Diospyros lotus. NCBI lineage: Eukaryota > Viridiplantae > Streptophyta > Magnoliopsida > Ericales > Ebenaceae > Diospyros > Diospyros lotus. Next base: position 13,556,924 of record NC_068350.1, read on the forward strand.
ATCAAATAACAAATCCCCTTAGTCCAAAATAATTTCATTCCCAATGTTGAGTTATAAAAATTTTACTGAGATTACTTATTTATCTTTTAGATAGAGCTACAGGAATGATAATTAAGTTGTCCATTTACTCATTTACATATTTATTTTAATAAAATTTTTAAATAATTCTGATGCCTATATCTTAATTTGTGTACTTATTTTAATTTTTAATTAAATAATACACATCTATTAAAATACCCACTATCGTGGTTAGATAAAGACATTTAGGCCCCAGTGGAACAATAATTGGAGACTTTTTGGAAAGGCTGCGTGATTAATCAGACCCAAAGCCCAACTTTATGGGTACTGAGCTGTTGCATTACATTTTATAATAGAGAGTTGGGAAGTGTGATTCTTGGGGTCATCCCTCAGGCCTTCTTTCTCATATTATATTTGGAATAATAATTAGTTTCCTTCATAATCACCCTCTTTATCTTTTTTTCGTCGTGGATCACGTTAACCCATGAAAGGAAATAACAAAGTATTGAGACACTCTTCGCTTATGAATTTTTTCTTTGTAATTGAGAAATTAATAATAAAGATAAAGAAAATTGTACACAATCATGGTTAGAATATATTCCAAACAAGAAACAAAAGTAGTCAGGCTTTGGCCCAGTTCTTCTTCGTCCTTTCCAGCTAGCAACTATAAGTAGGGGCTGGCTAGAATTGGGCTGCAGTGCCTGCGATTGTGAATGTGAATGTGATTTTTCGAATAATATGGGAAAATTTGAAGTAAAGCACAAATTTTAAACAAACTATAGAAATCAGTGCCTTTCCGTAAATACAATAATATAATATAATATAATATTTCAGTTTGGATGAGGATGACTGATTGTCCAAAGCAAAATCAGAGGGTGGCGGGGTCGAGACTCGAGAGGGAATGGCTGCATGCGTAGCCCAGAAACGACAGGAATGGGAATGGATGATATCTTTTTATATCACGGTTTCATGGTTGACGATCAAACTTTTTTGCGTCATAAATTTAATAATTTTTAATTAATTATTCTAATACACGAGATTTACATATTACTAAAAACGCCCGCCTGTAATCTACCATTATTAAACTCTTAAAATAATAATTATAAATTTTTTATTATAAAAACACACAAAATAATATTAAAAATAATATGTCGCATTTTTATTGAAAGAGGTATTAAGTAGAAAAAATAATAACACATGATTTTTTTAATCTTCTCTAATGAAGAAGTGACATATAGCTGATAATACCATTATCAATCATAACTCATACCATTATTTAAACAGAAATAACTCTTCTTTTATTTAGAAATATTATATCCAATTTTAACAAATAATTTTCATAAACAAAAATAATATAAATAAAATTTATAATAATTTTATCTAAAACATTTCACATAAATTAAAATAATATAAAGTAAAAGTGGCGGTTGACAGAAAAACCTGCCGTCTTCCAGTAGAAGAAAAAGTGAGCATCTGAATGCGATTGCTGGTCCAAAATTATTGTAAAAGATATATAATGTTAATTATTAATTTTAAAGGATAATTTTAATTATTTTATTAAGATAATAATTAAGTGTAATAAATATATTTTATTTTTAGATAAAATATATTAATATATTGGTTTTAAATTAACTGAATTATTTAAGATAAAAAATAAAATATATTTATTAAAGAATCTACACTAATTAGTATCTTTGAAATAATAATCTACACTAATTATTTAAGATCTTAGTTATTATCTTTGAAATAATAATTAATATGACCTTATAATAAGAATTTGAAGACTTAAAAAATAGTCTTCAATTTTAATGGAAGTGGTTGTTGCAACAATATATTGTCCAAAGTAAATGAAAGCATATATAAGTTAGTGGGATCGAGAGGATGGTGTGTGCCTTCACAATATAAGTTAAATGATTAGGTCATAATAAGTTGGGATTCACATTAGTAGATTATGAGTTCGATTTTTTGTCTTACGTAGTGAGATAAAGTCTCCACTTATGATTTATCTTCTCTGTCGAAATTGAGAATACAAGTGATAAGAGATCGTACAAGAACAGTAATCCCAAGAAAATGGTGTGGCACAAATATAAAATCACAAGCTGAAGTAATATATTATAAAAAGAATTTAAGTAATTTATTATTTAATACACCGCACCATGCTACAATCCCAATAAGAGTTTTTTTTTTAAATATTTTAAATAGTTAATGCATTCACTTTATCAAACTAAAAAGTAGTACGCTTGGAGTAATTCTGAGCGGGTCTTATCTCCAGCCATTTTCCTTACTGTCACGTAACTTTATATTTATTTTGTTATTTTTTCGAAGTCTATGGGCGGTTTTCACGTCTGATGTACGAAAAAATCTTATAGGTGTTGTTTTTTTATTTTTAAAATATTTTGAAAATATTTTTTATTCTCGTTTTGAACTCTATTTATATCTATTTTTTAAAAAAACGTCATTTTTTACGTTTTTATTTTTTATCAAAAATATTTCTTATTTTTATTTCCGTGCAACGTAAATCTTCACTGTGAGTTAATTTGTTACTGGGGCTGGACCACCAGCCAACAAGGACAATTTCACAAAGAACGGTAGACAGCTAGCTACAATCGTCATGTCGTCTACCTTGTATCGTTTTCTTCTTTCCCATTTAAAGATAATTAATAATTCATTTGGTTATATTTAATTTTTGTATATTGCATAAGTCAAGCGTTTAATAAATAATAATAATAATAATAATAATAAAATCTAAAGATCGTGATTGGGGTAGATAGGGGGCAGTGGAAGCAAATAGCCGCCCTACCATCCGAATTATTGAGTCTCAAAGTATAAAGGGCTTCTATTTGAGTCGTGACGTTGGCTTGTAAACGTCAAAAATTTATTTTTTTTGGTACATAAACGTTAAAAATATTTATTTGATATTGTTTGAATCAACCCCAACTATAAATAGATGACAATTTGGTGTGCTTTTGCTCCAGCCGATCGAAGCCAACCACCCAATACTATTACCAGTCATTGGCCTTGAGTTTCAGTCCGAAGCCATGGCGGGCGCTCTAGAAGATGCCAACAAGCCTACTGCTCCACGGAGCCTTACAGACGCCATCTGCATCCAAATCGGCCAAGGACCTAATTCTACTCCACAGAGCCTTACAGACGCCATCTGCATCCAAATCGGCCAAGGACCTAATTCTACTCCACAGAGCCTTACAGACGCCATCCGCACCCAAATCAACCAAGGCCCTAATTTTACTCAGAGCCTCAAATGCATCTCTTCTGCTCGAATTTACAGAGTTCCCGAAGATCTTCGCAACCTCAAGCAAAGTGCCTATGCCCCTCGCTTCGTCTCCGTCGGTCCTCTTCACAGCCATGACCAACACCTCAAAAACTCAAGCCTCAACATGACCAAGATCAATTGCGTCACATCACTCATTTACAGGGCCGTCAAATCCCGTGAGGAAGCAAAGAAACTACTGAAACAGTGTCTGACAAAGATGGAGGAGTGCATCAACGAAGCTAAGAAGTACTACCCACAAGAAGAAGCTGCGGCGGCGCTGAACGAGGAGATGCTTTTGGTGGATGGCTGTTTAATTCTGGAGTTGCTATACAGGCATTACGATATTGTTCAGAAGAAGACAAAGGGCAATGAGCTTCTCGATCTCGGCATAGACAGCGCCTTGACTTACCACACTGTACAGCGGGACTTATTGTTGCTTGAGAACCAGCTTCCTTTCTTTGTTCTCCTCGAACTCTTCCGTCTCACGGGGGCTAAAGCCGCTGCCGCGAGCAGCGTGACCCTGGTTGATTACGTACTAACATTTTTTTGTGATCTGTTGAATTTGCAAATCATCCCAGATAAAGCAAAAGAAGATGGCGACACGTTTCACATCCTCCATCTTCTTCAGAAGCACTACCTTCCGGTAGATCTGCCACAGCCCAAGACTCGCTGCCAATTCATTCAATCTGCTACAGACCTCGACTACGCCGGTGTCAAGTTTGAGTCCCACAAAGCCGATCTCAAGTTTGAGCCCAACAAAGCCATAAGCCCATTCCAGGTCAAATTCGAAGACCCATCCGGACTGAAACGGTGGTGGTTTTCCAGAGCTTCCTTCAAAATACCGACGTTGCACATCAACGACTCGACGGAGCTGTTCTTGAGAAACCTCATCGCCTTCGAGCAGTGCTGCCCCTTCATTGACAGCTACGTTACGTCGTACGCGTTCGTCATGGACAGGCTGATCAACACCGCCAAGGACGTGGATGTGCTCCAAAAAGCTGGGATTATATGCAACTATTTAGGGTCCCATAAAGACGCTTCTGATCTGTTCAATAAACTATGCTCCGAAGTTGCAATAGAGCATTTCTACTTCGCCGACACGTGCGAGCAGGCCGCCGAGTACAGCAGCCGGTTTTGGCCGCATGCGGTGGCTCATCTACGGCGGAACAATTTTTCGACTCCGTGGGCATACATCGCTTTCTGCGTTGCTTTCATCCTTTTCTTCTCGTCTCTCGTAGCAGCCATCCGCAACCTCAGGTAATTAATGCTCTCATCTTCGATTGAATTTGCAAGAACTAAATTCTCAGTTGCAGAAAATGTTCTTCAAATTTTTATTTGTTAACTTTACTTTCATAAAAAAAATATATCAAATATCAAAAAAATGCATTTAATCTTATGTCTAAAAATATAGAATATATGTTCAGAAAAGGGAGATGTCTTTCTTTCATATAGTCTGATACATATATATATATATATATATTGAGCAGAGAAATGACAAAGTAGAAGGATTTGGAGAAGCTCTTCTGCCATGCCAGAAACAGCCCAAGCAAGCAGGGAAACGACATTCTGGTGCTCTTGAGAATTGACAAGTTTAGCTACGTGTTTGGAAGGTTAAGTAATTAAAATAATGGGTTCTTGTATCAATGTTCGTGGCTATGTGAAAATTGTAACATTACCAGGCTTATAATATTTTGGGCAAAGGTCAATTTGGTCTCCGTATCAGTTTAGTATATTAATTTTTTAATTAGTTCGGTACTTAAAAGTTTAAAATTATGTAAGCTTAGTACTTGTATTCAGTGAATTTTTAATTTGCTGTTAATTGTCGTTAGTTAAACTAAGGATTGACTGACAAAAAATATGAAATTGACTCATTTTTTAAATTTTAAGTATTAAATTAACCTAATTTTTATTTACACAAAAAATTAGTTTATTTAGCTAAATAAATAAGTTAAATTTATAAATATAAAATTAGGTCAAATTAATGCTTAAACTTTCGAAAGAGGTCAATTTTATCTCTTGTTAGTGGACTATTAGTTTAACTAATGAAGATCACGGTGGCTAACGGATATTAGACATTGGCACATATAACATAAACCAAATTATATTCTCTATACCTCAAATGATATTACGCAACTGTTGTTTGTCTATTATGACAAGATATGTCACGCAAATCATCATATAGTTAGGCTATGCGACTTGGACAATTTAGAGAGACTAATAGCAAGGATCATATGCATACACCCATTGCTACACCCTTCACCTCATCCCATCTTTAGCCTATTTATTACTTTACATGTTGAATTTGTAACAATCATTTTTTTTTTTTGTATGAGGACATTCATCTCCGTCCAACATAAAATTTGATTCTCCTAACCCACAAACACCCCATTCCAACATTGTCGGATCCATGCCTTCTTCGTCGTTGCCACCTGAAGTCAAGGGTTCATCCACGTCCACTTCTGCCCTCTCAATACCGTCTAATGATACAGCCGTTGAATTCCTCGTAAGTATTCCTTATTTACTAATCATTTTTACTTATGAGTTCAAACACTAATATGTGCTTCAACAGATTTGATAACATTAATTAATTGTAAACGGGATATTACACAAATAATCCAATCTAAGTTTGAGCATTCATATGAAAAAGATATAGACGTTGTTGTAAGAGATATGTGGTTTGACGAGTTTAAGGTAAGGTGAATGCTTTTGAGTAAGTATATATTATTCAAAACTATATAATTATGTGTCATTTTATTTATTTATGTTGAATCAACATTTTTATGAACTTTACTTTTCCTTGACATTCTAGAAAAAGTGGTCTTCGGAGCCTAAAAAATAGCATAAAATAAGGAAAAACTTTGAGAAGACGACCTCAGACGGCATGACTAACATTCTATTTCGTGTAAGAAAGGACTTAATGAAAAAACCAAGTTGGATGTCTCCTACAATATTCGAAGCATTAAATGAGTAATGTAATACTACACAATTTAAGAACAAGTATGAAAAAGTAAAAAAAAAAAAATAGGGTTTCAGATATTGAAGATACTATGCACACATGTGGCTGCTTATCTATGTCCGAGCACAAGAGGAGACTAATAATATTTGATGTTTTTTATTATTTTCATTTCACTTAATTACTTTTTTAAAATAAGTATGCGCATGAACACCTTTTTTTTCCCTTCCAAACTGTGCAACTTGGTCGTCCACCCACATAAGCTGAGTTATTCTTCGTCACGCACAAAAAGAAAGGATAATTCGAGATTCGTCGATAAGAGGTCCAAGAAAACTTATGTTAGTATACATTAGTTGTGTTTGTTTAACTGGCCTATTAATAATACAAATTATTCCATGTATCCATGATCATTGCAAGCTAACTTTCAGACACAACAACAGGATGCATCATCACAAGCATCGGTAGGTGGCCCATCGAAACGTAGAGATGCTGACCAGCCATCGCAACTACCTATTGATGAGACATCCTTATGGTTGGAGGTTGCAGATGGGAAGAAAAAGGGCCACGTGTATGGGATGGAGTTAGAAGTTCATGTTATCCCTATCGATCGTTCCTACTAGATATCGTCATCGTCATCCTCATTCATAGACCAAATTCAACAAGATATTAGGGAAGTTGTGGATCCCATAAACCAGTATTTGTCAATCTTGGAAGAGAGTCTGAAACCCTTCTTCATTATTGTCGCCTTCGAATCCTTCATATCATTAGGAGGATTCGCCATTGGCATGGATAGATTTTAGGTTGTATCTCAAAATAGATAAATCTATTCATGGATGATGTTATATATTTTATGCATGGATTTATTGTGATGAATTTATATTTATGCATGATTTTGTATTCAATTCATATATTGTGTGTATCAGGTTTAATTTTAAAAGAAAATTATTTTTTATTTTTTTAATTTTGTTTAAATTTGAGACGTATTTTGATATAGAAAAAATCTATCTAAAATTCAAATTTCGTCTCAAAATCTATCTAAAATTAGAGACGAAAAAAATTTATCTAAAAATCCATCTATAAATCCAACTAAAAATCTGTCACAAATTAGAGATAGACAAATTTTGTCTCAAATTACAAATGGAAAAATCCATCTCAAAATCAATCTCAAATTAAAGACGAAAAAAATCGTCTCAAAATCCTTTTGAAAAAACCAACTCAAATTCGTCTAAAAATTCCTCTCAAATTTTGCAACAAGCACGTTTTCGATGGCTCATCAAATCAAAAATTCATCTCAAATTGATTGTTTTCTTGTAATGACTATTGCCTTTGGTGTTAGCCGTCAAGAGCGATATTTACTTTACTTTTTGTTCTTGTTTCTCATAGATAGCACCATTTATTGTTGCCAAAATATAACAATGAATTTGTAACGTGAAAAACGTGATCTTGATAGTCTTGTGTGATGATGATTAGGAGACTTAGGGGTTTTGTTGCAATGATCAAGAGACTTGCACTACAAAAAAATTGTTTTTTTGCAGCGGTTTTTAAAACCGCAGCAAAACATTGTACTTTGAGCGATTTTTTTAAAATTTAGCGGCGGTTTTAGAAAACTGCCGCAAAATTCATTAAAACATTTAATTTTATGGTATTTTTTTGCTAAATTTAGAAAATAATTAAATAAATAAAAAATAAAATTGAATTTAGCGACGATTTATCAGAAATCGCTGCTAAATTAAAAATAATTAAATAATTTAAAATTAAAATTAAATTAACATTTGCGACAATTTTTCAAAATCGTCGCAGAATTTATTAAAAATTTGAATTTAGCAGCGGTTTTCAAGAAACCATCGCTAAATTCAAAAATAATTAAATAATTCAAAATAAAAATTAAATTAATATTTGTGGCGATTTTTCAAAATCACCGCAAAATTCATTAAAAATTTGAATTTTACTTAAAAAAATTAATAATTCATAATTAAAATTAAAATTAAAATTAAAATTTTAATTATTTTTAATAAAAGGAAAATATTTAAAATTAAATTTTATTTCATTAAATTTTAAATTTTACTTTAGAAAATAATTCATTAAAAATTTTAATTTTACTTAAGAAAATAATTAAAAATTAAATTAATAAAAGGAAATATAAAATCTGAAAAAGAAATTTAAAATTTAATTTAAATTAATCACAAAATTAATTAAAAAATTTAATTTAAAAAAATAAAAATAAAAATTAATTTAACAAAATTTTAATATATAAAATTTGAATAATTTTAAAAAATATATATTTTTATTTTTTAATCAATTAATTTATTTTATTTAAATCAATTAATTTATTTTTAATTTATTCCTTTATTCTTTTAAAAAATAATAAATTAATTAATGTTTTTTTAATTTATATTAAAAAATATAAAATATAATTTTAGAAAATAATTGTTGGATTAGTATATAATTTATATAAGTAGATATATAATAAGGAGGCTTGGCAAATCAGATGATTACGCGCACGCGCGTATAGGGGAGGTCTAGTGTTCGAATCCGAGGAGGGGAAGCTAGAAATTGAATTTCCAGTATTGCCACATGGCGTGCAGGTCCAAGCGAGTGCGGGCACGGGTTGTTGGGCCCGTGCGCAGGTCTGGGCGCGGGCGCGAGCATTCTCTTAGGAGAAATTTAATTTTTAATTTCTTTTTTTTTTTAAATTTTAATGGTGGTTGAAAAACCGCTGCTAAATATTTTAAAAACCGTCGCTAAATCACTAATTTTGCGACGGTTTGAAAATCGCCGCAAAAAATGTAATTTGCGGCAGTTATTCCAGCGATTGTTGAAAATCGCCGCTAAATGTTTCGCGACGGCTGGTTTAGCTACTGTTTTCAAAACCGTCGCTAAATTACATAGCGGCAGTTAAAAATCGTCTCTAAATGCAAAAAAAATCGCTGTTAAATGTCATTTTTTTTTGTAGTGTTGGGGGTCTTGTTGCAATGATCGGGTGCCCTAATGAATAAAGGGCTTGCTAATGAATGGGTGGTTGCTAATAATCGAGAGGCTTGTTGAAATGAACAACCGGTTAGGGGCGTAGATGGAGGTCTCTTGCACAAATCCTCTGATGCTTAAGTTAGTTTTCGGGTGCTTGAGCGTAAGAATAGAGTTGGAGTGGTAGTGTGAACTTACCTAAGAGAGTGGGAGGTCCTCCTATTTATAGAAAAGGGAGAAGATGACACGTGACAACTATCCCATGTTTTTAGAATGGAATATTCCTAGCATATTTTTGGCATATTCCCAGTATATTTTGTGGAATCTTAAAATATTCTTGTAGGTCCCAATGAGGGTCTTGAAAAGAGGCTCCCGAGTTCAGTTTGAGGAACGCCCTGGGAGGGCCTGTCAGTTACAAGAGAGGCTCCCAAAGGTGAAGGATGGAAACGACCAGGGCATCATGTGTAACACCACACTTTCCACGCGTGTTATAACTTGGGACAATTCTAGGATAACATTTTATTTTTCTTTCAAATCTAACGCAAATCATATCATTCATTATATCTATTCCAAAATTTTCATCTATTTTGAATGAGAATCATCATAAACATTAAATGCGGAAACTAGAATCGAATCTCAATTTTAACATTAATCATTAATAAGGTTATACATCATCATTCCTCAAAACGTTCATAATTCAAAGTAGTAGAACTTAAATACATCAGTTACATGACATACATTCAATTCATCATGCACTTTGCTCGTTTTTGCTACAATCTCTATCTGGAACGTTTGAATATTCCAGAGACAAAACCCAAGTTAGGTGATAAATCATCTAAGTAAAGGTACATTATTTAAAACACATGTATGTATGCAATGCACATTCATCATTACTCTATGTTTGGGTCGACCGTACCCAACTGTTGCCCATCATTTTTACAGTCTCTCTGCCAGACTGAAGTGTATGAGTGCACATTTGGCAAAGCAACGACACCAGTCCCTAATCCCAAACCCATGCAACGTTGACCGATAATCTCATCGTGCACATATGTATATTTCATCATTAGAAAATGTAAATATACTTTACATGATGCATAACATATTAAGACATGACGACATGATAACAAAACGTTTGCATGAAACTAGATTTTGGGTTGAACCACTTACCTCAAACGTATCTCAAAATATCTTGATTCTCGTGTCAGACTTCTAACGTACTCAATTCGGAACATCAACATAACCTGGCAATCATATTTATTCAAAAATATCAATATTTTATTTTTTTTTCCTAATTTTCTCATAATTTTTCTCCATTTTCTCATATTTTTTCTCAATAAATCCAAATTAAATATTTTTCAAATATTTCTTCATAACAATTCATAAAATAACTTTCCTGATTTTTTGAAAATTTCTAGAAAATTTTACTCACCTTAACTTAGCCCCTCAGGCTTTCTCAGTATGAGTGCCTTGACCTTGAAACACATGTCTGGATAATTTCCTAGCCTCGGGCATACTCCTCAAGCCCCAAATTAGTTTCTAGAATTTTCTAAGATTTTTTGGAACATTTTCCCTATTTTTTTTTGTTATTTTTCTTCATTTTATTTCCTTTTTCTTTCTTTTCTTTTCTTTTTTTCTTTTTCTTTTTCTTTCTTTTTTTCTTCTCCTTCTTCTTCCTCCCTTGCTCCTCCCTGCGTGAACCGGCTTCACGCCCACTACCGTCTGCGCGCCAGGCGCCGTTGCCGGCTACCACCGATCGCTGCTCCAGTCGTCACACCGTCGTTAGCTGCTACTCGCGGTCGCTGCCAGCAGTAGATGGTTGCTGCGTTGCCGTAACCGCTTGCGGCCATGGCCGTGCTTGTTTCGCCGGCCGCCCTCTTACTGCCGGCTCCGCCATCCACGATTGACGCTGCCTCTGCCGGTCTTCTCGCCACTGCCGCCATCAGCCGCAGCCACCTGCACTACTATCAACCTTCATCGCGCAACCATGGCCATGGCTTTGGCCGCCACCAGCCTTCCCTGAACGATCACTTGCAACCATCTCCTCTCTCTCTCTCTCATTCGGTGCTCTAGCCCCCACAATTTCTCTACTTCACGGCCATTTGCTCTCGCATTCTTCACATTTCTTCTTTATTTCTTTCACTTCTTGAATATATATATACACGAGCCTTATGTTTCTAGACAACTCCTTCAAAATTTCTTCCTCCAATCACTCTGCAATCTCTCGTCCCAATGCCCTCAAATGAAGCAAGCATGTCCCTTAAATGATGCAAATTTGCCCCCATCACGCGTGCATATCTATCACCCACTATTTGTCATTCCTTGCCATCATGCGTGCATATATGTATATATTTATATATATTACACTAATATAATTATGAAAAAATATACATTTAATTCCCATATTTCATCCTTATTTCATTTGGAAACTTCTCTAATTACAAATAAACCCTCTATCATTCAAATTAATTTATATTGTGATACTGAAAATGCAAAATTAATAACTCAAGACTTACTAGATAAGGACAATTTTGTCCCTGGACCTTCAAAGGACCCTTGTTTCATCCCGAAACTATTTTAGGGTTGATCCTCACGCAAAATCAGAGCCCCCTCAAAGTTCTGTTGAATTCTCGAAAGTCCCCTACGACGATTCGATTTTTCAGCTCGAATCGAAGTTGTATCAAAAACTGTATTGATTTCAAATTTATTTAATATCATAAATCTTATCTCGGAACGCTCATCAAGATCATATCATTTTCCTTGCACAACTACACTCTAGGGTATTCTCTGCAGTTGATTTGGTATTGATAACTATAAGAAATTATACTTAAGTTCCAAATTTTTTGATAACTTCACCTATAACCCACGTTAAAATTACTCATAAGCCCTTTTAAAAATTTAAGATATTACATCATGATCGAGTGACCGCTCGGTCATTTGCCAAGCAATGTTGCATTCTTTCTTTCCTTGGCATGTTACTATTCTTTTTGTTCAATTCGTTTCATTTTTGCTCGTTGTTTATCACTTAATGGGCCATCTTTTGTTGCGTTGATCTTCTTGACTAAGTGGCCACTCAGACATTGCCTTGCCTTCTGCTTGCTTGATTTGATAACATTGCTTTGTTTTGTAGGTTGCTATTCATCATCAAATTAAAGGGACATCTTTCACGAGCCTTGAAACATCCATGATAGAGTGGATCGAGTGGGTACCCCCCAACTCGGTCATGGTTTGATTTTTGGCTTCATTTTATCTCTTGTTTGCTCGTTTTGCCTTGCATTATTGATTTCGGGCCATTTATGGAGGTGTTTGCACCAAGTGTCCTTTTATAGATTTGATCCAAATTTGTCACTTAGATATGCTCTATATACAAATGGCTTGCTATTTGCATAGCATATTAGGGACATCTAAAAAAGACCTTTTGATGCATAAGTTAAGAATTGTAAATGAAGGAGTCAACAGTGGGCTAGAGTCGTGATATCCCAGAATCAGAATGCTAGAGAATGTACTGCAATGCAAAAGAACCTCTGATGTAGGGGCATTTATAGTTTTGTGACTTGGGATCCATGCTAGCTACGCACATGTGGAGATATGTCTATACCCAGGATTATCGTAAAAATAATAATGGTGATCCCTTAAAATGTGTTTATTATCTGTTGATTTGATTCACGAGTGATTGGAGATAAGCTAGTTCATTGGTGTGACTAGGGGCGATTCCCGTAAGATTGATTGGACAACATGCTCATTCATCGGTGTGTGTTAAGGTCTTTCAACGTTGGCTTTCCTTATAGGCGAAAGGGAATGCAAGGCGCGCAATGGGGCGAAGGGGTTAAGGGGTATGTTGTACAGAAACGGAAACGAAAACAGAAACGAAAATAAAATCGAAATGAAAAATATTTTTGATACGAAACGAAAATGTTGAAACGAATATTTTTTTTAAAAAATAAATATAAATAGAGTTTGAAACGAGAATGATAAACGTTTCGAAAATGAAAAAATGACTTTCAAAAAATTTTCGTGCAACATAAGTTAAAGGGTATAATTCTCACGGCATAGTTTTGCCCTGTGTCGCCCTCTGCTGCTTCGTTTTTGACCTCGGCTCCATGTCACTGAAGTCCATACCCAGGCAACGGTTCGACCCTGGAGCCACAACTTGTCTTCCCTTATCTCTGAATCTCCCCCACATCATCAAAAGAAGAATATTCACTCAAGCTCCGGGGATATGGACTTCTGAATCTCCCCCACATCGTCAAAAGGAGAATATTCACTCAAGCTCCGGGGATATGGACTTCAAATTGAAATAAGCCTTCACAAGTATAACGATATATAAGACTTTATCAAGTCTCAACATATGAGCATTCTCTCTCATTATTAATTATATATTCCACAATTATTAGTTAGCTCCTTATTCTCTTCTTAATGTCATCTGATGAACCATCAAAGAATCATCTCGAATAAATAGTAAGATAACATCATGTTGCGATCAATGGCAACCACTAAACATTTGAAGCACTGAACATACACAAATACTCTCTTTATTAATCCAACTCCAAGTCAACATTAAACTATTATTGGTGATTGATTTTTTTTTTTTACCATCAAGTAACAAATCCCCTTAGTCCAAAATAATTTCATTCCCAATGCTGAGTTATAAAATTTTTACTGAGATTACTTATTTATCTTTTAGATAGAGCTACAGGAATGATAATAAGTTGTCCATTTACTCATTTACATATTTATTTTAATAAAATTTTTAAATAATTCTGATGCCTATATCTTAATTTGTATACTTATTTTAATTTTTAAATAAATAATAAACATCTATTAAAATTCCCATTATCGTGGTTAGATAAAGACATTTAGGCCCCAGTGGAACAATAATCGGAGACTTTTTGGAAGGCTGGGTGATTAATCAGACCCAAAGCCCAACTTTATGGGTACTGAGCTGTTGCATTACATCTTATAGGAAAAGTCTAGACTGCCCGAATGACTCGTACCGAGAGATTACCGACACTAAAATTGCGTGAGAAATTGACTGTAAAATTGGCGCCAAATTGAGAGCAAATTCGAGTAAGGGTTTATCAAAAGACGTGCTCTCTCCGAATGCCCTTTTGTTCCTGTATATGGAGTGTCGAAAAGCGACGTCTCAACCACTGCGACGAGAACTGGAGGTGGAGGGAAGGCCCAAACAAAGCACAGCGTTGGGCGGACGAAACCCCATTAATAAATCCAAGCTTCCACGCCCACCAACCTTCAAAATCAAAACTTCAATGGCCGCTATTTTCACTGTTCACGGCTCATCTTTTTCATTTGTCTTTTCACCCTCCTTGTCCTTATGTTGACGTCAAAGTTACAGTAAGTTAATTAATTAATTAAAGAAGCGATGCATGTTTGTTGGTTTCTTTACTGTTTAGTCAGTTGTATTGAGCAACGAAGATCGATCGGAAAAGAAAGTTCGTTAATATATATTGATCTTTTTTGTCTGAAACAACACTTGGATTGAACATGGTGAAGGATAAGAAGCAAGCAGACAAGCATGCTAAACAAGATTAACAACATGCAGTACGTAGTCGAGTCCGTAACTCTCTTCGGCTGCTTTGTCCACTTGGGCATTGTCTTCCCTCTCATCCTTCAACGGGAACGGCGAGTCCGTAACTCTCAGCTGCCGGACAATGGGGCTCCGGCCGAACCCGGGCAGTAGTGGGGACGCCTCCGCCGGAAGCACCGTTTCTTTGTTCAGCATCTCTAAAACCTTCTGGACGACTTTGACGTCGTCGTCATCAGCGGAGTGGCGGCGCCGGGGGTGGTGGAGGTGGAGGTGGCTGTGGTGGTGCTTGTGGCGGTGGGCGGAGGAGGAGGAGTAGTAGTAGGAGGGATGGACGGGGCTGTTGTTGCAGCTGAACTCGTACTCGCGGGGGAGACGAAGGAGAGGTGGACGTCGTTGGAGCGGCAGGTCATGGCGGCGTAGTGGTGGTGGAGCATGAGGTTTCCGAGGGCTTTTCCGGCCAGCTTGCCGCGCTTGAGGAGCATGTAGAGGTCAACCATTAGCTTGCTCTTCGATACACCTTTTCTTAGCATGAAGAAGACGACTCTAGCTATGCTCCACAGCTTCTTTGCTATTTCCTGTGGGCTCGGTTCCACCTCCATTTCCAAACCCAGAGAGAGAGAGAGAGAGAGAGAGAGTGTTTTATTTTTAATTTGATTGGCTGCAAGGAAAGAAGATGCGAGAGTGGCAACAAGGAAAAGTCTAGACTGCCTGAAACTCTTCACTGACAGATTTGTAATATTGTTGAGGGTGTGTGGTAAATTTGTCAAATCAAATGGGTTCGGTAAGATTTCGGTATAATTCCTTCGGGCATGTAGAAGAACTCCATTTTATAATAGTGAGTTGGGAAGTGTGATTCTTGGGGTCATCCCTTAGCCCTTCTTTCTCGTATTATATTTGGATTAATAATTAGTGTCCTTCATAATCACCCTCTTTATCGTTTTTTTCGTCGTGGATCACGTTAACCCATGAAAGGAAATAACAAAGTATTGAGACACTCTTCGCTTATGAATTTTTTCTCTGTCCTTTCCAGCTAGCAACCATAAGTAGGGGCTGGCTAGGATTGGGCTGCAGTACCTGTGAATGTGAATGTGATTTTTCGAATAATATGGGAAAATTTGAAGTAAAAGACAAATTTTAAACAAAATATAGAAATCAGTGCCTTTCCGTAAATACAATAATATAATATAATATTTCAGTTTGGACGAGGATGACTGATTGTCCAAAGCAAAATCAGATGGTGGCGGGGTCGAGACTCGAGACTCGAGACTCGAGACTCGAGAGGGAATGGCTGCATGCGTAGCGCGGAAACGACAGGAATGGGAATGAATGATACCGTCTTCATATGACCGTTATGTTCTCGATTATAATTATATTATATAAAATAAATTATAAATTAAATTTTTAATTCTTATAAAAAAAAATTAAACTCGCAACTCACTAAATTAATACCAATATATTACTTATCTGATCGTTCGACCTATATTATAGGGACATGTTATCTTTTTATATCACGATTTCATAGTTAACTAATAAACTTTTTTACATCATAAATTTAATAATTTTTAATTAATTATTCTAATACACGAGGTTTACTTATTACTAAAAACACCGGTCTCCAATCTACCATTATTAAACTCTTATATTTAAAAATATTATATCCACATACAAATAATTTTTATAAACTAAAAAAATATAAATAAAATTTATAATAATTTTATCTAAATTCATAATAATTTAACATAGTAAATAAATTTATAATAAAGTTATTATAAGTTTGTATAAAATTATTATGAGTTTATATATACTACATTAATTTATAAAAAATTATTTATGAAATTTATTATAGTATAACATTTCACACAAATTAAAATAATATAAAATAAAAGTAGGGCCGTCTTCTCCTGATCCCAATAATATAAAGTAAAAGTAAGAATATAAAGATTTCAAAAAGTTGAAGTAATATATTATAAAAAAAATTAAATAATTCACTACAAGAAAAATAGCTTTTAGTGGCGGCCAGAAGATATTTGTCACAAATACTATTAGTGGCAACCAAAAATTATTTATCACTAAAGAGGCATGTTTAGTGGCGACAAAAAAAATTTACCACTAAAGAGTTCATTATTTGTGACGGCCTCGATTTATGGCCACTAAAGGTATATTATTATGACAAATCGAACGTGGCGACCACTAAAAGTAAGCTTATTTGTGAGAGTCGGCATGGGCGGCCACTAAAAGCACATTATTACTGACGGCCATAGGTGGCGGCCACTAAAGATGTAGTATTTGTAACTTGCTTATTTGTGACAGCCAGTGTTGGCAGCCACAAAAAGCTCATTATTAGTGACGGTCGGCCTAGGCAGCCACAAAAAGAACATTATTAGTGATAGTCATGAGTGACAGCCACGAAAGATGAAGTGTTGGTGCCCAACATGCTTATGCTCATTTGTGACAGTCGGCCTAGGTGGCCACAAAAGGTGCATTATTAGTGACAGCTACAAGTGGCATCCACTAAAAGTGGATTATTTGTGACGGTCACTAGTGGCCGCCACTAAAGGTGCTCCGCAAGTAGGCTTATTTGTGAGGGGCGGCATAGGATGCCACTAAAAGATAAATATTTGTGATAGGCATAAGTGGCAGCCACTAAAGGTAAATTATTTGTGACTCACATGGTGGCCACTAATAAAACCTTGAGACAGTGGGCTTAATTAAATGCAATTTTTTGTGACAATAAGACATGGCGGCCACTAAAAGCGAGTTGGTGGCCCTCCCCGCTGATCTTATTTGTGATGGCTGGCCGTGGGCGGGCATAAAAACACGATTATTTGTGATGGCCAGTAGTGGTCGCCACTAAAGGTGCAATAAGCATTATTTATGACGATTGGATGTGACGGCCACTAAAAGCCTGAGGCGTGAGTGGGGTTTATGTTTATTTGTGAGGGTTGGTGTAGGCTGCCACTAAAAGACAACTATTTGTGACAAGCACAAGTGGCTGCCACTAAAGGTGAATTATTTGTGACCACCGTGCATGGGGGTCACTAAAACCTTGAGATGTTGTTTTGCCAATGAGATTATACCTTAGACTAAAAACATTATTTGTGACGACCAAAGCTGGCGGCCACTAAAAATATACTTATTTGTGACAATCAAACATTATTTGTGACGACCAAAGTAGGCGACCATCGTCGATTTTTACCTAGGAACCATAAATGGCGTAATAATAAAGTTCAATTCAATGGGAAGGTGGAACGTAGGGACCGACCTCCACAACTGTCCGGATATGATGTGTTTGAACAATTATGCACTGTTGAAAAAAGAAAATGGGATAATTCTAATGATACTTGGCTAAAACATTGGAAGAAAAAAAGTATCTTCTTTGAGCTGCCTTATTGGAAAGAACTTTTGTTGCGTCACAATCTAGATGTTATGCACATTGAAAAAAATGTATGTGATACTGTCATTGGAACGATCATGCATATTCAAAGAAAATCGACAGATGGTAAGAAAGCTCGCATGGACTTGAAAGAGATGGGCATTAAAGAGATACTCCACCTACTCAGTGAAGATGATAAAATACCTCTTGCATGTTACATGTTATCTTCAAAATAAAAATTGATGTTGTGTGAATTTTTGAAAGAAGTTAAAGTACCAGATTGTTATTCGTCGAATATCTCAAGGTGTGTTAATATCAAGGAACGCAAAATCTTGTCCTTAAAGAGTCATGATTGCCACATTCTTATGCAATGATTACTCCCTCTTGCTCTACGAGGCCTTCTCCCTAAAGATGTTTTTGGTCCATTGATTGAATTGAGCAACTTTTTTCGAGAGATTTGTTCCAAAGTATTGAGGGTTGAAAAGTTAAATGAACTTGAACTCCAAATTGCTGAAACTCTTTACAAATTAGAACGAATCTTCCTTCCAACTTTTTTCAACATTATGGAACACTTGCCTATTCACTTACCTAGTGAAGCTAAGATTGCCGGCCCTATCCAGTATCGTTGGATGTATCCAATTGAAAGGTTTGTACATGTTCTTATTCATACTAGTTTTTTTGGAAAAAAAAGTTTACCCCTTTATTAAGGAGTTTAAGAAAAGTTATCAATTTCTTTGGCAGGTATTTACACACATTGAAATCTTATGTCCGTAATAAGAGTAGTCCAAAGAGTTCAATTGCAGAGGGATATCTTGCAGAAGAATGCCTAAATTTTTGTTCTAGATACCTAAAAGGATGTGAAACGAAATTCAATTGCGTTGAAAGAAATGCTGACAGAGATGGTGTGAAAACAATTGGTGGATTATCTGTGTTTACTCAAACAAGTCGTGCTTTAGGAAAAGCGACTCAATGTGAGCTTGGAAGAGAGGAATGGTCCCAAGCTAGATTATATGTCCTTAAAAATTGTGATGAAATCCAATCATTCATAGAGTAAGTGATAATTTTGACATATTCTATACCAATTAATTTATAACAATTATTTTTCTATGAAATTTCTCTTATTGGTTTTTGTGTGTAATTTAAAATAGAGAACACAAACAATTGGTGGTCCAATCTCTAGCCCATTCCCATCCCAGAAACGTAGAAAACATTCACAATAGAGAATTTCCAAGTTGGTTTGAGCATCAAGTAAGTATATTAAGATCCAATATGTATCATTTAAATGTTTTGTGGTTAGATGTTCAATGCCATCCATTTGAACTATATTGTTATTTAACCCATTTCCCTTTAAATGGATAGGTGACACAAATGTATAATTCAGAAAATGACAAAGTCACCAATCATTTGTTATCACTTGCTCGAGGGCCAAATCATAGTGCATTGTCATACAAAGGCTACATTGTTAATGGTTTTCGGTTCCACACCCGAGATCGAGAGAAAGAATTGAAAACTCAAAATAGTGGAGTTTTCGTGAGAGGGGAAACTAATAGTTTTGCAACTGTGAGAGATGATAACCCAACCCTTGGTAATGTGGATTACTATGGTGTGTTAATGAATATTATCGAATTGCAATATCTTGGTGGTTTACGAGCAGTACTATTCAAGTGTGATTGGAGAGATGTATACAATAAAGGAAGAGGAATCAAGACAGATAATTATGGGTTCACTTCCTTAAATTTTGATAGATCATTGCAGACTAATGAACCATTTATACTTGCTTGCCAAGCTGAACAGGTGTTTTATGTAAGGGAAATGGGGGAACCTAATTGGTATGTTGTTCAACGATCACAACTTCGAAACTTTTATGATATGGATGCCTATGAAGCCATTAGTGATGAACCATTTCAACAAAATGATCTATCAAACATTGGCCAATGTTCAACCCAAGATGCGGATCTAAATGACTGTGAGTTTTCATGCCATAGAAGTGACATTCCGCTAGAGATTGCATTTGAAGAAGGGACATCAAGACAACGAAAGAAAAGAATGTATCTTTCAATTAAGGCAAAGAGAAAGACTAGAGGGAGAAGGAAACAAAAACCAGTTTTAAGTGATGATAATTGATTGTATATGTCTTGCTTGCTTAGTTTTGATATGTTTCTTTTTTTTTTTTTCCTCTATTTTTCTAAAACTTAGTGTATTTCAGTGTTTCCTTTTTCTTTAGTCACTTTCTATATATAAGTCTATGTTGTAGCCAATGGAGGGTATAGCTGAAACCAACGAACAAACTCTCGTCACACCACCTAATTTTGATCCATCTACAAGATAAAGTTACACTGGTAAGAAATAATTATCTATGTTTTAATAGTTTGGTTTTCTCATCTGTAAAATGATAAAATAATTATTAGTTTTTATTTATCATATATTTATTGTATAGGATCATCATCATCTAATGCGAGAAAAAGAGGTCGAGGGAAAACAAAGAATAAAATACTAACATCTTTGGCTCCTGGTCAAAAATTGCCATTGGAATTCAATAATTATGATCAAGCCATTGGATCAAATGCTAATGTGTTTGCAAGTCATATTGGCAAGATTGTTAAAGTATGTGAAGATGCACCAATTTCTTGCAAGCATTGGGAAGATGTTCCACAAGACAATAAGAATAAAATGTATTCTTATGTACTGGTAAGATCAATAATTATTCTATATTATAGTTATATGATATTGTATTAAATCATTTTTCATGACTTATAACGTTTCAAATAACTTTTTCTTTTAACTTGTGTAGGAGAAATTTGAATTTGATGAAAACAAAGTAAGAAAAAATTGAATCTTTAGAAAGATGGGAAGGGCTTTTGCAAACCATAGATATAAGCTGAAGGCTGACTATTATGATGCATATGACAATGATGATGATCGAATTAAGTTTGCTCCAACAACAATCGACCAAGGACAATGGAGACAATTTGTTAGTTGGTTGAGTTCACATGAGTTTCAGGTATTCTATACCCTTTACTTTTTTTATCCACAAGTTATTTTAATTATTTAAAACATGATTATTGTATTTGGTCTTACATATAGGTTTCTTGTGCTCGTAAAAAGTCTAATCTGTCAAAACAAACAATGACTAAAACTACAGGCACTAGAAGTTTTGCTCGAGTTAGAGCTGAACAGGTATAATTTAAATTATTTATACATCTTTCTCATTAACAGTTTTTTTTTTTTTTTGTTGATTAACTTGTTTATTTAATACAGGCTGAAATATTAGGACACGAACCATCTGCATGAGAAATGTTCAAGGTGACACACAAGAAAAATGACGGGTCAATGGTTGATTCCACATCAAAAGAAATAGTGATAAATTTTATTTTAAACAATTTATGTTGTTATTATGATATATATGTTAGTATTATGTTATAACATATCTATTTTATTTATTATCAAATTTCAAAACAAAATTCAATCTTTAGTAACCCAAAGAGCTGAGGAAGAACCTTCTTAAGATATTGATGAAAATGAAATTTTTTCTGAAGTAATGGGAAGAGAAAGACATGGACGTGTTCGTGGGTATGGATTCGGACCAACTCCTTCTTCTGTCCTTGGAAAGATTCCATCTCGTCATGAGCTTGTTACAGAACTAGAACAAATGCGATAACATAATAATGGTTTGAAAAATGAAATACAACTTTTGAAAGAGAAAAATGAAGCGTTGTCGACAGAATTGGACCAAGTCAAAGAAAGGCAATCCATTTTTGAAGGTTAGGGCAGGAAGGATTAGAAATAACAATTGACTAGACTTAATTGTTTGATGTCTTTTTTTTATGTAAAGTGCCATATGTCTTTTTTTGATGACAATGTGATTGTAAATTGCTAGATATCTTTTTTTGATGACAATGTAAATGTAAAGTGCTAGTCAATTATTAATTGACTAGAGTTGTTTTCTAAAGTTTCTTAATGATTAGAATGGTGTTTATTTTGGATACAATATATTAAATTAATAGGATTTAAAATATAGAAAAACAAGTAGTGGGTTGTGAGAAAATTTTATAAAAATCACTTTTTGTGACGGCCAACAAAAAGTGGTCACTAAAAATGTCTTTTTTTGTGGCAGCCATGACTCTCACTAAAAGTATCTGTCAAATACTTTTTGTGGCAACCAATATAATGTGGTCACTAAAAAACGTTCATTTTGTGGCGGCCAACGCTATCACTAAAATCTTACCATTTGTGACAACCAGCAAAGCCGTCACAAAAAATTCATTACCTGTGACAACGGTGACCGTCACTGAAGAGTCATTATTTGTGACGGCCATGACCGTCACAAAAAATGACATTAGTGGCAGACGACTGTGATTGTCACTAAAAATTTTTTTGTAACCGTCACATCCGGCCGCCACTAAATGGTATTTTTAGTGACGGCCAGTCAATAATTGTCACTAATACTATTTGTGACAGACTTTTTAGTGACAACTTGTGACAACCAACTTAGCGACCACTAAAACTTTTAGTGACGAGTTTTTATGCTTTTAGTGACGGTCTTGGCCTCCACTAAAAATCTTATTTCTTGTAGTGATTTATTATTTAATACACAGCACTATACTACAATCCCAATAAGAGTTTTTTTTTTAAATATTTTAAATAGTTAATGCATTAACTTTATCAAACTAAAAAGTAGTACACTTGAAATAAAGAAAATTCTATTCCTAATCCACATTATTGCTCTCTATAATCCACACTAATCTAATTTATATTTTTACTCTTTTAGAGTTACCATGAATTGTTAATTGCAGCCCGCGTATCCTGAATTTGCCCTCCTTCTTCTATATGCTCCCGCAACCCATTCATCTCTCAAACTCTTAACAAATTCAATCGATAGCAATGAAGCATGAAAGGTAGAAGACTGTAAAATTGGAGGTAGGTTATATAACTCTTGCAAAACAGCAAAATAAAACTAGACGAAAAAGATGAAGCCGACAAAGAAGAAGAAGAAGATTGAGATTATAATACATATAATCTGCATATATATATATAGAGAGAGAGAGAGAGAATCTAATTATCAGTGTAAAAAGAAGGTTATCGATTCCAGTAGAGAAGGCGAGGCGAAGGTCGGTAACCCTTGCTGAGTGATGGATCGACGACGATTGGGAGTTGCAAAACCCCTACCACCACTGGTCGAGGGTTGCAAAACCCTCGACTGCCGCTCATCAAGGGTTCCTCGAGTCTCTGGCACTAGGCGGTCGGGGGTTCCTCGAGTCCCCAACCGTGGGTTGTTGGGGACTTGATAAGTCCCTGACTGCCCGCGATCAAGGACTCGAGGAACCCCCGACCCTGGTAAGTCAGGGGTTTTGCAATGAAAAAAAATATTTTTTTTAATATTAATATATTTTTTTATTCAATTTTATTTATATATATATATATATGCATACGGAGCAAAATATAAAACATAAAAAAAATTATACATATATGGATGCAATTGAAACGCATCCTCAATTAAGTTTTGGACAAAATGTGAGTACGTGACGTTACTAAGTGTATAATATTACTCAAGAATTTAATATAAAATTTTATAGAAAAAATAAATTTGTTAAAAATATTTGAATTTTAATTAAAATATGTGAAGTTTTTTATTTTTCTTAATTAATTTTTTAAATATTATATATTTAGAAATATTTTTTAAATATTTTTTAATTTATGTTGTACTATAAATATTTAGAGTACTTGCACATTAAATTTTACTTATCAAATTTATCTTTATGTATTTTTTATTATAATATTATTTCTTATTCAATTTTATTTATGTATATACATACATATATGGGGCATAATATAAAACATAAAAAAAAAAACTTATACATATATGGATGCAACAAAAATTGAAGCACAACTTCATTTAACTTTTGGATAAAATGTGAGTAAATAAGATTACTTCAAAGTGTATAATATTATTTAAGAATTTAATATAAAATTTTGTAAAAATAAAATAAAATAAAATATAAATACATAAATCGATCCCCAATTACAGGAGATCGAGGAAGCCTAACTTCCCCGACCGCCCGTGGTGGGGAACCCTTGAGTTCCTCGATAGCCCACAGTCGGGAAAGTCAGGCTTTCCCGACCTCCCATGGCCGAGGAAGCCTAGCTTCCCCGACTGTGGGTAGTTGGGGAAGCTAGGGTTCCTCGATCATGAACTGTTAGGGAACTTAAGTTTCCCCAATTGCCCACTATGGGGAAGCCTGAGTTCCTTGACCGTCGAGAATTCGTTGTCGAGCATTTTTTCATGCAGCCTATTTAATTCAAAATTACAAGCATACGAGCTCTTACTATTGCTGTTCATTGTCAGTGAGCTGTTGCTCTTTATTGTATATTCTTCTTAAGACTTCCCATTTCAAAAATGGTTGCAAGTAATAGGGGAAAGTCACCGCAAGTGATTGGAAAAAATCGCTACAAGTGATGAGAGAAATCACTGCATAAGGAAGTGGGTTGTGAAGAGCAAGAAAGTGGACTGTTAACGGAGAAGTGGCTGCTTGCTAAGAAGGATAATAAAGAATTTTTAAAATAGGGTAGTTTAGAAATATTAACTATGGGCTGTAAATAATAATAAAGTGTGTGAATAGTAATAAAGTGGGTTGGGGATAGAATTTGCTTAGGGTAATTCTCAGAGAGTGTCTTATCTCCAGCCATTTTCCTTACTGTCACATAACTTTATATTTATTTTGTTATTTTTTCGGGCAAGTCTATGGGCGGTCTTCACTGCGAGTTAATTTGTTGCAGGAGCTGGACCACCAACCAACAAGGACAATTTCACAAGAACAGTAGACAGCTAGCTACAATCGTCATCTACCTTGTATCGTTTTCTTCTTTCCCATTTAAAGATAATTAATAATTCACTCGGTTATTTTTTATTTTTGTATATTGCATTTTAAATGTGTTTGTGTGACACACAAATGGTATTAGGTAAGTCAAGCGTTTAATAAATAATAATCATAAAAAAAATCTAAAGATCGTGATTGTGGCAGATAGGGGGCAGTGGAAGCAAATAGCCGCCCTGCCATCCGAATTATTGAGTCTAAAAGTAGAAAGGGCCAAAACCTGAGCTCTGACAGCAAGGCCTTTAGCTCACGTGACAAAAAGTTCGTGTATTTTTCGGAGGCTGTGCCCATCTACGTTTATTTGGAGCAAATCAGATTTTTGATAACGTGGAATTTATTCCAAATCGACTTGGCTAAATTATCTCTGTGATATTATTTTTTTATATTTAAAAATTATTAAAATTATAAATACCTTACTCTATAAATAAGAGTCAGAATATCTTTATATGGGCATGATAAATTATATACTCTTGTTCTGTCAAAATTATTAGAGAATAATGGTGGAATAGGTTTCTTTTGGCCGAATCACATAAAAATTCTTTTGGGTATTGTTTGCTATTTGTTTTTTTTCCTTTCCTTCATATTTATTTAATTAATGCGCGCCGATAAATCATGATTGATCAATTTTAAAGGCCGATATTTATGAAATTTATTATAGTATAATATTTTACATAAATTAAAATAATATAAAGTAAAAGTGAAGGTTGACAGAAAATCTGTTGTCAAAAAAAGTGAGAGCATCTGGACGCGATTGCTGGTCCCAAAATTATTGTAAAAGATATATAATGTTAATTATTAATTTGAAAGGATAATTTTAATTATTTTATTAAGATAATAATTAAGTATCAAATATATTTTATTTTTAGATAAAATATAAATTAATATATTGGTTTTAAATTAGCTGAATTATGTAAGATAAAAAATAAAATATATTTATTAAATAATCTACACTAATTAGTGCTTTGTTATTATCTTTAAAATAATAATTAATATTACCATATAATAATAATTTGAAGACTTCAAAAGGAGTCTTCAATTTCAATGGAAGTTGTTGTTGCAACAATATAGTGTACAAAGTAAATGAAAGGGGATATACAAGTTGGTGGGACCGAGAGGATGGTGTGGCTCAAATATAGAGTCGCAAAGTTGAAGTAATATATTATAAAAAAAAATTAAATAATTTATTATTTAATACACCGCACCATACAACAATCCCAATAAGAGTTTTTTTTTTTTTTTATAGATATTTAAGTAGTTAATGCATTAACTTTATCAAACTAAAAAGTAGTACAATTCGAGAAATTAGCCACGCTACTGAGGGCTTTCTATTTCAGTCGTGACGTTGGCTTGTAAACGTCAAAAATAAATATTTATTTCATATAGTTTGAACCAACCCCAATTATAAATAAAGGACGATTAGTTGTGCTTCTGCTCCAGCCGATCGAAGCCAGCCACCCAATACTATTACTAGTCATTGGCCTTGAGTTTCAGTCCGAAGCCATGGCGGGAGTTCAAGAAGATGCCAACAGGCGGAGCGTTATAGACGAAATTCGCTTCGAAATCAGCAACGACCTTAATTCTACTCAGAGCCTCAAATGCATCTCTTCTGCTCGAATTTGCAGAGTTCCCAACGATCTTCGCGACCTCAAGAAAAGTGCCTATGCCCCTCGCTTAGTCTCCATCGGCCCTCTTCACAGCCAAGACGATGACCTCAAAAAATCAAGCGTCAACAAGACCAAGAAGAATTGCGTCAAATCACTCATTGAAAGGGCCGCCAAATCCCCTGAGGAAGCAACGAAACTACTGTACAAGTGTAAAACAAAGATGAAGGACTACGTCAACGAAGCCAAGAAGCACTACCTGCCAGAAGAAGCTGCGGAGGCGCTGAACGAGGAGATGCTTTTGCTGGATGGCTGTTTAATTCTGGAGTTGCTCTGGAGGCATTACTATGCTCGGAAGAAGACAAATGGGAATGAGCTTCTCGATCTCGGCAAAGACAGCGCCTTGACTTACCACACTGTACAGCGGGACTTGCTGTTGCTTGATAGCCAGCTTCCTTTCTTTGTTCTCGGCATAGACAGCGCCTTGACTTACCACACTGTACAGCGGGACTTGCTGTTGCTTGAGAACCAGCTTCCTTTCTTTGTTCTCCGCGAACTCTTCCGGCTCACGGTGGCTAAAGCCGCTGACGCAAGCGGCGTGTCCCTGGTTGAATACGTACTAACATTTTTTCGTGATCTGTTGAGTCCGCAAATCATCCAACCTGAAGCAAAAGAAGATGGCGAAACGTTTCACATCCTCCATCTTCTTCACAAGCACTACCTTCCGGAAGGTCTGCCGAAGCCCAAGACTTGCCACCAATTCATTCAATCTGCTATAGACCTCGACTACGCCGGTGTCAAGTTCGAGTCCCAAGAAGCCATAAGCCCATTCCAGGTCAAATTCGAAGCCCCTTCCGGCCTGAAACGGTTGTGGTTTTGCAGAGCTTCCTTCAAAATTCCGAAGTTGCACATCAACGACTCGACGGAGCTGTTCTTGAGAAACCTCATCGCCTTCGAGCAGTTCTGCCCCCTCGTTAAGAGCTACGTTACGTCGTACGCGTTCGTCATGGACAGGCTGATCAACACCGCCAAGGACGTGGATGTGCTCCAAAAAGCTGGGATTATGTGCAACTATTTAGGGTCCCATAAAGACGCTTCTAATCTGTTCAATAAATTATGCTCCGAAGTTGCAATAGAGCATTTCTACTTCGCCGACGCGTGCGAGCAAGCCGCCAAGTACAGCAGCCGGTTTTGGCCGCATGCCGTGGCTCATCTACGGCGGAACAATTTTTCGACTCCGTGGGCATACATCGCTTTCTGCGTTGCTTTCATCGTTTTCTTCTCGTCTCTCGTAGCAGCCATCCGCAACCTCAGGTAATTAATGCTCCCATCTTCGATTGAATTTGCAAGAACTAAATTCTCAGTTGCAGAAAATGTTCTTCAAATTTTTATTTGTTAACTTTACTTTCATAAAAAAAAAAAAGCATTTAATCTTAAAGTCTAAAAATATAGAATATATGTTCAGAAAAGGGAGATCTACTCTTTCTTTCATATAGTCTGATACATATATATATATATATTGAGCAGAGAAATGACAAAGTAGAAGGATTTGGAGAAGCTCAATTCTGCCATGCCAGAAACAGCCCAAGCAAGCAGGGAAACGACATTCTGGTGCTCTTGAGAATTGACAAGTTTAGCTACGTGTTTGGAAGGTTTTGTTAAGTAATTAAAATAATGGGTTCTTGTATCAATGTTCGTGGCTATGTGAAAATTGTAACATTACCAGGTTTATAATATTTTGGGCAAAGGTCAATCTGGTCTCCGTATCAGTTTAATATACTAATTTTTTAATTAGTTTGGTACTTAAAAGTTTAAAATTATGTAAACTTAGTACTTGTATTCAGTGAATTTTTAATTTGCTGTTAATTGTCGTTAGTTAAACTAAGGATTGACAGACAAAAAAATATGAAATTGACTCATTTTTTAAATTTTAAGTATTAAATTAACCTAATTTTTATTTACACAAAAAATTAGTTAATTTAGCTAAATAAATAAGTTAAATTTATAAATATAAAATTAGGTCAAATTAATGCTTAAAACTTTTGAAAGAGGTCAATTTTATATCTCTTGTTAGTGGATTATTAGTTTAACAAAATATAGAAATGAGTGTCTTTCGTAAATAGTGTGTATGATTATATTGCTTAGAATTTAAATTTAATTAATAATTAATTAAAAAATAAAAATCACCTCATTCTTTTAAAAAATAAATTTTATAAAAAGAAATTTTAAATATTTATATTATATATATTTTTTTTATAAAAAATTAAGAGTGTTTAATTATTTTTATAAAAAATATGTATAATAATATCATATTTTTTATATGTAATCAAATATATTCTAATATAATATAATATTTCTGTTTGGATGAGGCTGACCGATTGTCCAAAGTAAAATCAGATGGTGGCCGGGTCGAGACTCGAGACTGGAGAGGGAATAGCTGCATGCGTAGCGCGGAAACGACAGGAATGGAATGAACGATACTTTCCATATAACTTTTTATATCAAAGACGGAATTTTATTGTAAAAGATATATAATGTTAATTATTAATTTTAAAGGATAATTTTAATTATTTTATTAAGACAATAATTAAGTGTAATAAATATATTTTTAAAATATTTTAAATAATATATTTAAATATTTGAAATAGTTAATGCATTAACTTTATCAAACTAAAAAGTAGTACACTTGGAGTAATTCTCAGAGAGTGTCTTATCTCCAGCCATTTTCCTTACTGTCACATAACTTTATATTTATTTTGTTATTTTTTCGAGCAAGTCTATGGGCGGTCTTCACTGTAAGTTAATTTGGTACTGGGGCTGGACCACCAACAAGGACAATTTCACAAGAACCGTAGACAGCCGGCATCACTCGTCATGTCATCTACCTTGTATCGTTTGTGGAAGCAAATAGCCGCCCTACCATTCGAATTATTGAGTCTAAAAGTAGAAAGGGCTTCTATTTGAGTCGTGACGTTGGCTTGTAAACGTCAGGAATTTATTTTTTTTGGTACATAAACGTCAAAAATATTCATTTGATATAGTTTGAATCAACCCCAACTATAAATAAACGACAATTAGGTGTGTTTCTGCTCCAGCCGATCGAAGCCAACCACCCAATACTATTACCAGTCATTGGCCTTGAGTTTCACTCTGCGTCGCGCAAGTAGATTGCACGTACACACAATGATACCATTGAAAGCCTTTAGACCTAACAACAAAGACGAAATCGATAATGAAAAAACAAAAATAGCAAACACAAATAGAAGGAAAGTAAATGACGCAAAAGATTTACTGTGGTTCACCCAAAAGGGATACGTCCACATTAAATTTTGGTGAGAAGAGCTCACTGCACTATACGAGAAATAGAGATTACACACTCAAAGAAAGCTCACACAAAAACACTCTGTACAATACTGATTTGATAACCAAAATTGCTCAAGAATCACTAATATAGATTAGGCATAACTATCAAATCAGAACAAAAACACATATTGAATCATGTATAGAACTTACAGATCATGGATGAGGGAAGCCACAAGGCTACCTCAAACGAAGACTCCATAATCACTCACATTCCTTTCTCCTTTCTCATTTCTTTCTGATCCTCGGCCTTACCTTTTCTTCACTGTCGTTGGCGGGGGATATCTCACTTAACGCTCTAGATCCCGATGGCATGATAAATAGTAGTTTTGGATGGCTGGGATAGAGCTTCGCAAAAGCAAGATGAAAGGCTGAGATTAAATCGTACAACACGATATTTCTCAGCACGAAAGGAACAATCAGGCGCCATCTGGAATGCACGGATGGTTGCCGTGTGGCCTTCCATCAGACCCTCCAAGTCTCATATTTGTGCAACATGCTCACATTCTCACCTTCATTGCTCGTGTTGGTTAATTAACCAACTCCGACATGTAGCAAGCCCAAGCAGTGCTTGAACTTAGTTGCAGTCACTACATTTATTCCAATGTCGGCTAGATTATCCTCAGTAAGCACTTTAAGGATTACAACAGTTTCATCACTAACCTGATTTCTCACAAAGTGATACTTTACATCAACATATTTAGTTCTTTCATGGTAAACAAGATTTTTACATAAATAAATATCACTATGACTATCAGAAAATACCTTAACTTTACCTTGTAGAAGATTGATTTTCCGCAAGAGACCTTAAAGCCAGCCAAATGGCTTCCTTGAAAGTATCGGTAACAACCACATACTTTTCCTCAGTAGAAGACAGAGCAACCAAAAGTTGCAGCTGTGACTTTCAGCTAAAGTAGTTGCCACCTAAGGTGAAAAAATATGTTGTGGTGGACTTACGAGAGTCTCTATCCCTTGCAAAATCTGAGCTACATATCCCACTAGGTCAAGAGTATCACTTATTTTCTCAAAATTTAAACCAACATTTAATGAACCATTAATATATTTTAACACATATTTTAAGGCTTCCCAATGAACTTTCCTAGGGTTAGACATAAACCTATTGAGTAGGGATATTGAATATGCTAGGTCTGGCCTAGTACTTATCATGGAATACATTATGGTTCCAATCATGTTGGCATATGGTATGTTTTCCATTTTAAGAGTTTCTGATTCATATGATGGACACTGAGTTTTAGACAAGATAAAATGTCCAACTAAAGAGACATTAACAATTTTACACTCAGCCATGCCAAATTTTTGAACAATTTTAAGCAAGTAATCATGCTGGTGTATTTTCAGTTTATTTTTACTTCTATTTCTTTCTACTATCATCCCTAGGATTTTCTTAACTGGTCCTAAGTCTTTCATATCAAAGTTAGAATTTAACATAGACTTTAATTCACATGTTTTTGACTTAGACTTGTCAATTATCAAGATATCATCAACATATAACAGGAGATAAACAAGGATATCAAATAGTATATAGTAAAAACAACTATCATATTTACTTCGATTAAAACCAATCTCAACAGCAAAATTGTCAAACTTTTTATACCATTACCTAAGAGATTGCTTTAATCCATACAATGATTTTTTAAACAAGTAGACATGATCAGGATGATTAATGTCAATGTATCTAGCAAGTTGTTCCATGTAAATGATTTCATCAATGTCTCCATGTAAAAATGCAGTTTTGACACCCATTTGTTCAAGTTCTAAGTCAAAATGCACTATAACAACACATTGGTAAGAAGGGACACGCGAATAAGTTATTCCTTGTGTAAACACATAGGAACTTGAACTGTTATTTGAGGTTTAAAGTATCATTTGAAGAAGAGTCCTTGGAAGTTTTTAAGGTCCAGTTGTTTATAGAAAATGATTGGAGCTAGTTAATGTGATCTAATTTGGGATCTTTAGAGATAAATCGGTTTGAGATTTTCAAGAAATTTTCTCAAAAGAATGATGTTTTAAGGACCATAGAGAATCTAAAGAGTTGTGATGAAACTTTAGAGTTTAAGGGGAAAAAAAATTCAGTGAGGATTGGGGTACCATAGATGACATAAGTATCTACTTGCTAGAGCTGGTAATGTGACTGTAGAGAGTTGTCTCAATAGTTGTGAGAACCTTTGGCATGCTTGAGAGAGACAAGTAATGATAAAGGTTCCAGGATGTTAGGTTGCAGTAGAAAAAGCCATGAGAAAGTAAGGTAGTAAGAGAAATACCAGAATGTGCTCTCCGAGGATTTATTGGATCTAATTCTTAAATGATGAGTTTGAAATTTTCGCTGATAGCTTGAGGATAATGTTGGGAACTCGTAGGTAGTGTCACGATGGATGTTGAGGGCAAGATTTTACTTGCTAGGTCGTAACAAAGGTGATGAGAGCAGGAGGCTCTATGTCGATGAACACGAAATCGAAGTTGATTGTTGTAAGCATCGTAAGCTTAGGAAGTGCCAAAAAGTCGAATGTCCTGATAGATTTCGAGAGACGAATCAAAAGTTTTGGAAAGAGGTTAGTCCAAGCAAAGATCAGTAACCTGAGTAAGTAACTCTAAAAAGGATCGAGTATGATTAGAGTCAGTTGATATGAAATGTTATCACTCGAGGATTAATTCGAGCAATTTGAGGATCAAATGGTTAATCCAATGATATAAAATGTTATTTGAGGATCACTTTGAAAAGTGCGATGACGAAATTTTTGTAAGAAGGGGAGAATATAATATCCCAAATTTTTTAAAGGGCTCAAAAGTAATTTTAATGTGGGTCATAGATAAAATTATCAAAAGATTAAGGACTTAAGTGTAATTTCTTACAGTTAGAAATGTCGAATCAACTGCAGGGAATGCCCAGGAGTGTAATTTCCTAAGAAAATAGATATGGTCTCGACGAGCATCCCGAGATAGGATTTATGATGTTAAAAGAAATTAGAATTGAGATGATTTTCGGTACAACTAAAATATAGATTCGATTCAGACTAAAAAATCGAATCATCGTAGGAGACTTCCGAAAAATAACTTCCGAAAAATAAACGAAACCCTGAAGAGGCTCCGGTTTTGTGTGAGGATAAACCCTGGAGTGGTTTTGGGACGAAACAAGGGTTCGGTGAGGGCGCAGGGACGAAATCATCCTTATAGAGTAAATCTTGAATTTATTAATTTTGGATTTATTGTATCATAACACAAATTTATTGGATGTTTGAGGGTATATTTGCAAATTAAGAAATTCCCAAAGATAATAAGGATGAAATATGAGGATTAAATGTGTATTTTCTCATAAGTATATTAGTGTTATATATATGTGTGTAATGGATGACAGACACTGAGGGATGACATTCACATGTGAGAGGTCAAATTTGTTGTAATTAAGGGACAACTAATTAAGGCATTGGGATGAGATATTGGACATATGGAATTAGAGATTGGCTGCAATTATTTGATTATGTAATGTAAATATATATATATATATACACACATATATGCGTGAGAGGTGTGTAATTTGTGTGGCTGCCATAGGATTCTCTGGAGGCAGAGAGAAAGCTTGAGAGCAATGGCCGAGAGTAGATCGAGAAAGAAAGAGAGAGTCGTCAGAAAGAGGGAGCTTGGCGGCCATAAGCGAATAGCAGCGACTATGGCTGCCGCGATAAGGGTCGGGCATGGAAGCTGAAGCAGCCGCAACAAGAAGGCGACCGATGTGGTCGTGGTGGCCGGTGAGGCTGGCGTAGGCCGACGAGGAGGTTGCCGGCATGGGCCAAAGCGGCCATGGCAGCCGCAGCTGCGCGCAAGCCACGCGTGAAGGCAGTGGTTACTGGTGCAGCGCAGCTGTGAGCGGTGGAGGTCGCGTGACTGCGAGATGCAGCCGGCGGAGGCAGTGGGAATCGGCGGTGATGGGCGGCCATGCGCAGGTCACACGTTGTAGCTGTTCAAGCATAGCAGGGAGTAGGGGAGGAGAAGACCAGAGGAATAAGGAAAAAGGAAGGAGAAGAAGAAAGAAGAAGAAAATAAGAAAAGAAAAAAAAAGAAAAAAAAAAGAAAAAGGAAAAAAATAGTAGATTTTTTTAATGGAAAAACGTATTTTATTATTTCGAAAATGTTGGCAAGAAGAAAAAAAAAAAATTATCCGAATACGCGAAAGTTGAGTTCGGGACTTTTCGGATATTTATAATCTCATCCTTAGGTTTCGAAACATGGAGCAACATAGATAGGTAATTCGGTAGTTCTTTTCTAGTTATTCAACCAATCTGGTGGTAATATTGAGAATGAAATTTTGAAATCTAGAATATATGGCAAATTGTGAGGACGAAATTTTTGTAAGGAGAAGAGAATGTAATATCCTAATATTTTGAGAATGATAATAATTAATTTTTTATTTAAAATATTTTTAACATCTATTAGAGATTATAATTAAGAAAACTAATGGGCTTAGAGTTAGTGGGTTAAGTTGAAAAAATGAAAGGTTAAGTAAATGGGTTTAGAGATAGTAGGTTAAGTTGAAAAAAATGAAAAGCTAAATAAATGGGTTTAGAGTTAGTAGGCTAAGAAAGTGAGATTAAAATTAATGAATTAAATGAAAGAATAATCTATTTAAAAAATATTTAGTTGAAAATAATTAAGGTGACAAAATAATTAAAGATAGTGGGTGAAATAATTGAGAAATATGAGAGACAAAGTAGAGTGTGGACAAATAATCAAACATGATGGGTAAAATAATTAAGAAATATAGGAGACAAAGTAGGGTATGGATAAATAATTAAATATTATGAGTGAGATTTAGTAAAAAATAATTAAAAAATATAATAAAATAATTAAAAATAACGGGTGAGATTTACTGAATCTGAGCCTTTTAAAATTACGTAATCTCCCTTACATATAGATAATCTTTTGGGCATATAATTTATATTCTACACGTACGTTTGTTGCCTGAAGCTGTCTTGATTTTCACTGGATAAACTGTTAGCTGGGGTACATACATGCAGTGTTCGACTCGATTAGTAGGGTTAGTTGTGTGCTGATGCATTATTATCTTTTGATATTCTCTTCTTAAGGGAGAAAATTGTAAAAAGTCAAAGTTCTGATCAAATTCTAGCAATTAATTAAATTAATGCCTCCCTGTAAAAAAATAATTACAATTTCGATGATTATCATTAGGTAGTAAAAGATGGTGGGCGGGGTCTTTAGGGTCAACGGCTGCGTGTGAATGAATGACGAGTAAGCTAATATTAGTTAGGGGTGACTAAAATTTTACTTTTAAAATAAAATAATTAAATTGAATAGATTGAAATTATACTTTGAATCAGTTTAAATTAAGGTTGGGTTTGATTTGATTTTTAAATTTGATAATTTTAATTATTTTGTTTTAATTTGAATTTTAGATTAAAATAATTAAAATAATCAAATAAATCAAAATATCTTTTTCTCTCCAGTAAAAATAAGTTTTTTAATTAAGTAATATTATTTTTATTTAAATAATAAATATTTTTAATTAAATAATATTATTTTTGCTTGAATAGCAAATCTTTTTAATGGAGAAATATTTTTTAATTGAAGTCTATTTATAAAGGTTAAAAATTATTCTTAATTGAGTAATATTTTTTTTTTATAATTGAGTAATAAATTTTTTTAATCAAATAATATTCTTTTTTACTCGAGTAACTTTAACTTTACTTGATTAACGCTTATTTTGATATTTTTGGTTAATTTAGTCTTTTTTGTATTTATTCAATTTTTTTGCTTGCACTAGTTAAAGTGTGTTGAATGTAGAGGTGTGCATTCGGTTATAACCGTACCGAATCGTTTCATTTTTGCCTAACCGAACCGAATCGCCCCATTTTTGCCTAATCAAACTGAATCGACATTATGGATATAATCGAACCGAACCGAACCGACTTAATACACTAATCGAAATAACCGAAACTAAAATAATCAATTTGGACTTTAAACTAATCGAACCAAAAATCGAATTGAAAAAATATTTCAAAAACTGAACCGAATTAATCGATTTGGACTTTAAACTAACCGAACCAAAAATTAAACTGAAAAGCAATCCAAAAACAGAACCGAAAACACTAAAAACACCAACATCAACAGCAAACACTAAAAACCCATTAATAAAAAAAACACCTGATCAATACAAATATGCACTACAAAACATTCACCTGATCAATACAAATATGCATTGCAAAACACCAATAGAAAATATTAAAAACCAACAAAACAGAAAAAAACATTCATTGCTGCACAATTCACTTATATGTCAAAATAATAATAGTAAAAAGCAAAACAAATTAAACAATAACAGTAACAGAAAGCAGAAAGCACAGCTTCTCAAATCGATGTTTTTTTACTATTTTGATTAAGCAAATCAAAACCACACAACGATTAAAAGTGAAACCAACGAATTCGCAAAAGAGAAACAACGAACCAAATCACAACGAATTAAAAAAATCAAACTAATTAAAAAATGAATTCGCAAAAGTCAAAGCATTAACGAACAAAATCAGCGAACCAAATCGTATTACCAACCAGATCGGACATGAGCATGACAATCAAAACCACATGACGATTAAGTTGCCGAAATCGTATTACCTTCTCAAATCGATGACGACAATACACATTACCCGCAAGATCGTTCACTCCCAAGTTGCCGAAACTAACCAGATTGTTGATGTTGACAGTGAGGAGGGTGAAATGGCTTAGGGTTTGCTGTTGCGTTTGACAGGGTGGGGTGGGTGGGCTAGGTCTCGGACTATCAGGTGTAGGGGGGCTGGGTGTTGGGTGGGGGAGAAGCTAACAGTGAAGGGCTTGAAGACGTTTGGGTCTGAGGAAGACAATGATGCGTCGATGACGAGGTGAGGTTTAGCCACCAAAGACCTAGGGTTAGGGTTGATGCTCTGACAACGAGTGAAGGGGGGTTGGGTGGGGGAGAAACTGACGACAAAGGCGTTCGGCTCCTATAACGATGGCAATGTGAAGGTTGACGACGGGTGGGGGGGTCTATGAGATGGTCTCTCTCTCTTGGCTTGGGCGTGCTATTGGGTGTGATTCGCAAGGAAGAAGAAAGGCAACGGGATAGACAATGGGTAGTATTGTAGGTAGTAGCATGAGTTGAGCGGGTCAGCAAGGGTCGATTAAGTTTTGCAGGTATTTTTTCCCAAATACCTGAACTGAACCAATTACCCGAAGTTTTTGCAAAAAAACTAATCAAACTCGAACCGCCCACTATGGATAACCGAACCGAACCTGTAACGGCCCGCCTCCCAGATCCTCCGCGAGCATAGAGGATCCGTGAGAGGGTCATTACTAAAATGATACTGAACAATAATGCAACTACAACTCATATACAACCCTTATTAAAATCGTAATCATTTTTTTTTATTTAACATCTCATAATCGTTTTTACATAACTAGTCACCACTTGGGCCCACCTAGGCTTACATAACATAGGTTAATCTCAAAAACATAACCATTAATCTTAACATAGGCACAACAACACCCAGAATCTAGTTTCGGGAGAGCTCTGCACTTGCTACCATGACACGACGGCCTAGATCCAAACCCCGCTGAACGCACATGCGATCTCAGGATATGCTGACCTGGAATGATGTAAAACAAACATGAGTCGCGAGACTCAGTAAGCTCATGAAAGGAAGGCTGAGGGTTTAGGGTAGGACTCTTCCCATAACACCCCATACAATTCATGCCAATGCAATCACTCCATGCCGTGATCCATATGTACCTTACTTCTATATACATAGCATAAAATTAACTGCACATAAGGAACCAGGGGCCCACATAAGTCACACATTGGCACCCAGGTTCCGCATACAAACCTGTTACAGCCTAACATAGGCTACCATTTCATCATTCTCTTAGACCAGCCTTTTCCTAACATGGTCGGCTTTTCCTGACATTCAACATTTGACTTTTCCTGTTACTCGTTACATACTTTTCCTGATACCTATCATATTCTCACGTGTTCTTCAGGTCATACATCATATAATCATATACTTCCGCGATCTTGGTCTTCCCTCGGGCCAACCCCGAGCTAATATCTAAGCCGAGTCGAAGCTCATATGAGTTGGTACTCCCGACCCCTGGCACGGTACTCTCGTTCAGAATAACAGTAACAATAAAACCATGCAATGCAACACAGGAAATGCAATGGCCTTTGTAGCATAAACGTGATGACAAGGCCCCCATAAACCAAGTATTAGGCCCTGCTACGCCTCACATAGGAATACACATATGCAGCATGCTCTAAATGCATATGTTCACCTAGGATACCCAAATTGGCTCTTAGACCAACCGAGTCATGCAAATGCTCATACATCCCATCACACACAAAGCATGTCCCCACGTGAATGCAATCCAGCCCCTTGTAGCACACACATCATGAACTGCACAAACCAAGGCGGGAATCTGGAGTACCAGCTTTTCTGGCCGTCTAGCGCTTATCGTAACAACCGATGACTAACGCCCATACATCCAGCCATCAACTGCCACGACCCACGGTCGACAGTCAGTGACTTTGTACCCATACCCTTAGACACACTTACTGACACTATTAATTTTATATCTTCACAGCTTAACTTTACATAACATTTCTCCATAACTCATAACCCTTCATGTACATAACCGCATAACATTGTAATACCATTCTCATTACTTTTCATTCACATAAAGCCATCTCAACATACATAATAAATTATTAATAAAACCCCATTAAACCATAAACAACTTTTCTAAGAACTTAGTCCAACGGGTACGGCATCATTCCCAAGAAAAGCGGAGCGATACGAAGCTCCGTGACGGTTGAAATGAAAGATACCATGATACCATTACTTAACTCATTCCATTAACAATAAACCCATTAATAAAATAAAAGTCATTAAGTGGTTACCACGCGAATTATTGTTATTGATGTGTGGAACCGAATCGGTGAGGGAGGGTTTAGAGTATAAGAAATCTCGAAGACTTTCACGGGAAATAAATAACGCGAGGAGAGGGTTAGGAACTTGTTTGAAATCGGCTGCTTTCGGCCTATCTTGAGCTCCCGGTGCGAATTAAGACATTTCCTAGCAAATAACACAACCGGAACTTAAATTAATTAATTTTAATCGCGTAAAATTTATAATTTAAACATATCACGCTTATACTAATTTTTACCCATATACCTGATCACTTTTCCTGCCAAAAAATCTCAAAATTCTTTTATTTTTCTCTTATTTTCTTCCTTTTATTTTATTTTATTTTATTTTCTTTCTTTTCTTTTCCTTTCTTCCCTTCCTTTTCTTTTCTTCCCTTCTTTCTCCGGTTCATTGTCTTCTCCCTGCCTCCCCTGCGCACGCCCTGCTTCATCTTTTCTTTTCCTTTCCTTCTTTTCTTTCTTCTTTCTTCTTCTTCTTCTTCTCTTCTCTTCTTCCTCCCGCGCACAGCCACCTCGGCGCACCAGCACCGCCGCCGCTGCTTGCTCGACTGCCATGGCCGAGCTTCACTCGGCCAGTCTCTCTCCCTCACTCGATCTCGATCTCTCCCTCCCTCGGCCAACACCGTTCTCAGCCCTCTCTCTCAATCTTTCGGCTGCTCACTGCTCTCTCTCTCCAAGTTCTCATTCTCCTTCTCCTCTACTTCGCCCATTTTTATTTCCATTTACTGTTTCAAGCTTGGCTTCCAAGCCATTCACGAGCACCACATAAATATACATATATATCATTAATTTTATTTTATTTAAGTTAATTTGATTTACTCTATTATCATTATAATTATATTATTATCTTTATTATCATTGACAATATATATATGTGTATTTATTTATTAATTCATTAGTTTTAAGTTAAGTTAATTTATTTTATACATTTATTATTATTATGATTATATTATTATCTCAACTATCATTATTATTATTATCTCTTTTATTAGCATTATTATTATTATTATTATTTGATTACCTTAAATCCTCAAACACCGAAATTTAATAATTATTTTCGTCTCCAAAATTTTTGGAATATTACAGAATCGAATCGACCTGTTTGGTCGGTTCTGTTCGGTTTAATTGGTTAAAACCGATTTTATGCTCACCCCTAGTTGAATGTATTTTGTTTTAAATATTTAAAGTTATTTATTAATTAATAATAAATATAAAATATTTTATTAATCAATTAAAATATTTAAATACTAAAAATAAAATACATGAAATATATCTTAATAAATATACCAAAGACATTCACTAACACAACGATTAAAACAATACAAATTTATTCGGTAGTTGTTACGGGTATTTATCGCACTACTTATTATGGTCTAAACTTGACCTAGTAGACCGGTCCAATCGCTTAAAACCTAGTAGACCCCAAGCCAAGTTCGTCGAGCAAACTCCCACATCGCTAAAATCTGAGCTCAAATCGCGGGATCAAGTAGGCTTTAAATGAGCTCACAACGATACTCCTAGCGAGCTCTCAGCGATACTTCTAGCGTGTTCTCAGCAACTCTTCCAACTCGCTGCCTTAATTAATCAGCTCGCGTAACATGAAGACCGCAAAGTAACTAGAGAACAATTGTGGGCTAGGGGTTATCCTAGCTAAGCCATACAGCTCAACCTGGCCTTACCATCTAGGCCCATTTTCTTGGCTCATGACAGTCCCATCCTAGTCCTGTACCTGACTGCAACATCATCATTGTAGCCACTTCTGGATTTTCGTGCGTATACCTCAGATCCCATCCTCATTAATGAGGGTCCCATCGGTACCATGTCGCCATTTGGGCGCCTCCATCGACACTGAATATTTAGTCCCATTACCTGCAAGCACACGACGCATCCGAGAGGACATTCCCTCATTCTATATATCAGTCAGCTCTCTTCAAAGCCATGGTATGCTTTTATTGCTAGCCTACTGCCACATAATTGCTCCTAACTCTCATACTTGCTTGAGTATCGGAGTGCTTGTAGGTACTGGTGCCCGGAACACTCATCGCAACCACATCAAATTCCCCTACCGTGACTATTCTCCTTCCCAATTGTGGTCATTTCATTAGTGTGGACCAACGAATTACAGTCGACTAATTCCGAACGTCAACAGTAATAAAAGATTGTGGGCGAGGTTTTGGTATATCATTTTTACTCGAGTCACACTTATTCTTGTACTTGAGTAACAAATTTTTTTAATTGATTAATATTTCTGAACTAAAATCTGTTCACAAAGATTAATTGAGTAAAACTTATTTTTAATCTAGTAATATTTTTTTTATTCAATTAACATTTATTTTCAATTTTTTTGGTTGGTTCAATTTTTTTCGTATTTATTTGATTTTTTTAATTTTTAATTTGTTCAATTTTCATATTTATTCTATTTGTTTGATTTAAATTTTTTTCATATATTATATTATTTGAGTTTTAACATTTTGATTAATTCAAAGTGATCGAATCCTCGCCCCGTATTAATTACTTAAATTAGTTAAACCAAGGATTTTGCTCCCACGAGTTAAGGTGTGGTGAATATATTTTATTTTAAATATTTGAAGCTGTTTATTAATTAATAATAAATATATAAAATTTTATTAATCAATAATTAATACAAATATTTAAATATTAAAAATAAAATGAAAGATATCTTAATAAATATACCGAGGACATTCACTATCACAACATTAAAACAATACAAAATTGAAGGTAGGGACTAACAAAGCAACTTCTGGTCTTCAAGCCAAACAGTAAAATAAAAAAGGATAAATTACATTAAACTCCTCTTCACTAGGGTAATGTGTAAGATACCTTCTATGATTTCGATTATATCAAAAAATTTCTCTTACACTTTCAAAATATTACAATCAATAAAATTCATTGTTATTTTACATAATTTTATATAATAATTTACATATAAAATACATAATTCTACATACATAATTTTAATATATCAAAAAAATATAAAATTTTACATTAATTAACCAATAAATTACACAAAATTATGTAAAATAATAATAAATTATAGCTAATTGTAACATTTTAAAAATGTAAAGGAATTTTTTGATATAATTGAAAGCACAAAGAATAAATTACACGTGATCTTACATGCAACAAAATTTCATGTAATTTATCGAATAACGATGGATTGTAACATCCCGATAATTTTGAGAACAGATAATAATCATTAATTTTTGTATTTGAAGTTATCTATGATCTATTGAGATTTGTGAATTTAAGAATTTATGTGAAAAATATTAAATTTATTATATTTTTAAATAAAAATTAGATTATCGTTAAATGTTTATAGTTAATCAAAAAAATATTAATATAATAATTAATTTGTTGTATTGGATAAATTTAAATAATAATAATAAAATAAGACAAATGAAGGGATCTTGAAGTGAAGTGGCTGTGCAGGTATGTGAAAGTCAAACGGCTGGAAAAAGACGAGGGAGAAAAGACAATTAAAAGGGAAAATTGGCAGGAGGCCATGATTGCGTCTGGGGAGAGTGAAATGGGATGGAGACTTAGCTTCGAAGGTTTCAGTTGCATGCTATTTACGTGAGTATATGAATCAATATTTAATTGTTAGCATAATATATTATTAAAGATGATTGAGAGGGAGGCAATGGAGTCGGCAGAAACTTAAGAGCATATATATACGCTAGTTTTGCAAAGCTGTGATATATATATATATATATCCGTGTAACTATGATCGTCTAAGTGGGTTTACAGTGCGTTTAAAATGGTCGATTGCAACTTGATATATATATTGGTGTGTATGTAGGTGCATATGGAGGTGACAGCAAGGCCAACACTAGTGTCACCAGCAGCGGCCCTGGTCCGTTACCTCATTCCTCTTGAAGTGAGGTTCTAAATTGAAGGATTGTGGCCACGGTTAAGGAAAAAGGAAAGGAACCCCTCTGCAAGCTGCTGGAAATTGATATACAAAGCAAGAAAAATTAGGAAGAAGAAGAAGAAGAAAAGAAAGAAGAAAGAAGAATGGGAGAAGAAGAAGGAAAGAAGGGAGAAGAAGCAAGGCGTAGGAGCAGGGGCGAGGGAAGGAGAAGAAGAGAGGAAGAAGAAGAAAGAAAATGAAAGAAAGAAAAGAAAAAAAAAGAAAAAGAAAAGAAAGGAAAGAAAAGAAAAAATAAGGGAAAAATAAAGAACTTTTGGGATTTTTTGGCATAAAAAGTGATCAAGTATGAGGGTAAAAATTAATAGAAGTGAGATATGTTTAAATTATAAATTTTTACGAGATTAGAATTAATTAATTTAAGTGCCGATTGTATTATTTGCTAGGAAACGTTTTATTTCGTAGCGGGAATGCAAGGGAAGCAAGAAACAGCCATGTAAAGGCAAGCTTTTAACCCTCTCCTCATGATCTTTAATTCTCGTGAAAGACCCCATGATTTCTCGTATTTTATCACCTCCCTTATTCTAATTCAGCGCCTAGCCTTATTTGTTGAATTATTGTTCATTTGTTTTAATTTAAATTAAATCTGAGACTTCTGAAGTTTTATTTGTTATGTGCCTATGGGGCGGTTTGTACCGCCCCCAGTCCTTTCGGAATGATGCCGAACCCAGCTTGGAGACTAGGTTCCTAGACGTGCGGGTTTATTTATGGTTTTTTTGGATTTATTTATGGTTCAGTTAGAGCTATCGAGCAGTAGGGCAGGGGTCGGCTGTTTGGTGACATTGGGGTAGACTATTGTACGGCCCTGAAGTGGACTGTCGAGTGGACACTCCTAGTCACTGGCCGTTGACCGGTATTGAGCACTGCTGACTAGCTCTACCAGTATGAGATTTACTGCATGTTTAGATTTATTATATTACTGTTCATGATTTGATACGCATATGGGTACGGGTTGCATGTTGGGATATTCATTTATTGAGTATGCTTGGACACGGACATTCTAGCTTGGTTAGGTTGCATCCAGCATGGGCATATGCATCGCATGTGGTTTACTATGTGGGCGGAGCATGGCCTGATGCTTGGATGTATGGGTGCCAGTGTATCACGTTGATACTCACTACGTCATTGCATTTTTATGTGCATTGCATGGCTACTAGTAGTATATAGTTCTCGGATGGGAGTACCGTTCCGAGGAAGCCTATGGCTCGGGTGTCGGGAGTACTGACATGGACGGGTGACGGAAGTACCGACTAGGGACAACGCACGCAGGTTTGTAGGAGATACATGTTGCCTTCTAGGGCAGTGGCAGGTTGGTATGAAACTTGGGTGCCGTGTGTCTTGTGTGGGCCCTAAGGACCGGTATGTGCTTTTATTATGCTATACTATTGTGTTGTAGCGTCTTATGGCTTGTGTGTACTTAGGGGTTTATTC
Source organism: Diospyros lotus (assembly GCF_014633365.1). Taxonomy (NCBI): domain Eukaryota; kingdom Viridiplantae; phylum Streptophyta; class Magnoliopsida; order Ericales; family Ebenaceae; genus Diospyros; species Diospyros lotus. The sequence continues at coordinate 13,601,238 of NC_068350.1, forward strand.
TGGGGAGAGATTTTTGGTTTTGTGTAGCCTTCAGCCTTTCTTTCCTTATGCTTGCTGAGTCTCTCGACTCACCTTGCTTTCCATCATTCCAGGTAGTGGTAGCATGGGACCGGGCAAGGGAGCCAGCTTTTAGCGATAGAATCGGTATGGTATATAGGCAGTCCTGTCAATTCTTGTCAATTCTGATGGTTGAGTAGGATTTACTCTATTATTCTTACTATGCCAGGTTATTACCCGAGTATTGTGTATGTCGGCACAAGAGTCTATATTCATTTATTTATCTTGTGACCACTATGCTAGTGGGGTACCCGTAGTGCATGCATGTGTTTAGCTTTGCTTCCGCTGTTCTTATTTTCGTGTATGTATGCCACAGTAGTTTTTGTCTCGTGTTTAATTCTTTCTTCTTTCATAAGTACTCCTGTTCGCATAGTCCAGGTGGGTTGGAATATCCGGTCAGGGCCGCAGGGGTACTTACAGATTTCGTCTCAACGCATACATTGTTTTGCCAATCTTAAAGTCCGAATCAAGACCCAACTTAAAAGTCTTCACTTTCCCTGCAAAGGGTTGTTGTGAGAGTGTAATAAATAGGGTTGTGCTTGACTGGTGACGTTGGCATGTAAACGTCATATATTTTATTTGAGATATTGGCAAAGCCAACAATTTCACTATATATAAATCAATGACAATGGTGCTTCTTTGATCTGCAAGCATTTCCCCCCCTGCCACTGTCAACCATTGCCCCTTCTAGTTTCGGTGCCAACCAAAGCCATGGACACTGATACACAGAGCCTTAGAGACGACATCTTCAACCAAATCAGCCAACCTCAGTTAATTACTCCATAGAGGACCATTTACAGAGTCCCCGACGATCTTCGCAAGCTCAAGGAAAGCGCCTATACCCCTCGCTCCGTCTCCATTGGTCCTCTTCACAGCCACAACCAACACCTCGAAAACTCACGCGTCAACAATACCAAGATAAAATGCGTCAAAGCACTTATTTACAGGGCCGCCAAATCCGAGAAGCAAGCAAGGGAAATAATGCAAAAGTGTCTGACGGCGATGGAGGAGTCCATCGGCGAGGCCCAGAACTACTACCTGAAAGAAAAACCTGCGACGCTAAATACGGAGATGCTTTTCTTGGATGGCTCCTTTATTCTGGAGCTTCTCTACAGGCACTACGATATCGTAGTTCTCCAGAAGAAGAAGGTTGACCAAATTCCGGAACTGGGCATTGATAGCGCCGTGGCCTACCGTACTGTTCAGCGAGATTTGCTGTTGCTCGAGAACCAGCTTCTATTCTCTGTTCTTGACACTCTTTTCCACCTGCTTACAGAGTCTCAAACCGGCGCCAAGAAAGGCCCTTCTTTGATTGAATACGTACTGTTATTCTTCCACGATCTGCTGAGACGAGTAAAGCTATTCGGCCCAGAAGTGCCATCCAAAGTGCCATCTTTGAGATATCATGATATTTTGTATCAAAATATCGCGATATCTCGAATGATACAGTGAGAAGAAAGGGCAGCAAAAGTTTTAAAATTCAAATGACTTTCTGTCTTGCTCTCTCTCTCTTTTTCTCTCTTCCTCTCACATTCTCTGTTCGTGACCCTCATTCCTCTCATTTTGGCCTTCTCTCTCTCTCTCTTATGCTCCCTGTCGAGTAGGTTCGTTCCTCCCTCTCGTTCAGGCCATCTCTCTCTCTCCTGCGCGTCCGACCTTGCCTCCGGCAACCCTTAGGCTCATTCCGACCATCTCTTTCTCTCCAACCCCGTGCGACAGTGTCTCCGGCGTCCCTTGGGCTCGTTCCAACCCTGATCTACAAAGAGGTAAGTCTTTAGTTTTATCAGCAATGATATACATGTGTTATTTGGTTTGGCCAAAACTTCAAGCTTAGATCTACAGAGTTTCGGCCGTTGGATCTTGCTAATTTTTGGGTATGTTAGTCAATGGGGCCTTGGGTGTCGGGTGGTTGTCTTTGATTGTCGGAAACCATCGGTTACGGTGGCCGGTGGTGGTTGGCAGTGTATTTTTCAGTTTGGCCAAAAATTAAAAATCAAATCTACTAAAATCTAACCGTTAAATTTGTTCCATTTTTTTATATGTTAACTCTCTTGACTTGGTGTTTCTAATCGTAGGTTTTGATCGTGGAAAGATTAGGCTAACGGTGGTTGCCAGTGACGTTGGGAGCGGCAGTTTTGACTGTATATACATACATATATTTATATATATTTACATATTCTCTTTTGTAATTAGTTTAATTTATAATGTAAACATTGATATTTAATTATGAATTTGTATTGGAGATGTTGAAGTTAATATTTTTGAATTGAATTGAAATTATTAAGTTTATTTAAGAATTGAATGGTAAGTAATTGTTAATTTTATTTGAATTTAAATAGTTATTAATGTGTATATATATTTTAAATTTATATTAAATAAAATTTAAATTAATCTAATATCAATTTTAAATTTATTAATGTGTATAAATTTAAATTTAAATTTATTTAATAATGTGAAAGTTGCTTATAGGGAGAAAATGGTTTTTATGTAAATGATGTAATAATCAGAAAGTAAATTAATACTTAAAATGTATCACCTTTTATTAAAAATAAAATTGAATTCTTGTTCGTAAAAAGAAAAAATAATTCACTTAACATGGTCTCATCCATATTCACCCATTAGGGCGTGGATTCATGAGTTGGTAGCTCCGTTATTTATTTAAAAAATATTTTTCCTCTTTTATCTTTCATGATTTAATAGTGCTAACTCTCTCTATATATATAATTTATAAATTTAATACTAAATAAAAATTCGAATCAAAAGAGATGCATAATTTGATAAATTAAAGTAAAGCCAAACTCAAATGAACAAATTTTTGGACAAGCTGATAGTATCCCTCGTCTGTTTCTCCATTTGGTTAAAAAAAATTAAAAAAATACAACTTAATCTCTATGTATCACATTCGATTATTTTTTTAAATTTTATTCAATATAGATTTAAAATATATATACACATTAATAAATATCTAAATTCAAATAAAATTAACAACAACTGCTTACCATTTAATGAACTGACTAATTTCAATTCAAAAATTCATAAAATAAATACAAACTAATTCAATTTATTAATATTTAAATTCAAACCAGTTCAATTTAATTTTAATCTTCATTCAAAGAATCACAAATTCAACACAAATTCAATATTAACTTCAACATCTCCAATACAAATTCATAATTAAATATCAACGTTTACAATATAAATTAAATTTATTACAAAAGAGAATATGTAAATATATATAAATATATGTATGTATATACAGTCAAAACCGTCGCTGCCAACATCGCCGGCAACCACCGCCGACCGAAGCTTTCCACGATCAGAACCTACGATTAGAAACACCAAGTCAAGAGAGTTAACATACAAAAAAAATAGAACAAATTTAACGGTTGGATTTTAGTAGATCTGATTTTTAATTTTCGACCAAAGTTAAAAATACACTGCCAGCCACCTCCGGCCACCGCAGCCGGTGGTTTCCGACGATCAGAGGCAACCACCCGATACCCAAGGCCCCATCGACCAACATACCAAAAAACTAGCAAGATCCAACAGCCGAATCTCCGTAGATCTAAACTCAAAGATTCGGCCAAACCCATAGCGCGTATATACGCACTGCCAGTCGCCACCGACCACTGTGGCCGGTGGTTTCCGGCGATCAGAGGCAACCGCCCGACACCCCTATCCCCACCGACCAACATACCCAAAAACCACCAAGATCCTACGGTCGAAACTCCGTGGATCTAAGCTTGAAGTTTTGGCCAAACTAAATAGCGCGTATATACGTATATATCACTTTAAAAGACTTATCTCCTTCTAGATCGGGGCCAATGGAGACGTGTGACGGACAAGAGAGAGAGAAACCGCCAGAGTTACTGCAATGAAAGAGACGATGAAGCTGTAATGGAGGAGAGGAACGAGATGCACGGGCAGGAGAAAGAGACAGTCGGAAGGGGAAGAGGGAAAGGGAGTGCGAGAGAGAGAGAGAGAGGAATGAGAGGAAGGGTCAAGAGAATGAGAGGAGTGGGAGAGAAGAGACAGAGAGAGAGAGGAAAGGTGAATTGAGGGTATATTAGTAATTGATTCAATGGCTAAATTTGTAATTTTCTCTTGGGTGGCACTTCGGATGGCATTGTGATGGGCCGAATAGCATTACTCCTGCTGAGACTACAAAGCATATCTTCTGGAATAATGCTACACGGCCAATTTGGCCGACAAGTTTGTTGACAATCTGATATAAAATTACATATATATCCTTAAATATAATTACAAATCTATCCCCTGGCAATATTGGCAAAGCCCGCCCATACCTTCATCTTCATCCTCATTCTCTCTCTCTCTCTCTCTCTATCTCTCTGCCCAAAAACCATTGTCAACGAATACAGGTAGGGTTCTCTCCACCATTGCCGTCTAATTTTTCAAGCTGAGACGCCGCTCCACCATTGCTGCCGACTTCTGCAAGGTGCTCTCTCTCTCTCTCTCTCTCTCTCTGTGGGACACCCCCATTTTTGCCGAGATCTCCTTCACTGCGATATTGTTTTTTCCAGATTCGTTAGGCGTTCGCTCGCTCCTGTATCGGTCGCAAGTCCAGAAGATCGAGTCGTCGGCAGTCATGGCCTCTTCCCTCACCGCTGGTGGTTCCCTCTTCCCTCGCCGCCAGTCGTTCCCTTTTCCCTCGCTGCCGGTTGTTCCAGCTCTAAGTAACCCCCCCCATTCTCTCTCTCTCTGTTCATTCGACATAGATGGCGTTTGTGGCTGTTAGTATTCCTTCCTCTCTAATAGAGTATTCCTTCATCTTTCACGCACAATACTATTTCATGAAATTCAGTTTTTTATTTTTTATTTGGCATTACATTTTGCTGATATTATGTTCAGTTGTTAATTTTTTTCCAGATTTGATGTTAATTTTTATTTAACAGTTGTTAAAATTAAAATTTCACTCATTGAGATGGTGTTTATTTCTTCATTAATTGAATATGCTTGTATAAGTTGCAGCTGTAAGAGGGTTGTAGGGGAGGAGGGTTTATCTTGTTATATTGGCTCTATTAGCTAAGAATCAAATTGGTCTTGCATACTTCATAATTTTTAGGTTGTTAACTTGTGCATTCTTTCTGATAGCATGGTTTTAACTTACAGCTTATGCATCTTCTTCTAATTCAGTAACTCTAGTCCAACAAAGATCCCCAGTTGTGAAGGTAACTTTTGAATATTCTATGTTGGCAAATGGTTGTGGTTGCTTCTATTGAACATGATAATTCTTGTGCAGGTCTAAATATGTTTTAATGTCTCTAAGCCCTTCGGTGTTCTAGTTGATCGTATTGCACTGGGAATACCTGTAAGTATGAACTACTTTAAATATGCTTTCAGATTTGTTACAAGAGTTGCTTTCTAAATTATGTATGTGGTCATTAAGATGCAATATATTTGAACCAAATGGTTGGAGGAAGTAAATCTGTGAATTTTTTGTCTAAGTGGTTGATGTTGGTTATTAAGGGCTTTAGTTAGGGGTGGGAGGATAGAATATTATTGTTTAATCAATGTTGTTATCTTTGCAAGAGTTAATGGTGAATTAATTATGCAAGGATGGAGAACACCATTGCACATATCATTTCTTCATGTCTGAGCATCATCTTCTCTCCTTTTATTACAATCAACCATTTCTTCTTGGTGGTTCATGCCGTGGCGCTGGAACCAGGACTATTTTATCTTATTAATACAGGTACACCTATGGTTTTTGGCACAATATGCAGCAACCTTCAAAATGGTGTAGAGTACAAGAACTCAAAGGATGTTTTAAGAGATGTGCAGCATATCTGGGATCAGTGTCATAAGTATAATAGAAAAGGCCATGTTTTGGAGCTCATGAAGCAGGTGAAGAAAAGTTTCACATAGTTATGGACAGAAGTTGGGTTATACTGGGAACAATTGCTTCAATTTGTTTTTCTTTTGGGTTTCTATTTGTATTGTGCTGTTTCTTTTAATTGTCCTTTGGGTTTCTGTTTCTATAGTATTTTCTTTTTCTTTCTGTGATTGTATGTTTTTGCATCAATGGGAGTAAAAACAATGAGTAAATGATAGAATTTTTTCTGAAGATTTTGTACTTTTGTATTAGACTTGCAGATGAATTCAACCCTTTTTCTGTTGAAATTGGTTGAAAGTTGCTGTAATTTATCAACAGCTGAAAGTTGCTGTTTAAAGCCCCGATTTTACTGAGAGAATAACTGGTCTCTTACGGCTATATTGAATGTTTTCAGTAGCCGCTTTCACTTTTGTGTGTGATCGGTTATTAAGGTTCTGAGATTGTGTTGGTGAATTTTGCAATCATGTTAACAATTCTGACCTAGCATTTCAACTGTTAAGGGCTTTTATAGTAGCTGTGTGCACACTACTGTGCTTACTATTGAAGGTTGCACGTGAGATCACTCGTGCCATATACATGCATCATTATCCATGGTGGCAATTTGTTGGTATCGTGATAGCTCTGCTTGTCTCATGGACGTACTTGACTCTGATTTTTCTCTCAGGCGCTGCTATGTTCAGTTTGGTTTGCAATTTGCAAGTGATACACTTCCAAAACTATGGGAAGCTTTTAGAAAGGGATTTGGATGTTTCAGTTTATATTGATGAGCAAGTCTGTCTAACACACTATTTGTCCAATGGTGGTGATTTTGTTGTAAGTTTGAATTAATTAGATTATAATTCATGCATACCCTCTGGCCTGAGAAACCTGTTGTCTTTGAAATTACCAAGCAAGAATTATAGCTGCAATCATCATACTAATTTTCTTTTTGATATTACTGTAATGCTTTGAATTGTTACTTTATGTCTAGAGGAGTTCAATTTTCAAGTAGCAGTTACTCGGGGAATTTGAACATTCCATTTTGATTTATTGATCCTATTCAGTTTTTTTTCAGTTAAATACTTAAGACCCTCACTGATAGTGCGAGGTATTGCAATGGCAAATCTCTTCAATTGCAGAGTTTGTTGAAAATGCTTATTCCGATTTCAGATGTATCAAAATGTCAAAAATTGTGTTAAGATAATTATTTATCATATTATTAACTAAGATAATAATAAGTTACAAATACATAATTAATAAATAACAAATGTACTTTTGTAAGGCTCACTTTCGAATATTCGAAAGAAAATCCTCACATAGATGATATAGAACAAACTGAACTCAAATAACAATTTATTTCATTTCTAGTAGCGAAAATTAAATTAAGGTTCAATTACATTCCCAATATCTCATAACTTTAGGCTTGATGGCCGAATAAAATGATAAGAGGCTCAAATGCCAATAACATAATAAATTCTCATTATTACAACCTCATCAAATCACTAAGTAGGATCTTTAAAGTTAAGACGCGTCTCCATATACTATTATCCTTGGACTGCAGTCCTACTGGACTTGCCCTCAATAACAGACTTTCCTTTACTTGGAATGGCAAAGAAGATCAAGTAAGCCACAAGGCTTAACAAGTTCGAGAAACAATGGATAATATATAGGATCCAAGAACATGATGACACAAAGAAGAGTAATCAAGGACTTCACAATTATATACAAGATTCATAATTCATGAATTTATCAATTCAAATTAATATATCGATCAGATCACCATGTATCACTATGCAAACGTGCATAAAATTTCAATATAATTATCAATTCTTACAGGCTCGCAAGTCATCAATCAATACATGCAAGAGTGCATCATTTCATTTTCAATATCAATTTTCCCGGCTCTTAAGCCATACATAGATGCATGCAAAGGTGCATAAGTTCCATAAAATCTCACAAATAAATATGGAGCCAACCTGTCGGGCTATGGCCACCTCATCCCGCGTGAGGTGCTCTAGGTGTACAAAACATATATCTATGTAACATGTACATGTATACATCATGTATGCATTTGCCAACCACATGCATTTAAATTCTTGTTCCTCAACATTCATACTTTCAACACCATTTACCCATATCGGGTATTTTACCATCATCAAATAGATTCAACATATCTTACTTCAACATTTACCTCATTCAAGATGTAACCTATGACACATAGATGATTGATGTAAATTATAACATCGGAATACTTTTGAGAAATGCTATTTAAGGTCAAATCTTGATTCGCCAATTGAGGAGTATTATAGATTTAATAATTATTTTTCCCATCAAATGATTTTTGTGAATTCATTTAACCAGTGACAGTATGCATTTATTTGCATTCATGCTCATAGCTCAATTTCATGATTAGTCCCCATGCAATTAAAATACCACACCATGCGAGTTTGATCATTGACAAGCTAAGTGATTTTTTACACAAACAGTGGGTGTTTAAGTTGATGACCATATTCTGAGAAATATTTAAAAGGAATTTCACTAAGGCATCTCATAATTTGGACATATTTGGGATCATTTTAAATAGATAAATTGTGCATTCAATACACTTACCATGGTCACGCTTGTGTATTCTTATTTACTATCAGATTCGGCTTTGATTTGCTAAAAAGGTGTATAGCTTAAGGCAATTTGATTTCCAGAAGATGACTGTGCTAAGTTGTTATTTAATAGGTATATATATATGAGCATGTTGATAAAGTTCATTTGAATTTGGAGTGTGGTATTCAAAGGCCAGCAAAGGTATTTGGATTTAAGGCATGGTATTCAAATACAGTTGGGGTTATTCGTATGGTTATAAGGTACATATGCAAGGGGTTTCAAATGAAATAGTGAGGCAATTCGAATGACGTATATAAATATAGGTGAGTATGATTTGAATGGTTCAAAAGGCATTCGAATGAGTTATATGTATATATGTAGATCAATTCGAATAGGTTCTGAGGGTATCATTCGGATAAGTCAAGGGCATTCGAATGGGACAGCTGAAATTCAAATGGATCCTTAGGATTAAGGGCACACCATTCGAATGGCAGCCCTGGCAGCCCAACCATTCGAATGGGCTTATGATATATATATATATAGGCGATTCAAATAGTAAGATTTTCAGATTTTTATCCAAGATTGACGGGGCCATTACAGACTCAATTTAAAGCCAAATAATACGGGTAATATATCAAAATAAATCCTAGGATGTCTAGTTTACAAACCAACAAATGGATCTCAATTTGGAGATGGGAAGAGAAAGTTATAAGCCAAAGAACACCAGGTGGTCAGATCGCACGAACAGCAAGCTACGAATTTCATGACAGAAATTAATCGGGTTGTTACAGGCTCAAAACGTAACCAAATTATTCAAATAATATATTGAATCGAAGCCTATGAAGTCTAGTTTCCAACGCATCAAACAGATTTTAAATCGGATATCATCACAAGAAGATATACCAAAAAGAGTGAAGCATGGTCAGAACTGCTACAACAAATCACAAGTTTGAGAGGCACATTCGAATGACTTCTAATACATTCGAATGATAGGAAATTCATTTGAATGAGAGAACTGTTGCATTTGAATGTTAGAAAAAAATCAGAGCAATTTGATCAGCTTACATGAAATTCATTTGAATGTGGGAGGAACTCATTCGAATGGGACTATTCTGGACAGATTCGACATTGATTGGTAATCAGGGCATAACTTTCTCATCTGAGCTCCGATCGAGCTGATTCAAGATTCTATGGAAAGCCAAGAAAAATATCTACAACTTTTGTGTTTTGAGCTTTAAGATATTCATGTTTGATCAAGGTTAAAAGTAGGCTCAAATTTTCTTCCATTGCAATTTGTCCAGATATGACTATCTTTAAGTGTAGCATTCAATGGGTTTTATATATATTTAGATGAGGCTATGTACATTCTTTTACCTTTATACAAACTCGCTCAGATGAAACACACACTCTTCCAGATGTTACTCACATGATTTGTCAAGAATCATTTGAATAAGATACACGTATATATATATACATATAATGCACTGTTCCTTCAAATGTAGAACGAACAAAGTTCATCATCCTTTTCTAGCTATATAAATGCCATTCACAAAACAAACTTGAGATGATTCAAACCCCAAAGAGACATCAATGAGACCATGAGAAAACAAGTAGAGAATCTAAAGACATAACAGCAAAGGGGTATCACATACAGCAACCGACATTTATATATGTATATATATAAGCATATATAATCCCTCATAGTGACTAAATTAAAAAAAAAAAGACTGAGATGGGGACTCGCACGAGAATAAGAAATAACAAGAGAACTTGCACTGAAAATAAAGAGTGAGTGCAAGAAGAACTTGCTTGGTAAATGGAGAATCTTTCGTTGAAACTCCAAATGCAACAAACAGTGGGAGAAGAAGATAAAGGACTATGAAAAAGTTGAATAAGAAAAGGCAGATGAAGAATGAGAAATGGCAGGTGAAAAACTAGACGTTGGCAGGTTACATGGAAGAGGAAAGCTCTAGGCGCAACAGAGGGAAAAAGGAGAGGGTTGCAAGTCTGCATGCTGCATCTCCATAGAATTACTTGATTGCCCCTCATATTTTCAATAGTCAAAAGAAAGACCAAGGGCATTATTGACATTTGATAGCCAATTGAAGCTCCAAATATCACGATAAATGAAGCTCCAAATATCGCAACAATTTGGAGGTTGTCAACAAAATTGTTGACCAAATTGGCCGTGTAGCATTATCCCCTGCAAAAGTAGATGGCGATACGTTTCACATCCTCCATCTTCTTCACAAACACTACCTTCCGGCCGATCTGCGGATGGCCAAGACTTCCGGCCAGTTCATGCAATCTGCTACAGACCTCGACCACGCCGGCGTCAAGTTCGAGTCCTACAACGCCAAAAGCCAATTGCAGCTGCACAATGCCGAAATTAGCCCATTCCAGGTCGAATTCCAAGCTCCTTGCGGCGTCAAAAGGTGGTGGTTTTCCAGAGCTTGTTTCAAAATTCCGACGCTGCACATCGACGACTCAACGGAGCTGTTCCTGAGAAATCTCATCGCTTTCGAGCAGTGCTGCCCCCTCATTAAGAGGTACGTTACGTCGTACGCGTTCGTCATGGACAGGCTGATTAACACCGCCAAGGACGTGGATGTGCTCCAAAAAGCTGGGATTGTATGCAACTATTTGGGGTCCCATAAAGACGCTTCTGAACTGTTCAATAAGCTGTGCTCTGAAGTTGCGATCGGGGACTTCTACTTCTCGAAGACGTGCGAGGATGCCGACAAATACAGCCGTCGGTGTTGGCCGCAGGCTGTGGCGCATCTGAGGCGGAACAATTTTGCGACCCCCATGGGCATATATCGCTTTCTGCGTTGCTTTCGTCGTTTCTTCTCTTCTTTGACGACTGTCATCCGCAACCTCAGGTATATATTTCATCTTTGATTAGCAGGCAATAATAATTTCTCATTTGTTTTGTCAGATCCGAATTAGATGCCAATATTCTGACATATAAATACCCCTCTTGAGCAGAGATATGTTAAAGTAGAAGGATGTGGAGGAGCTCGCCTGCCATGGCTGAAACACCACATGCAAGCTGCAGGGAAACGACATTCCCGGGCATCCCAAGGTGGATCGACTTTTAAAGGTTATGCTACATACGTGTATGCATATCTATGTAGAAGACAATGTATTTCTGATTAATATAAAGGTTTGGAAGCTTCTCCAATAAGTAGAATAAATAGAATCTTGAATCCATGTTGTGGCAAAGTGAATTTTTTTTTTCTTCTTCTTGATAAAAAGGGAAATCTAGAAATATAATTTACTCCTCAAGTGAGACTCTCTAGTTGTCGTCTAAAAAGATATTATATTGGTTGTTCAGTGCAGTCCTCCATGTCCGTTTAAATAAGAATTCAAGTCGGACACTGATGCGTGCGTGTGAATTAACACTGGCCCTACTTCTCGCTTCCTTTGCTCCGTTCCTGCTGCGTGCAACGCCTTCTTCTATCCGAGACTGGCTGCCGTCTCCGTCTCCTGCTTCGCACCTGCCTCCGCACGCCTCCTGCCTTCTTCCTTTTCTGTTTCCTGCGCTCACTTCTTCTCCTGCATCGGACTGCTTCCTTTTTTTTTCCTCGGCTGAGTCCTCCCTGCTTCTGCGGGCTTATTGAATTTATTATTATTATTATTATTATGTGCTGGCCAAATTCCATTTTTATTATATTTCTTTAGGACCCACATGATTGAATTTATTTCCTTTATTCCTTTTCTATAAAAAATCCAAATTATATAAAATCCACTTATATTCACACTTAAGTAGGAAAAATAACAAAAACTTGAAACTGAAATTAGATAAAAACATATATAAAAGTAGACCCTATCAAATACCCCTAGACTTAAGTTGTGCTAGTTCTAAAGCAAGGGAGAATACAAGGATGAAACAGGGAATTTGGGGATGTTTGGATATTTTGTTTGACTTCCAAGTTCTAGCCTCAAAGATCACATATGACACAATTATTTAAAAACTTCAAAATATTGGACAAATTTAATGGTTAATTCAGGTGCTAACTAAATCTCACAACAAATCCAAAAACAACGTATGAATAACCAATCACAAATTCATGTATCCTTCTTAGACGGTTCATGCAAATAAGAGTATGATGAAAGTGATCTCCTAGGTATATATAATTAACCTCCACTCATGTATGTTTTTCTTATCTCTCTCCACTAATGTAGTCATGCACATTATTAATGATCAAAAGGACTTTATAAGTGGCATTTATGACAAGGTGAAGCAGTTAAATCACAATAAATTAAAATTCATACCAATAAGTTGTGAGTTTGACATTTTACCTTGCATGGGTGGTAAAGGAATGGGTTGTAAAGTCATGTTAGAGGCTGTCAGTGTGGGATCGATTACTGGGAAAGACAAATCTGCATCCTTCTGGGAATGGTCTTTGATAAGTGTCAGTGAATGTAGTTTCAAATTCTGGTCATCCAGACATATTTCAGATTTACCTCTTTCGTGATGATCTTGAGATAGGTTCAATGGGGGCGCAAGTAATAATGCATAATCTAAAAAAGAGAAATTTGGTAGGATTAGAATAAAAGCAAAAGAAGAAAATAATTGAAAAACCCTTTTTTTCATGGGTCAGCTTTTTGACTAACATGAGTTAAAGTGTTTTTTTGTCAAAATGAGTTAAAAGTGTTTTTTTTGGTCAAATCTATGGATAGTAGATGTTCTATTCAACAAAATAGGATACCCCTGTATAACTTCCTGACCTCTTTCCCATATAATTGGTCTTGTTTCCCAAGTTTTATTCATCGCAACTCCTATATTCGGAGCATGACTTTTGTCTAATAGGACTACGAAGAATCAATGAACTATATAAACAAACTTCTTTTGAACTTCATATAACAGAGAGTTTTCAAGGCATCCGTTTTGGCAGTAGCCCCTTTAACATAATTTTCTTGGTTGGCATGCTCTTTTTTTTTTAATGATTCCTTTTCCCAATTCTCTTGAAGGGTGCTCATGGTTTTCCAGGCTAAAAGGTGAATGGAGATATTAAGCTGTACTAAGAAACATAAGGCTAAAAATTCAATTGTTCAATGGGGTTTCTAGGGCTAAAATATACTTATGGGTTAGGTAGAAAGGCTCAACAGGGAGAAAGATGGCCTACATCATCTTTCTAGCTAATAACGCATCTGTCTAGGATTTGACCTCAAGGGATAATCAAACAGGTTCCAGAGGTATGAGATCATCATGAGGATATGATTGTATTCACATAAACAAGGGCGGATTCAAGAATTTAAGTTAGGACGGATTCAAGAATTTTAGTTAGGGCTGAAATTTTAAAAAGTTAATATAATAAAATTTTTATATAACTAAAAACTTAATATAACAAATTTTTATTAAACTTTAGCCTGTCTAATCTCATCCCATGCATTAATAGGATATTCACAAAATTATTTTCTTTTCCCCGGATCTCATTCAATACAAGAACATCATTGACATTCAGGATTTGAAGATGGAGAAGCTTCAATTTCAGAAGATAAACTTGAAGAAATTGATGTAAATTCACTATATTGATTTTGCACATTATGAGTTGAAGTACTTTCACTAGCATGATGATCTCTCTTTCTGAAAAAAATAATAATGTTTTTCCTTTCTTCGCAGAATGTTGTTCTATTCTAAATTCTAAAATACACAAACAAAAAATAACACAATTCAATAATCGAACAATTAAAATATTTAACTCAAGATTTGAGGCAAATGCAAGGCCAATACAACAATTGTATTTCTAGAGTTCAAACAAGAGAAGGCAAATGTATGGTCGATTCAAATATTCAATCACAGACTCACAATAACAAATTTCAGGCTTCTAGCCACAAGGCCCACAACAATTCCTAAGTTCCTAACTGAATACAGTAATCAAATAGTCAAGCAGACACAAAATTGGCAGAAAATCACTTACTTAAAACTTGCTCAAAAAAGATAGCAACTTCAACAACAAATCAAGCATAAACAAGTAAAAAAAATATGGCCAAAAAAAAAAAAAAAAAACCTAGATTTAGTTGTCAATCGAATGAAGTAGAGGCAGCGAGCAAGGGCAAGGCCAATTGGCAGAGCCGCCAAGCGAGTGTGGGGGAGAGGGCGAGAGTCGAGAGGCAGAGTAGAGGGTGAGAGTAAGAGGGCGAGAGCTGAGAGGCAGCAAAGGTCGGCGTGAACGAGAGGGGTTGAGCGAGAGCAAGAGAAAATGGTAAGGACGAGCGAGAGTAAGAGATGCAGAGAACGAGGGCGAGCAAGAGCAAGAGGGGTTGAGCCCTAGCCAGAGCAAGGGAGAGCCAGCAAGGGTGAGTGGGAGCAAGAGAGAGGTAGAGAGCGAGAGCGAGAGCGAGCACGAGCAAATAAGCAAGAGAGAGGATGCATAAAGTAAGAGGTAGTGAGGGTGAGAGAGAGAGAGAGTGAGGTCAAGAGAGAAAGGAGAAGAGAAAGGTTTGCAGCAGGTAAGTGGGCTGGGGTGGGCTAAAGTGGATTTGGACTGGGCTATTACCAAATAATTAAAAATTTAACCCTATAAATTTAATTTTTGTTGTGGGCTACCCTGGGCTTCAGCCTAGGGTAGCTCACATTTAAATCCGCCCCTGTGCATAAACTTTCTGTAAGCATGTAGAGCATTTCAAAGATGATGGCTATTACCTAGAATTTCTGAACTCAACCACAAGATAAGAGTTAAGACATAAATTAAGCCTTAAACAAGAACACTATTCATCACTTTCTCTATGCCATGTGCTAATGCAATCTGAAAGATTTCCAAGAGGAGTGAATTGGGTGTTTTGATTATTTTTCAAAAATAATGAAAATATCTTTTAATTTGTGATGTAGTAAATTCATTTGAAAAAAACCATTTTCTTAAACTATAAACAAGATGTAGCAATGGATGGAATAAATATGAATGAGTATGCAACATACAATATCTTTCATAAAAAATAATTTGAGAAAACTTTAGATATTTGATAAGTTTATATATAAAAATATTAATATAAAGATGTATGAATTAAAGAAAGAATATAAGAAACATTTTTGTAAAGATAGAAATCAATTTTGAAACAAATGAAATAAACGTATATAATGAAAAATGATTATGCAATTAGAAAATCTCAAATAGGTTATTATATACAAAGGAACTAATGTTTGAAAAACTTTTTATGAAATTTATTCAAAACTGAAACATAAATGTTTTATGAAAACTAATGTAAGATATACATATAGTTTTGGTATAAAGATGAAGAATTATACTTAGAATGAGGAGTTTTAAAACATTTATTAAAATATAAAAGTATATAATTTTTAAGATTATTCCAGTAAAGAAAATGCTTTGGTGACAATTAGAAAAATAATGCATTAAGCTATATTTGTGAATGAAAAATGTATGCATAGCAGATAAATAATAGAGTTGTTAAAACGTAAACAATAAGAAGAAAGTAATATGAACACAGCAATTTAGAGTGATTTGGCTAATATGTCTAGTCCACTAAATTAGCTCATCACTAAGATAGTGTTTGTTAAAATGAGTAAAATAAGATTGCATCAAAATAACTTATCTGTAAGGTCCAAGATAATTTATCTGAAGGGAAGGGGGAGGTAATTTATCTGAAGGGAGGGGGGGGGGGGGGAGATAAATTTATCTCGAAAGTCTAAGATAAGAAGTCACATGACTTATTTCTAGATAAATTTAATAAATACAATAAAAATCACTTTTGTTTGGGATGCTTTCAATATCCCACTTTTTTCAATCTATATCTTGGTTAACAAACACTACCTAAGGATTTAGAAAACAACCACTAAGGATATTAGCTTTTAGGGCTCAGTTATAACCCATACATAGTTTTTACAGGTTCAACTGAAACCTTCACTTTTCGGGCTAAGTAGGAACCCCTACTTTTCATAAGCTAAGTGGTAACCATTACATGAGGCTTTTTCTTTCTAGGTTGAGCCACAACCACTACTTTTTAAAGGATAAAGTGTAACCTTTACAAGAGTTTCACAAAGAATTGTGAAAGACTAAATCAAGAGAAAATACAAGATTATATAATGATACCAACCATTCTCTTGAACAAAAGAGAGTTTGAAAGAATGAATGAGTAAAACACTCAACTCTCTTCATCTAAATTTGGTTTGAATGATACACATAAGACTCACTAGATGATTACTTGAAGTGAAGAAGAATAAATATAAAGCACTATCACTCAAGTAGTGAGCTTTTGTTCAACTAGATTTTGCTAGCTGTGTTTCGAATAAGATTTGGCTTGAGACTTTCTTACAACAGCTTTAGGCTTATTCATTGATCGACTATCGTAATAGCAACAACCTTTTTGAAGCACTGAGCCTTATATAGAAGTCGAGGCTTGGAAGATTGGTATTGAAACCTGCACACACTCACAACTTTTTGATTTGGACAATAACAATTAAATTTGTTAGAAACATATGTATATTATATATATTAGCATTAAGCATACTTGCATAAATATAATTTATCAATCTTATATAAAATAGAGCATAGTTAGACGCACACTTGCATAAATATAATTTATCAATCTTATATAAAATAGAGCACAGTTAGACGCAAAGGAATAAAGAAATAAAGCTCAAACGATCAAAACTATCCGTTTTTAACTTACTGAGTAACAGCTATAAAATTTGAAATTAGATTCCAATCACTCAACTAAAATATGAGCATACTCGATTGGATAACTTATGTAATCGATTATATAGAAGTCTCACTCGAGTATGACTAAGCATTACTCGACTAACTCATAAGTCATAAAGACTTTGTATTAAGCACTCGACTACCAGGCTAAGCTTACTCGATTAACAGAAGGATATATTCGAGTATAGATAACTGATACTTGATTAAAATTGAGCACAGAGACTTAGCCAGATTAATCCAATCTTCACTTGATTAAAACATATAGATAATCGATTATAAAAATAAATAGTCGATTGAGAGAAGATATATTCGACTAAGGAAATACTTGAAATTTTTAATAGTAGAAAGATACTTGATTGAAAATCATCATTACTCGATTAAATTTTGAAATACAGAGAGATTGCATAAAATACTCAAGTAAAAAACCTTAATAGTCGATTGAAAAGAGATTTTGCTAAACACGTTTAATCGACTAATTTGAAAACCACACAAAGGATTACTCGACTAGAAATATGCTTAGATTTCAATATATATAAACATACTCGATTATAAAGATACCAAACTCGATTGTAGCTTTAAGAAATAAGATTTTGTATAATACATACTCGAGTAGGTTTTTGGGACACTCAATTAATTTGAGAAATATGCTGAGCAATACTTGATTAAATTAAAAATTATTTTTAGATTGAAGGCAAGTGTGAAAACTTTAAAAGAATGTTTGAATACTTTTCCTTCAAAAGCTTCAAAGATACATATACTTAGTTTACAAAAAGGCATTTATACTTAAGTTGAATTTTCAAAATATTTTCTAAAACACTTTACATCAAGCTTGATAAATATAAAGCTATATTTTGTTGTTTTGAAGTATATAAAGTATATGAGACTGAAGTTCTCCAATTTTAAGAAAAATATATTTATAAGATTCATACTACTTTATCAACCAAAGCCAATATTTAGCTATTTTGAAGGACATATATAAATATATGAGTATGAGGTTTTTCAATATACATATATAAAATGTTTTGGGAATCATCACTAACCATATTTACTTAAAATATTTTTTCAATATTATTTTCTTCATAAATCAAAATACAAATTTCTTGACACAATCATTATTCATCTTAGGCTCTTGGTCATTAAACCAAAAATCACAAAACAAATCCAGACAAATGGAAAATTAAAAGTAAGGCTAAAATAAAGCGGGAAAACTAGAAACAACAATGAAATAAAATAGAGAATCCACCCCAAACTTAGAAGACAACATTGTCCCTAATGTTGCAAGATATGAAGAAAAAGCAAAGAGATACTTCCTAGGTTCGCACATGAAGTAGGGTAGGTGTAACTTGTAGTTGACTTGTGCATGGGCATAGTTCCACCCCCAAACTTAAATGATAACTGAGGTTACCTCCCATGAAGCACTTTGTTTATAGTCATTAGATGGACTTTCTTTAGTTGTTATGCAAGTTTTTACAAGCGAATGTTGGTGTTTAGGTTGTTATGTCCACCATTTACATAGGGTTTTAAGTGGTGACAATTGACTTTGAATGTTCCCTTTGTGGCATGAGAGACCTTTATTGTGTCATCACTAATGATTGCCATAAGTGTGCTAAACCTTGTAAAAATATGCTTCTTTAAAACAAAAGCTTTCTTGTGCTCCTTTAAAACCCAAAGGAATTTCTTTTTCATCAAATCTGTGTCAAAGAAAAGAAATAATCATAGGTAAAGAAGAAGAACCTTCAAAAAAATGCATATTTTAAATGAGAAGGTAAGGGTTTTAGTTCAAGTGTACGAAGTTTCTCAATTAAGGGATTTGGTCGAGAGATAGAAGGTCTATCCAGAGTTGCAAATCTTAATCCCTTGGTTCTCAAATATGGTGTGTTTGCCTCCAAGAAATTTACACTTTCTCTTAAGTTCTCATTCTCAACATTAATGTTCTTTGATCGTAGAATGCAACCTTCAAGAAAATCTTCAAACCTGTCTTCTTGAAAAAACTCATCAACCCCATTGTTAACCCAAGTAATAAGGCAACCTAAAGGGGGGAGGGGGGGAGGGAGTGGGAGGTGAATTGAGTCTTTCAAAATATTTATTTTTCTCTCAAATATCAATGTACATTATGTGTGTGGTGAGTAAAATACGAAAGTAATAATATTAAGAACAAGCAATCAAGAATTCAAGCTTAAGAAAGGGGTGAATTAAGCTTCACAAAATTTTTCAAGATTAAATTATATAACAAAGATTAATAAGAATGAAGAAAAAAAAATAGAGATGGCACCAGTATTTATAATATGAACAAGGATTTTGCAAATCCACTATCGGAGTGGTTTTTGAATAGGCAAACACTATCCTCTATGCAATCACTTTTCTAGTGAGCATGTGCTTTTTACACAACCTCAAGCACTAACTTTCCTTGTGCTTTTTATAAGCTCAAGCATCTAACATTCCTTGTGTTTTTTCACAAGTTCAAGCACTTAACCTTACAAATGCTTTTTAGAGTTGAAGCAATTACCCTTGGCTTTTATAGTTTAAGAAAGGGACCTGTGAGATACACTAACAATACAAAAAACCTCACAAAGGATAACACTCAAAAGTGTTTTACAACACACACTAGGAAGATTCTCTAATATGCAACTAAATTCTATTTTTTGGGTAGTAATAGTTATAGAAATATTGTAGGAGAAGAATGAATGTGAAACTCTAATTCTTTCATATTATTTGGCTCAAACTCTCCTCATCTTTTTCATGCAAAGCTGATGTGTATATATATAGGACTTGTCAGCTCATCAGGACACACTTTAGTAAAGCCAACTCGTTTTCTTATGGATAATCAAAGAGAAAACATTTTATTTTGCAAATAAAACATGTTAGCACCTTGAATCTCAAAGAAATCAAATATATATTAAGGATAAATGTATCATAAAGTTGATCAGAGAGCATTAAATGCTATTTCAGACTGCATTAAATACGACCCAATGATTATAAATTTCAATTTTTTAGGGCATGCAGCCTATATTACTTGAGTAATATCATATTGTTAGTTGAGTAACAATCTATCCATTATTTCATATTTGAAATTCATCCCTTGGTTACTTGAGTAATACATATTGTTTTACTCCAAAAATCTTTTGAAGCTCTTCGTTTCTTTGTATATTAATCAAGTAATACTTATCATTACTTGAGTAAGACTTTGAAGCTTTCTATTTCTTTGTTTATTACTTGAGTAAGATTTTAAAGCTCTTTGTTTCTTTTTTATTACTCATCTCATGCCCCAAATTTAGAGGCCATGGCTGCACTACTCTCCCCCCCCCCCCCCAAAAAAAAACAACTCCCATAAGGGAATAGTAAGCCATAATAAAAAGAACATATAACTCTAATTAAGAGAAAAGCATAACGGAAGCAAAATATAGATCAAATCCTTTTAATACATCTATTAGGGCTTAATCTCCCATAATACATAAAAGGTACATTAAGATCATCTAACAAAGTACAATAGATACTCCGTTGCACATGAAAGACAAAACCCCGAATATTTTTTCGATTGGGACTACTTTGTACACACAGGTACCCTGAAAACATAATCACCACTGGACCCATCCTTGAACCTTTTTTTTCCCCAACCTGGAATGATGTTAAAGAAAAGTGAGTCACAAGATTCAACAAGTATATCTAAAATAAATGGGGAGCAATAAAAAACTGAAACAAGAAGTTACCTTTCTACAACAGGCACATGATCCATGCTATGTTTCATAATGATATATATATATTTTTGTATTTTGTTGATTAAAAGAAAAGAAGAAAGAAAATGAAAAATGCAAAGTGACCAAATGGTCCTTGCTTTATTAAGAAAGGAAAGGGCAATGTTGTAAATTGCACAATGGAGTGAATAAAGAAATTGGAAAGAAAAGGGAATTAAATGAGAAATGTCCATTAGGGGCTTGGATATTTGTGTGTGTGTGTTTTATGTGAAGGGTATTATGGTAAAAGCAAGGGGAGAGTGGTTGGAAAACCATTCCCTCCCCCTCACCTCTCCATGCCTCTTTGTTTAATTGCCTTCTTCTTCATCTCCCAATTCCTCTCTCTCGTGGCTTCTTCTTCTTCTTCTTCTTCTTCTTATTTTTCCTTCTTTCTTCTTCTCCATTTTTGATATCCATTGAAGCTTGAAGTGAAGTTGTAGCTGGGTGCATTCTTCTTCCTGGATATTTCTTCATCAAAGGCAAGTTCTCCTTGCACTCTTGGTTTCTTTTGTGCAAGCTTGTCCTTCTTGTTTATTATGATGTCAAAATGCGTCATGACTTGTTATCTTCTCATGGTTAAAAGTATTGTTGGTATCAGTTGTATATTTTTGCCATTTTTTTCCTTTGATCCGTATGTTGCGTATTGTTATGTCAAGCCTTTGTTGGGTTTTTTTGATGGTTTCGTTGGGGTTTGTTCACCCCATTCTTCCTTCAAGGAATTACTTTGGTGGGTTAGGAAGCTAGAATGGGAGTTTTGGAGAGTTTAGTGGCCATTTTGAGTGTTTTTGGTGGGTTTTTGGCCTTTTTTGTGCGTTCTCGACCAAGTCGACTCGCCCAGGTGGTCAAGTTGACTCGGGCCGAGTCGACTCGAGCCAAGTCAACTCGGATTTCCGCCAAATCGACTCGGCTGCGGTTTTGACTACTCTGCACATGCTTCATTTTTTCGGCCATAACTTTTGATATAGAACTCGGAATTATGATCCGTTTGAAGCTTCATAAACTAGACTTCGAGGGATTTAATTTGATATATAATATCATATATTTTGGTGATAATTTGAGTGGGACAAGGCTTTCCTTATTCCAAATTAAGCAAAATTGTTAATTGCTTGCTCTGGCATCACTCATCCCTCCAAAATGCTAGGAGGTGATTGAAGATATGCCTATGTGCATGCATGGGGTTATGAGTGAATATGTTATTGGCATGTTTAAATGTGCATGATGTGTACATTTCTATAATAGAGCATGTATGATTTACTTATGTGAGATTCCATGAACATTGTATCGCATTACGATTTGCGCCTTATTGTTATTATTTTGGCGCGGCGGTTGTAACGCCCCATTTTTTGAGCGCGTTATAACTCAGGACAATTCTGTGTAATTTTTTTTTTAAATACTACTTAAACTATTGCTAAACCATATCATTGCTCTTATCCATCCCAAAATTTCCATTCATCTATCTCCAAGGAGAATCATCATAAACATTAAATGCGGAAGCTAGAATCGAACCTAATATCATAACATTAATCAAAAATCAGCTCTTACATCACGAGACTAAAAATTTCTCAACATGACTTAATACATAACATAAATTCTCAACTAACATTAACCCTAAATAGGGTTTTACATCATCATTTCTCAAACATTCAGAATTCGAAGTAGCAGAACATAAATACATGAGCTACATTACATACATTCAACTGATCATACAACTCATCATGTACTTTGCTAAGTGCCTTTACATGCCTTATTCAACCTCGTTTCTACTACAATCTTTATCTGGAACATTTGAATATTTCAAGGGCAAAGCCCAAGTTAGATGATGAATTATCTAAGTAAGGGAACAAAACATTTAATGCTCATGTATGTATGCAATGCACATAACATCATAACTCTCATGTTTGGGTCGACTGCACCTTAAGATTACCCGCCATTTTCCAGTCTCCCTGCCAGATTGGGGTGTATGGGTTCACCCCTGGCAAAGTAACAGAGCCAGTACCTAATCCCAAACTCATGCAACGTATGACGGTGAATCTCATCATGTTCATATGCATATTTCATAATCAAACATGTAAATGCAAACTACATGACATACTCACATTAAGGCATGACAACATGGTAAAATCATTTACTTAAAATCAGATTTTAGGGTCGAACAACTTATAAACCAAACATTTTCATAAAACTAAATCCAGTTGGGAAGTACCACTTACCTTGCAAAAAGATAATTTTGCCCCTAACATAATTTTACCTCAAAATTTGCGTTGGACTTCCAATCATACTCAATTATGAAACTTGACGTGTCCTGAGCATCATAATTACTTAAGAAAATCAGATTTATAATTTTCTCTAATTTTCCTAATTTCTCCCATTTTCTCCTATTATTTCCTCAAGATTATGAAATAAATAGCTTCTCATAAAATTTTCTCAATTTATCTTCACAATAATTCCTAAAACAATATTCCTAAGCCCCATAAATTTTCTCATAATTTTCAGAATCCATATTCTATTTATTTCTCATTTTCACTTTAATTTTCAAGCGTCTATTGCCTCAAAAATTCATAATAAATTCCAATCATGCCTTTCTCTTCCAATTTCATCATCAAAAATTCTAAAATATCATTCTTATATTTTTAAAATTTTTCAAGAAATTTTTGAAGATAACTCACCTTCCCGTGGAGCGATTCGGTATTCTTTTATATTGCGACGAAGTCTCGATTTGCGCATCCAACAACGCCTTCTATCACAAATTTTCACACAAACTACTAAACCCAGCCTATAGGATTTTTCTATGAATTTTTTTTGATATTTTTCTCTCATTTTCTCTTTATTTTTTTTCTTTCTCTTTTTCAAATCTCTTTCTCACTCTCAAATATTTCTTTCAACCTTTCTCCTTCTAATTTAAGTTTTCAAACCTTTCAAATTTCCTCTATTTATAGGAGGTTGAATTAAGCTTAACATAATTGTAGTGACCCACTATCTTTAATTATTTTGTCACATTCTTAATTATTTTTCACTAAATTTAACTAAAAATCTTTAATTATTTATCCACACCTTACTTTGTCTCCCACATTTCTCAATTATTTCACCCATTATATTTGATTATTTGTCCACACCTTATTTTGTCTCCCACATTTCTCAATTATTTCACTCATCATCTTTAATTATTTTGTCATATTTCTTAATTATTTTTCACTAAATCTCACTCATAATCTTTAATTATTTGTCCTCACCCTACTTTGTCTCCAACATTCCTCAATTATTTCACTTATTATCTTTGATTATTTGTCCACACCTTAATTTGTCTCCCACATTTCTCAATTATTTTACCCATCATCTTTAATTATTTTGTCATATTTCTTAATTATTTTTCACTAACTCTCGCTCATAATCTTTAATTATTTGTCCACACTCTACTTTGTCTCTAACATTTCTGAATTATTTCACTCATTATATTTGATTATTTGTCTATACCTTAATTTGTCTCCCACATTTCTCAATGATTTCACCTATCATCTTTAATTATTTTTTCATCTTTCTTAATTATTTTTCACTAAATCTCACTCATAATCTTTAATTATTTGTCTACACTCTACTTTGTCTCCCACATTTCTCAATTATTTCACCTACTATCTTTAATTATTTTTCACTAAATCTTCTTCTAAATAGATTATTCTTTTATTTAATTAATTAATTTTAAACCTATTTTCTTAGCCTTCTAATTAGCCCATTTACTTAGTTTTTTATTTTTTTCAACTTAGCCCACTAACACTAAGCTCATTTACTTAGTCTTTATGTAATGCCCCAAGAGCCCAGAGAAGTGTAGTATATATCGAGGATAAGTAAGGAAGGAAACAACACCAGCTGGATACCTTTTGGGCTGAATGTTGGCAAAGAACTCCCAAGTTAAGCGTGTTTGATCTGGGGTAATCTAAGGATGGGTGATCTCCCTGGGAAGTTCGTGTAGGTCCATCAGGGTAAGTTGTTTCGATTCTTCTTATCGCTCGATACAGGATGTTACTCTTTATTTTTCCAATTTAGCTCCCTAACTCTATGCCCATTTACTTAGTCTTTATTTTTCCAACTTAGCTTACTAACTCTAAACCCATTAATTTTTTTTTTCAATTATAATCTTTAATTGATATTAAAAATAATAAAAATTAATTATTATTATTATCAAAATACTAGGATATTACAGCGACTATGTTCCGCAAATGGGGAAAGAAAATGATATCTTAAAGAGCGCCTGATGTGGGTGAGATAGTCATAAACCCGGTAGGCAATGCTCGAGCCAATGAGTGGCAAATCGATTTTGTATATATATATGTATGCATTCATGCATGTGAATAAATAGCTTTGAGAACTAATGTGAATAAAGGGCTTGAGAGCTAATGTGAAGTATGAAGATTTATATATTCATGAGGAATGAATCGATGCATAAAATGCATAATGGCAATGGCATTGGAATGATTTTATTGATGGGAATTAAATGGGAAATGCTACCGTATTTGGAAAGTCGGATCTATTTCACTTGGGATTTTTCCATGCCTTAACCCTATGGCTTCATTGATGTAGCATATGGATGCTCATATAATGGTTTTATAAATGAGAATTAAAGGATGGGTTTAAATTGTATTGGGGAGTCGAGTGTACTCTATTTTGTATCCATCCCTTCATTCGTGCTTCCGGTATTATATGTATATATATATGTTTACTTGTCGAGCCTTATGGCTCACTTTGAAATATAGGTTTGATGATCCATAAGCAAGTGTATTCCTTGAGGATGTTGTTGTCTAGTCCAAAAGGCATGAAACAAATAGGTATCTGGATGTTGGGTAATGGTTTTCTTTGGCTCTGAATTATTCATGCCTTCATATATAGTTCTATGGATTCTTTCCTTTGATATATACTTGCTGAGCCTTGTGGCTCACGTTATTTCTTTTTTCATTCCAGGTAATGGAAGATAAATATTTGTGGGGCGTGTTCAAATTAGTTGTGTACAGAGATGTCCCAGCCTCAAAGATTCGTGGGTGTATGTTGAGGGCAAGAAATAGAGGGTTCATTTTATTTTAAAGCCTGAGTGCCCTTTCACTTTGAAAATGTATGGGCAATAAGCCCAAGATGATAATGTACTAAATGATATGTAATTTATTATGACTCCTATTGTTAGTGAGAAAATTCAAAAAAGAAATTTCTTGAAAATTTTGAGTATCTGTATCCATCCGTAACGGACCTTCTCTCAGACTTCCTGTGCTAGCGAGAAAATCCGGGAGCGGGCCTTGACAAGAACCATGGATCCGAGATACATGAAGAAAAACTGAAAAAATGAAAAAATGAACAGAGACTCACCTTGGATCCGATTGGCTGCACGACAGAGAGATGACGGCATACGAGGGAGATATCTATGGCGAGGGCGACGAGAGAGAGAGAGAGAGAGGATCGGGTGAAAGGAGGAAGAAAGTGAGAGACACAAGGGTTCAAGTGGAAGAGATAATAGAGAGGGTTTTGAAGGAGGGGGACCGACAGTAGGTGAAGAAGGGTCGACCTTATCTGTGTCGGCTCATTTTTTTTTTATTATTATTTTTTATTTTATTTGATTCTTTTATTTATTATTATTATTATTTTTAAAAAATGAAATTTGCAAAAGAAAACATTCGGATATGAACCCTGCCCATTCGGATGCTAATCAACTCATTCGGATGGGAAACAAAGGTATTCGGATATGAAGAATCCTATTCGGATATGCATAGTAGGCATCCGAATATACTAAAACAACATCTGGATATTACTTTAAACTCATCTTCTAATGTTTGATTTATGGAAGTTGGCTTAACTTTAGATATGAATGCTACATTGTTGCAATATTGATGCAAGGATGCTCTAGTCCTTACACCTTGACTTGATTCTCCAATTATTTGATCTATTAGATGATCTTGCACAAATTTATAATTCTTGGGATACATATCTAAATCATCCTTGTCTTAGAGAGGTAATTTTATCATCTTACTTGTTAGAACGGGTAGGTGCTATGGCACACACCAAGAGGGGGGGTGAATTGGTTATATTAAAAAAATTTCTTTTGAGACGCAAAGATACTTTCATATGGAGAAGAATAAATATGAAATCTTATCAATGAATAAACAAAGTCAATAGAGCAAAGATGCAAACGTAAAAGAGAAAAGATGAAGAGCAGTGAAGACACAGATATATAGTGGTTCGGCTTTCCAAGCCTAGTCCACTACCTTAGCTACCCACTAAGGATTTTCAAGCAAATTCACTATCAACCCCCTACTCAACCCGAATAGGTCCTTTAGTCCGTGACTAGGAAAAACTTACAAACCTCCCAATATAATGGGCCCTCTAGCTTACGCTAGGACAATTACAGTAATTGTGAAAATGAGAGTCTAAGAGTACAAACTCTTAGTTACAAGCTCTCTCCAATTGATAAATTTAGGCTTACAATGAATGTAACAGTGTATACAAAGCCTCAGAAATATAAATACAGTGAGAGGAGATATTGATCGCTCGATGTAAAAATGAAAGCTCGGTGGTTGAAGATATTAAATGTTTTCCAACAGCCTTCAATCGGTTCTCCCAACCCATATTTATAGTAGATGGTAGATAGATCCAAAAATTCGACCGTTGTGGTGATTGGGCGAGCATTAAATGCGCCAAAAACTAGCCGTTATAAGTTTCTGCAAAAGATATAGTCGATAAAAGAAAATGCATAGTTGACTATTTTTACAAGTAAAACAAGACATAGTCGACAGACAAGAAGGCATAGTCAACTATCTTATAACACAAATTTTCCATAGTCGACAGACATATAAACATAGTCAACAGATGCACAAAAATGAAGAGGATTTTGAAATTCATGAACAAAAAAAGTCGACAGATGAAAAACCATAGTCGACTATCCTTACCTGATAATCGACAGATGTAAAAATAGTCGACAAAAGCCTTAAATAGTAGACAGATCAAATCAGCATAGTCAACTATTCTTATGCATAGTCGACTATCCTTAACAGCATAATCGACTATTTTCAGGCATAGTCAACAGAATGAACCACATAGTCGACTATCTATTTTGAAAAAATAAAAACTTAACAAATCCTCATTTCGATTCTTTTGAAAATAACTTGAGATTATCAAAAACATATTTATTTTGAATCTAAACACACTTAACCATACTTCAACATTTCTCCTATATAAATTTTCATAACTTTGCTTCAAGGAGATTTAAAGATTGTTTTTCACATTCATGTAAATTGATTAAAAATAAACTTATCCATAAAGATTTACTCATAAAGATTTAGAGATTGATTTTCATATAATCATTATCAAAACCACTATTTTATTATCCAAGAGTAAAATATCATTACTCTCTTTGAATTCTCTTAGTTTTCTTTCTAAAGATTTAAAAAATTTCATCATTTGAAAACATAAGCACAACTAAGTAATTCTAGAGAAATTATCTCCTAAAACATATAATGTTTTCCACCCAAACTTTTAGTTTGTGTGGGCTCAAATAAATCTAAGTGAAAGAGTTGTAGAGGTTTATTGATTGATATTTCTTAGAAAGCCTAACAACTAGATCAAAATTTCCTTGATTAGGTTTGGATTTGCGTAACCTAATATATCTTTTATGCCACAAAAAAAATATTATCATTCTTTACTATTAGGCATTATTTTTTTTTTCTTTTGGGAGTGAGATCTATAGATCTCTCCCACTAGTCATGTGCGGTGAGTCTCCACTATCCATATATCATTGTGGTCCTCACACACATCTACATATTTGATAAGATCATGTTTTAGGTTTGGGTACCCATCTATAAATGGGTCCCTTAAATATTTCTTCATTTGGATCAAATGATTTAACTATTCTTGATGTATGTGGATGAAGAGCAACATTTAAAATTTTGTGATTTAAGTCATTCATTGTTTGTATCACCTCTTTGGGTATCCACATTTATACTATGTTGTTTAACTTAGGTTGGGGTCTCCATCTAGGTTGTTTCCATTTTCTCTTAGGTGTTTTGTACCTTGGTTTGAGTTTTAAATTTTTCTTTAAAATTAATGTGGCTAAACTTTTCTCTATGGCTTTCTTTTCTACTAATAATTTATCATTTTGAGTTTTTAATATTTTATTTTCTTCTTCAAGATTAATTAATTGATCTTTTAATTTATCTTCATTTTCTTTCTTGAGTTCTTGTGATTTTTCTTTTAAGTTCTTTATTTCACTCTTTAATTTTTCATTTTCTTCTTAATGATTCTTCCTGATTATTTTTACTTCTTTTTTAATAGATATATATTTTATATATAGTTCTTCGTATGCTTTTTGTAATTCTTCTAACTCCATATCTTCTTCTTCTTCTTCTTCATCTTCTTCTCTTATAGCCATGAAGCACATTTGTGCTTGTTCCTCTTCGGATTGAGATGAATCATCGGCATCCCATGCCGAGAAAGCATGTTTCTTTGATTTTTTAAATCTTTTCTTTTCTACTTTCTTTTATTTCTTATATTTCGGGCAATCAAATTGCATGTGCCCACTCTTTTTATATTTAAAGTAAGTTGGAGGTATTTTCCTACCCTCATTTTCTCTCTTTCTCATTATTCTAGCAAATGCTTTTGATAGAAGGGTTGTTTCATCCTTTTCTTCATCTTCACTAGATTCAGTTTCTTTATTTGCTTTTAAGACTAAGGTTTTCTTACCTTTTGTATCTCCATTAGTCTTGTTTAATATTAACTCATGAGTTAGAAGTGTTCCTATTAATTCTTCCATCTTTAATTCTTTCAAATTTTTTTCTTGAGAAATAACAGTTACTAATGGCTGCCAATTTACTGTTAAAGATCTAAGAATTTTCTTAATTTGATCTTCTTTTGATATTATTTTTCCTAGCATTTTAAGATTATTTATAATCTTTTGGAATCTACTATTCATATCACTAATATTTTCATTTTGAAGTAGTTTAAATTCTTTATATTAGGACATTAAGAGATTAATCTTAGTATCATTTACTTGATCGGTACCTTCATATACTACTTCTAATTTTCTCCAAATTTCATGTGATGTAGAACAAGTAGATAATTTTTCATATTCACTAGGAAGGATTGAACAAAAAATTATGTATTTACCTTTTATGATCCATTTGGTGTTTTTTAATGTCTTCTTCATTCCAATCATTTTCTTCGATTTTAGATGTAAGAAAACCATTTCTAACTATTTTCCACAAATAATAGTCTATTGAAAATAAATATGACTCCATCCTCATTTTTCAATAAGCAAAATTTGTGCCATCAAAGAATGGTGGTCTAGAGGGTGAGGGTCCTTCGACTATAGCTTGGTTGAAGAGTGCGGCCATCTAGATTTCTTTTAAGTTAAAATGTAAACTAAGAGTTTAACTATTTTAGAAGTCTGCTCTAATACCAAGCTATAGTCGAAGGACCCTTTCCCTCTAGACCACCATTATTTGATGGCACAAATTTTGCTTATTGGAAAATGAGGATGGAGTCATATTTATTTTCAATAGACTATTATTTGTGAAAAATAGTTAGAGATGGCTTTGTTACATCTAAAATTGAAGAAAATGATTGGAATGAAAAAGACATTAAAAACACCAAATGGATCATGAAGCTAAATATATAATTTTTTGTTCAATCCTTCCTAGTGAATATGAAAAATTATCTACTTGTTCTACATCACATGAAATTTGAAGAAAATTAGAAGTAGTATATGAAGGTATTGATCAAGTAAAGGATACTAAGATTAATCTCTTAATGTCCCAATATGAAGAAGTTAAACTACTTCAAAATAAAAATATTAGTGATATGAATGTGTGGGACCAATTGTTGGTCCCTTAAGGTATGGCCACTCAAAGGGGGGGGGGGGGGAGTGAATTGAGTGTTTAAAATTTTTTTCTCTTTTGATAAATATTATTGATATTATTTTCTTTTAATTAAATTCTTATTATTTAATTTTTAAAAAATTAAGATTTTATAACTATCTATATGTGAATTTTGAGATTAATAAATTGCAAGTCATAAGATATAGCAAGAATAAATAAATGAGGCACAAGACAATTTATAGTGATTCGGTATCTCCACACACACCTACTCCACTCTCCCAAGGTCTGAACCACGCTTAGGGGTCCACTAATCTCACCAAGATTTTCACACTAGCTCACCTTGGAAACTAGATACA
Organism: Diospyros lotus; assembly: GCF_014633365.1. Lineage (NCBI taxonomy): Eukaryota > Viridiplantae > Streptophyta > Magnoliopsida > Ericales > Ebenaceae > Diospyros > Diospyros lotus. The sequence goes on from NC_068350.1 coordinate 13,632,318, forward strand.
CTCCTTATATTATAATGGGTTATAGGAAAACCACCAACACCAAGGTTTTCTCCTTAACTTACTTTGGAAACTAGATTCATCTAGATTTTAACGATTTTAGGAAACCTATACAATCCACAATAATAATTTAATTGTTCACAAATAATTGTCCACACTTGGACACAAATAAGCAGTTAAGCACAAAATATATAAGACAATAATATTTAAATAAATAAATAAACGGTGACCTTAGTTTGAATAGAGAAGATTAGATTCGACTTTGTGATCTCTTTTTCTCCTCTTGCCTTGTGGCTTTTCGGTAGATGTGCAATGAATCTTTAAGAGCTTTGGAATGTTTGGGAATTAGTTTGAGAGTTTTTTGGAGCTTTTGAGTGCTTTAGATAGGCAACGGTAATGTGTACTGCAGCAATGGTCAAAATTCTGACCGTTGGAAGGGCACTGTAGCGGTACTGTAGCAATAGTGAAAAATTAATTTTTTTGTCCAAATTTTACAAATTTATTTTTTATATATTTTAGAAATACTTTGAAAAATAATTTTAATGAAAAATAAAATTTTTGAAAATACATACACTTATGAAAAAAAATGTTTAATATAAAAAAATATATTTTTAATAAAAATAATATTTTTGGTAATACATATGTTATGAGAAATATTTTATAAATTAATTAAACATAATTTGATACTATAATTAATATATTTAATAAAAATACTCTTTTTGTTAATCACTAAAAATACTATATTTTGTATATTAAAAATTCTCTTTTTGTTAATAATCAAAACTTAATTAATATGAGTAAGTTAGCTCAACAAAGTGGGATAGACCAGCACCCCCCAAAACAATTACATTGGGGAGCAGGAACACAGGTATTTACAAAGTATGTAGTGCTTGCTCAAAGTCATAGCACACCACTAGTGGTAACTGATTATTGTTTTTAATATTTAATTATTCTACGCTCTTGCATTGTTCATACTTATGTCACACGCACACACACAAGATTCTTACACATGCATGGTTCACACACTTAGTAAGCTAAATGTTAGTCCATCCTCCAAAAAAAAATGTCCATTCTATTGAAATGTGTGTATAAGTTTCAAAATACAAAAGATAGGACGAGTTAAAAATTCAAAAGAGATGAAAGAGGCCTAGCCTAAATCAACTCCCCAAGAAAGTCATCCTTGGGAGCAGGGCCCCTTATGTGAAATCTAGGTCTATAAATTCAATGTCAGTCAGAGCGTCAATGCTTCATTTATAACATAGAAACTGTACCATTGTTTAACATCACATCTTCAAAACAAAATACACGGAAACTCATCTCTCAGAAGTAACATTTGAATATCTCAAACATAGTCACAAGATATGCTAAAGATCACCTATGTAAACAACGACTACATCTCGATAATCTCTTTTTCTTTGGCATCGCTGTTTTCACCTGGAACGTTTGAATATTCTAGGAACATAGTCCAAATTAGATGCTGAATCATCTAAGTGAAGGTTCAAAAATATTTTCATGAATATATGTAAGACCATGAATAAACTGATTTATCTCGACATGTCCTAGTCCAAGAGAATGTCATACAGCGTTTAACCCATACCACAGGGAAAGAACAATCTCTCTAAAGGCAACATAACCACATTAACATAACATAATCTTGCCTTAAAAGGGAAACATCAACGCATCTCCCTAACACAACGGAAACCATCGTTACCACTTCCGACTTGGAAGGGTCAACATCAACACAAGAACCCAGGGTATCACCCCACTATCATGTCAGGGATTAGGTTCCCACTCAAAAGCATTCTGGATCACATCAACATAACCCTGGGAATGCAACGTTCTCCTAAAAAACAATGCCATCACTCAAAAGAACCTGGAGTGGTGTCCACTCTCAGCCCCGCTACAAGTGCGCATTAATCCTTGGAACACATCCCAAGTGCTATCTCAAGGGCCACACCTGTAACGTCCCATTTCTCAAATATACAATGATGTTAAATATAAGCTAATATCACATATGGGTATTATGGAAATCCTTTCCAACAAAACTAAAGGATCAAACCTAATAGCTAGCTAAACCTAGATAATAAGGATTTCCACTATAAATCTTTAATACAAGAACAACTGTGAAACATAAATTTCAAAGATCGGACAAATAAACCTCTAATACCATCGCAGCCTCCTTATATAGCATCTGTAATGCATCATTAGAGATTTATACATAATGACTACTTGTAAGACACACAACCCTCAAAGGAATAAAGATAGACCCATATCCGTCTAATATCAATGAAAATAACAGAAAAACCCAAAGGTTACATTAGCTCCTCTTTATACAAGATCGCAGTACATGAATAATAGAAAAATAAACTAGACTTCGGTAGCCTCTTTGCCTTTCCCTTACTTGACTCCAGGGTACCTGGACTGTTTGATATACTTGGGACATTGAATATCCTAGAGGTATGAAACACCCAAGTTAGATAATTACATCTAGTGAGGGTTCCCAAAACGTTATCGTGCGTGCAAATGCAATATGATATGAAATTCATCCCCAGGTAGCGACGCCAAGATGTTTCAATCATCCCCGCTAACTCATCATGTCCCATAGCCTTTTCCCATGGACAAATGATGCTTGTCATCACCGAAGATGAGTTCCTCGTGTTAGCTAGCCTGCATGCCGTAATGTATGCCAAATACAAAGAAATATGTTGCCAAATGGAAAATATGATATGCAAACCATACCAAATGAAGTAAAAAATGTCCATGATGTAAGAAACCACAGGAAATGAACCACTCACCTTGTTGCTTTACCTGAAAACTACCTTACACATTTACCAAGGCTTGTTTTGCTGTAAAAACAGAGAAATTTGTAAAACAAGTACCTAATATTTTTACATAAAAACTTTTATTTTATTTTTTTTCCCTATTTTATGTATTTTTTATCTCATTTTATTACCATCACACTAGCCCACACGTGCCTGAAGAAGTGTGCTGTAATAACCTAAAAATAATAAAAGTTTAAATTAAATTTGTCTAAATTAATTTAAATTAAATTAATTAATTTGATTAAACATGTGTGCTGTGCTTGTGTGCGTGGAAGCTGTGGAATGGCCAGTGGCCATATTTTTTTCAAAGTGAGCAGAGAGTGAGTAGAGGAGAGAGAGAGATCAGGGGGAGCCGAGAGATTGGGAGAAGGAAAGAGAGCTCAGGAGAGAGCTATGGGTCGAGAGCTGATGCGAGAGAGAGAGAGAGAGAGAGAGAGAGAGAGGAAAGATCGGCTATGGCAGTAGCTGCCATGGCCGATGATTGAAGCGAGCAGTAGCAGCTTGAGGAAGCTGTTGCCATGGCCGCAACGCTGGAGCTCGAGGGGGGGTCGATGGGGGCTTTGATGACCGGCTATGGAGAGCGAAGGCAGCCAGAGGTTGCAGCGGCTGGAGCAGCAAGGGCCGTCCGTGGCGGGCAGCCACGCGCGGGTGGCCGCGACGGTGCTGGTTCGGCCGCTGGGAGAAGAACAGGGGAGAGGAAGAAAGGAAGAAGAAGAAGAAGAAGAAGAAGAAGAAGAAGCAGAAGAAGAAAGAAGGAAAAGAAGAAAGAAGAAAAGAGAAGAGGAAGTGCAGGCGCGGGTGATGCAGGGAGGAAGAAGAAGAAGAAGAAAGAGAATAAGATAAAAGAAAAGGAAGAAATTAAGGAAAAATAAGAGATTTTGGGATTTTTCGGCATGGAAAGTGACCAGGTACGTGGGTAAAAATTAATAGGAGCATGTTATGTTTGAATTATAAATTTTACGCGATTAAAATTAATTAATTTGTGTCCCAGTTGTGTTATTTGTTAGGAAATGATTTAATTTGCATCGGGAGCTCGAGTGAGGTCAGAATCAGCTGGTTTCAGGCAAGCTCTTAACCCTCTCTTCTTGATCTTTAATTCCCGTGAAAGACCCTGTGATTTCCTGTATTTTATCACCTCTCTTACTCTAATTCGACACCTAACCTTATTTGATAAATTATTATTCATTTGTTTTAATTTAAATTAAATCCGAGGCTTCTAGAGTTTTATTTGTTGTGTGTCTACGGAGGTTTGTATCGCCCCTACTCCTTTCGGGAATGATGTTGAACCAGTTTGGGGACTAGGTTTCTAGACGTGAGGGTTTATTTACGATTTTATTGGGTTTACTTACAGTTTTTCTCAAATTTATTTATGGTTCGGTTAGAGCTATTGAGCAGTGGGGCAGGGGTCGGTTGTTGGTGATGTTGGGGTAAACTATGGTACGACCCTGATGTGGACCGTCGGGTGGACACCCCTAGTCACTGGCCGTTGACCGGTGTCGGGCATTGCTGACTAGCTCTGCCGGGTAGTCCGGGTGGTCGGGGATATCCGGGCGGGGGTGCTTACAATGTTGGTATCAGAGCATCATTGAGTCAATTTGAGGGAAGAGTTCCTATACACCAAGGTTGTCGGGTAAAGTTAGGAAGGTCTAGGTGAATCGAATATGGTCAGGCTGCGTTGAGTTGTGTTTTGCTGATTCGTGTGAGAGATCGTGTCCCAATTTATATTCGTGCAAGGGTGATAAATGCACATTAGGAAGGGACCGTGAGGCGGCATGAATGGGATTTCTTTAGGACTTGTGCCTACCCTTAGGTGTTCAAGTAAGAGGTTGGTTTTGCCTTAAGATATTTACTTGATATTTGGTGTTGTTTGCTGATTTTGAGTATTCCCAATGGAACCGGAAGGCCTAGATCCCAGTGTACCCCTACCTAATCTAGACGACCTCCCAGCGTTGAATCGTTTATGGTGTCAGTGGGAACAGGAGTTTACTTCTGGATGGGGAGGCGGGCAAGACGAAAATGAGTACGTAGTGAGTTATATGTATCGGCTTGACGGGTTGTCTCAAGAGACGATCCACAAGATCTTTTGGGGACTATCAGAGACAAGTCTTGTTCGCCCATGAGCACATGAATGACGTGTGGAGGTGGTTGATAGAAGTAAAGTTGAATGATGCGAGCCTTCGTTCCCATTATGATGTTTTTGCTAGGGCTGTGAGGCAACAAGCTACCATTTGGGAGCCTTACCAAGGATTGGTATAGGACGTGCCTAGGATTGGAGCACTACCGGACACTCAATCAATCCAAGCCACCGTGAGGGTATCGTCTTAGCCACCAGAGGGACATGTTGAACCCAGCCCCAGCGTAGCTAGTAATGAGGACTTAGCTTATTTGACAGATGAAGTTACCTCGGTTGCCAGGGCTGACGAGGGGAGTTTTAGTTAGTATGTTTATTAAAGGGCTGTAAAGTAAATGTGTGGTTGTAAATTACGAGTTTTGTAAGGATGGGAATTATGTGAGAAACATCATGTGCAATGTTTGAGGGTATTATGTGATGAGAGGTATTTAGTAAATTTAAGAACCTTGGGATCCTTAGGAATGAAGTAGTCGTTGCAATTAGCAAAGAGTATCCTAGTGATATGATGTGATGAGGTATGGAGGTAAATTGAGGTTCTGAGGGGTTTGCATTTCCTTGGAGGTTTAGGGCATCCACCCTAAGTTTAATCGAATCTAGAAGGATAAATTGGAACATCAATACGAAGTCCCAAGAGAGATCTGTGATGGGAATTTATTAAGGGATTATTATGGACTTATGAACTTGGAGTTTACAGTGGTTATGTTGTTTGGAGATTTAGCATCACGACCTAAATAGGGTATAGGTCTTTAGTTCTCACAGGTGAAGCGGAGTTCAGGTGATGCCGCGATTGGCGTGTCGAAAGACTAAGGCTGTGAGATTCTGTAATAAATAGGGTAAAGCAAAAGTGGTAGTAGACGTTTTGGGCTGTCGTGGAGCATCAGTGGAGTAAAGTGAATTAGAAATAAGAAAACCCCTCTAAGATTTGATGTGGTGGGAGATACCAAGGTGTATGGCTAGGACCGAAGTTAGTTATAGGGTTAAGTAACTGTTGGGTTTTGCTGTAAGGGTAGTGGTTGCTATGAGTGCGCGCGGTACTGATCACGGACCACATGCCCTAGGGTCAGTTATTAACCGATTGAGGAGATGAGATTCCCCTGGGTGCTGATCAAGTGGTACATTGACAGAAGCATGACATGGCTTGTTATGCCATCCAGAAGAATGCTTAACCCACATCTTTAAGTTGCTTCTCCCCAAAAGCAAGACCTATGAGATGCCTAGTGGACTAGAATGACTACTGGTACGATGAGTTGCTTTTAGTCGAGCAGGCTTCAAAGTAGATAACACCGGTTCTAAAGATTGAGTCTCAGCTACTGTATAAAGTCTTGAGGAGGTCAGGGTTAGTATTTAGCGATCGAAAGAAGGTTTGGCCAAGTAGCAATTTGGAGTTAAGATCAGTAGTAGCACAAGATTGAGGGTTGATGGTCACCGAATAAGTCACAAATGGATGTGCCAATTCCTTTAAGGAAGGGAGATCATCAGGTGACATTTTGGATCTCGAGATATATTGAGTGGATAACGTCCATTCCTTGATAGTCCTGGTTAAGTGACTACCCATACTTATTGACGAGACTCCGAGCATTCACGGCAAATTGTGAGAGAAAGTATTGCCGAGAAAATGATGTGTATCTGGTTAAGAATCAGTTGAAAAAGTCAGACTAAAGGATATTGATGTTGAATTTTTGATTGAGTATGTAGTACCGTTTCTCGATCACGTTACCGAGTATTAACCTTTCGTCATGCAAGAGGGTGGCTTCACCTCTGTTACTACCGGTTGTATTTGCAGTTAGCTGCATTTGCTTGGGGCTTTGTGCTATAAATCGGTTTATTATTGAGATTGATATGTGGTCGAGATAGTATTAAACGGAAGTGTGATGGAAATGCAAGATAGTTTTGAGGAACAGTTGGATTACGATATTGTAATAGGCGAACCATGTTGAGTTATGATTGATGACGTTCTTTACGTCGGTTGAGGTATCAATGGCCATAACGTGATCCAATAAAGGTGATAGATTAGGGAGTTGTGGGAATACTGGAAAATGATGATATGGAATGCCCCAGAGGCGTTATTGGGTAATATTATGAGGGAATTGTGAGCGTATCTTGAGGACATAGACTAGACGCGAATTTTGAGAACGAAATTCTAATAAAGATGGGAGAATTGTAATAACCCCAAAATAATAAAAGTTTAAATTAAATTTGTTTAAATTAATTTAAATTAAATTAATTAATTTGATTAAACGTGTGTGCTGTGCTTGTGTGCGTGGAAGCTGTGGAATGGCCAGTGGCCATATTTTTTTCAAAGTGAGCAGAGGAGAGAGAGAGAGATCAGGGGGAGCCGAGAGATTGGGAGAAGGAAAGAGAGCTCAAGAGAGAGCTATGGGTTGAGAGCTGATGCGAGAGAGAGAGAGAGAGAGAGAGAGAAAAGATCGGCTATGGCAGTAGCTGCCATGGCCGATGATTGAAGCGAGCAGTAGCAGCTTAAAGAAGCCACTGCCATTGCCGCAACGCTAGAGCTCGAGGAGGGGGGGTCGATGGGGGCTTCGATGATCGGCTATGGCGAGCGAAGGTAGCCGGAGGTTGCAGCGGCTGGAGCAGCAAGGGCCGTCCGTGGCGGGCAGCCGCACGAGGGTGGCCGCGGCGGTTCTGGTTCGGCCACTGGGAGAAGAACAGGGGAGAGGAAGAAAGGAAGAAGAGAAGAAGAAGAAGAAGAAGAAGAAGAAGAAGAAGAAGAAAAGAAGAAAGAAGAAAAGAGAAGAGGAAGTGCAGCCGTGGGTGATGCAGGGAGGAAGAAGAAGAAGAAGAAAGAGAAGAAAATAAAAGAAAATGAAGAAATTAAGGAAAAATAAGGGATTTTGGGATTTTTCAGCATGGAAAGTGACCAGGTACGTGGGTAAAAATTAATAGGAGCATGTTATGTTTAAATTATAAATTTTACGTGATTAAAATTAATTAATTTGGGTCCCAGTTGTGTTATTTGTTAGGAAATGATTTAATTTGCATCGGGAGCTTGAGTGAGGTCAGAATCAGCTGGTTTCAGGCAAGCTCTTAACCCTTTCTTCCTGATCTTTAATTCCCGTGAAAGACCCCGTGATTTCCTGTATTTTATCACATCTCTTACTCTAATTCGGCACCTAACCTTATTTGATAAATTATTATTCATTTGTTTTAATTTAAATTAAATCCGAGGCTTCTAGAGTTTTATTTGTTATGTGCCTACGGGGGTTTGTACCGCCCCTACTCCTTTCGGGAATAATGCTGAACCAGTTTGGGGACTAGGTTTCTAGACGTGAGAATTTATTTACGATTTTATTGGGTTTACTTACAGTTTTTCTCAGATTTATTTATGGTTCGGTTAGAGCTATCGAGCAGTGGGGCAGGGGTCGGTTGTTGGTGACGTTGGGGTAGACTATGGTACGACCCTGATGTGGACCGTCGGGTGGACACCCCTAGTCACTGGCCGTTGACCGGTGCCAGGCATTGCTGACTAGCTCTGCCGGTATGTGATTTACTGCATGAGTAGATGCATTGTATTACTGTTCATGATTTGATATGCACATGGGTATGGGATGCATGTTGGGATATTCATTTGTTGAGTATGCTTGGACACGGACATTCTAGCTTGGTTAGGTTGCATCCAACGCGGGCATATGCATGGCGTGTGGTTTACTATGTGGGCGGAGCATGACCTGATGCCTGGATGTATGGGCGCCTTGTATCACGTTGATGCTCACTACGCCATTGCATTTTATGTGCATTGCATGGCTACTGGTAGTTATTAGTTCTCGGACGGGAGTACCGTTCCGAGGAAGCCTATGGCTCGGTTGTCGGGAGTACTGACGGGGACAGGCGACGGGAGTACCGGCCCAGGATCGCGTGGGCAGGTTTGTGGAGATATTTGTTGCCTTTCAGGGCAGCGGCAGGTTGGTATGGGACTTGGGTGCCATGTGTCTTGTGTGGACCCCAAGGACTGGTATGTGCTTTTATTATGCTCTACTATTGTATTGTAGCGTCTCATGACTTGTGTGTACCTGGGGGTTTATTTTGGGGAGAGTTTTTCTGGTTATGTTCAGCCTTCAGCCTTTCTTTTCCTTATGCTTGCTGAGTCTCTCGACTCACTTTGCCTTCCATCATTCCAGGTAGTGCCAGCATGGGTCCGAGCAAGGGAGTTAGCAGCAGAGTCGGTATGGTGTACAGGCAGAGTCGGTATGGTTATTTCTTTCCTCATTTGTTTCATAATCTTCCTCTCACCACTATGATTTTATTCATTACATCCAACACCCTCAATTTTCCCTAATTATCTTGCTTTTTGAACTAGTTTCCCTTTGAGTTTTACTTCCCAGATTTTCATCCTTTTTATAGAGGATTTGGACCAATTGCTATCTTCTAGCACCATGGACACCTGGGAGGACACTTGGACATTCATGGATGGCTAATTGCTGATATTTTTGGCCTTCATGATGGCTAGTTTTGCTCCATTTTACTGTTTCGACCACAAGGTTTTCATAAATTATACTTTTACCCTTCCAAGTTTCTAGAATCTCATTTTTTCCCTCGAAACACCATTCTTTCGTTTCCAAAAACATTCAAAGGATTCCCCTAGAATTCTTATACCCTTGACCATCAATCTTTGTCCCAAAATGATCACCAAGTATTTTTAAGAAATTACATTTTGCCCCATTATTTGAATTGTTTTGTATTTTAATCTCATTTCACCTTAGAATCCTATTTTCCTCATAAAGTTTCATTTCCTATCCTTCAAAAGGTTTCTAAGAAATTATTAACAACCATCAGAATGATCATTATGAATGATTTTCAAACTTTTGAAAAATTACACTTTTGTCCCAAATTTTCCAAAAAATACCTTTTTGCCCCAAAATTCACCTGTTTCCGCTTAAATTCTCAAGGCAGAATATTTTCTTCAAAATAGACAAATTCTATAAAATAATTCTGAGTGTTACAACACCCCAGGTTGACATCCCACATCCCATATAGATAACACATAAACATGCCAATGCCACTAACACATACCAGATTCGATGCATCATATAAATTAACATTTCAATGCACATAATTTAATGCACAAAATTCAATACATATGAATCAATAAAATAGTTTTGAGATTAAACCACCCACATGAAAATAACTATTCACTGGTCAAAACCATTTGCATGAAACTAAATCAAGTTTTTGGAAAACCACTCACAATAAACCAAGTTTTAGGTAGGAACACTCACTTTGAACAAAACTCAGAACATCTTGAATCTCGTGCCCAACCTCGATTTTTGTGTCAAGCCTCAATAATTGTACTATTACTCAATTTTTAGTTTGAACGTACCCTGGTCATCATATTTATTCAAAGAAGTATCAATATCTATTTTTTCATAATTTTCTCTTAATTGTTTCTCAATAATTCCAAAATAAATACTTTTTTCAAGGTTTTTTTCTCAAATTTTTCACCACCATAAATCATAAAATAATTTCAAAAAAATTATAAAATTAATTTCGAGGCAAAATACCTTCACACGCACCCTTAGGTGTTTCACACGCGTTGCTCGTCTTCTTTAGCTCCGGCTGCCTACGACTGCTAGTTTTTCCTCCTAGCTTGTTCTACTCCTCAAGTCAATCACAATGGTGCCCCTAGATGCTTGAAACACCAATCAAAAGTGCTTCAGTTTGCCGTTTAAAGCCTTAGTTTTCGACAACCATCGACTTTCTGGCCAAGCTTCAAAACCCCCTTAAACCAACACGAAAACTCACCAAATTCTCCAGAATTACTCTCTAAGACACAAGGAACAAAAACTCTCTAACCAATCTCTCAAAAACACTCCAAAACATGAGTAATTTGAAGTAAAAAACTCGAAACCCTTGGCCCTTATTTATAGAGAATTTTGGCCGGTCCTTTGGCTAATCACCGGCCATTGCTTCGCCCTTAAGTCTTGGGCTAATGTTGGCCTTATTTTGAAACCCTATGGTCATCCTATCATCGAAATTGTTGACTTCCACTGATGGTCGCATGATTTTGCAGGTTTTACACTTGTAGACTTTTTGAAATTACACTTTAGCCCCTTCAGATTTTCCTAACTACATTTTGGCCCTTTCCTTGAAGCCCCTGAGTTTTCCAACAATTCCATTAAGACCCATGAGTTCCAAAATCTTCATTTCACCCTCAAAGATTTAGAAAAAACATCTTTTTGACCACCTTTGGCCAAGATTACAAATTTACACTTAGGCCCGAATATATGTAAGATCATGTTTTGATCGCGAATCCTTTTCTTTCATCCTGAAAGCACTTCAGAGTTGTTCCTTATTCAAAACTTGAATCCCCTCAGGGTTTCGTTTACTTTTCAGAAGTCCATTACGATTATTCGATTTTTCAAGCTGAATCATAGTTATACCGAAAACTGTTTTTGTTCTGATTTCTTTCAATGTCATAAATTTCGTCTCGAGACACTCGTCAATCTCATACCTTTTTATTAGATATCCAAGCTCCAGGGCATTCTCTGCAGCTGATTCAATCACTTATTAATTCCAATTCAGGGTATTACCTTCTGATATCAACTTCCATGAAATTTCATATTTCCACCAAAACACTTTATTCACCAAAACATCACAAGATTTTTGGGTATTACAACGTTGGCATCCTTGAGTTCCACCTTGACTCCCTTTTGCTTCCTTAGCTCAGGCGTTGGCATCTTTGAGTTCCATCTCGACTCCCTATTACTTCCTTAGCTTAGCCTCCTACTATTCTACCTCATTCTTCAAGGAGTCCCTCTCTCCCTTTTCCTTCTCAGTGTCTTGCTCAAGGCGTTGGGCCCTGTCCCTATTATCTTCCAAGTCTCGAAGCTTGTGCTCCAAATGCCTTTGCCTATCTCTGAGGCGTAGAAAGTCTTGGATCATTTTGTTTATGTCTAAGCATTTGTGTAACAACTCGTTAGTGGGTCTAGGCGTTTATTAATATTTTATTTTTGGACATAGAAAATTTTTACCTCTATTAAATTAAAAGTTGGGAAATATTTTTATGTGGAAAAACTTGTGCAAGTAAATTATGTAGGGCTAAATTGGATTTGGACTAAGAGTTGAAAGATCTAATGTGATGGATTATAGGAAGATTTAAAATAAAACCCATTTCTAATGGATTGGGTTACAGAAATTGGGTTAAGACCAAGTGCAAATTATATTGTATTTTATTTAAGTTAAATGAAATGGGTTGGGAACAAGTTGAAGAGTTAGCCCATTGGACTTAATAAATGTATTGGGCCATTGATTTGGCTTAGGCCCATGTGCATAAAAGGTGGCATTATAATTAAATGAAAATGAGAAATGTGACAAATGACAAAAAAGGGCATGCTTTGTGAAAAATGTGAGGGTAAAAAGGGGAATTTCATAATTGGTTTGATAAAGAAAGAAATAAGAAAATGTGAAATGTCTAAGAGGGGTATCATTTAAATAATTGTGTGTGTTTTATGTGGAAGGGAAAAAGGGTAAAAGTAAGAGGGGGTTGGCAGCCCACTCCTCCCCCATTTCCTCTCCATGCTCTCTTGTCTCTTCTTCATTCATCTTCTTCTTCTCTTTTTGGTTTTCCCAGCAGTTCATTCTTCTTCTACTTCTTCTTCTTCTCTTTCTTTTATTCTTTTCTTCATCTTCTTAAATTGAAGTTTCAAGAGGGAGGATTTCCAGATTTTGGTAGGGGCAAGCTTCTTCTTCTTCCAAGCATCATCAAAGGCAAGTTCCTCTTACACTTTTTTTATATTGTGCAAGTTTCCCCTTCTTTCAATTGAAATGTCAACATAAGTCTTTGTTCTTCATATCCTTGTTATTAAAAATATTTTTGTATTGGTTGTGTGATTATCTTCATCTTTCCCTCAAATCTTGTGGCTTGTCTAAATCCCTTGTCGAGTCTTGTTGTTTGTCTCGATGGGATTTTCCATCCCATATTTTCTTCAAGGAATGGAAACTTGGGGGTTAGGAAATCATCCATAGGGGTTTTTGTGTGTTGTTGCTTGTATTTCTCATTTTTGGGTTCTTCAAAGTCGACTTTGTAAGGGTAAGAGTTGACTATTTTGTGTAAAAGTTGACTCTGTATATTAAGCTCTTAGCTGTGTTGAATAATTGATGTAGAAGTCATTTTTTCCTTCCAAAAGTCAACTTTCCAATTCCAAGAGTCGACTTTCCAATTTCAAAAGTCGACTTTCCATTTTAGACTGCGCACTTTGTACTCTTTAAACCATAACTTTTTGTCTTGATATTGGAATTAAGATTTATTTTTTTTTTCTTGTGACACTAACTTGATAAGCTTAAATTTGGTATAAAACTTGAACCGTTTGGATAACTATTGAGCCTGTGGGCTTTCTTTGAAATGTATGCTTGATTCGTAGCTTTCTCCTTCCTTAAAATTCGTTTAATCTTAAATTCTGGAATCGAATTTAATCTTAATTGATGTGGTGGGACCTATTTAAATGTTGAATTATGTGAAATAGCCAAGAATCTTAGTGGGCAAAAATTGAGGGTTTGTGAATGTTACTTGTTATAACTTTGCTTGTGGTTGCGTTGCATTGCATTCTGTTACTGTATTGTTTTGCATTATAATGTTGGGTCATGGGTTGTGTTCATTGGGGGGGTCATGCTTTGTATTTGTTGGGAGCATGAGCATTGGCATGACACAATTGGCCAGTTGACTTGTGTATGCATTAGAGTATTCGTGTGTGTGAATTCCTACGTGGGCACAATATGGCCTGATGCTTGACTTATGGGGGCCTTGTCATCACATTAATACTACAAGAGCCATTGCATTCCTTATGTGCTGCATTGCATGGTGGTAGTCATGGTGGAAATTGGCTTGTTACTGTGATGTGTAAAACTGGAGTTTAAGTCCCACAACAGTTGTATCTTATGATGTATAAGACTGGAAGTTTGAGTCCCACGATAGTTGTATATTGTGATGCGTAAGACTAGGGGGTTTGAGTCCCACAATAACTTGTAACCTTGATGTGATTGTGAGCGCTTTGGCATGTAATGATGATGGAGGTGGATATAATATTGATAGATGTGATATGAGAGCCTTGGGCTCATGTTATTAATTTGGTAGCCCTATCTTTGGCTATTGGCAGGTTTGTATTTAGGGTCTTGAGTGCTAGTGTATGCATTTTATGTGGGCCCTAAGGACCATATGTGTGCATCAATGCATTTATGTTATAGCTGGGTATCATGTTATATAACCACATGGCATGGATTGTGTGTTGTTTATGTATATGAGACTGGCGTGTGTTTCCAGATACGGCATGATATACATGATATTTAGGGAAAATCTGGTCATATCCATTTTTCATTGTTCTCTATACACTTTCAGAGCCTTGTGGCTCACCTTGAAAATGTGTTTTAATAAAATGTAAGGAATTGTACTTCTTTGAGGATGTTGTCAAGTGTAGAAAGCATGAATCTAATTGATGTCTAGATGTCGAGTATTGATTTTTCTTTGGCTCTAAATTATTCATGCCTTCATATATCGATCTATTGATGCTTCCTTTTGCTATATATTTGCTGAGCCTTGTGACTCACTTTGTTTCTTTTGTCATTCCAAAAAAGGGGAAGATAGTTATTTGGGGTGAGTCCCGGTTAGATGTGCACAGAGATGTCCTAGCCTCAAGATCTATGGTTATAGTGTTGAGGGCATGAGTAGAGTACTTCATTATGTACTTAAAGTCTTATTGCACTTTTATTTTGAAAGTGTAGGGATGGTAAGCCCGAGATGATGATATAAAGATTGTTGTAATATTATTTTGGCTCCTATTGATAATGAGCAAATATGGAAATGAAAAGAAATTTTTGACAAATTTTGAGTGATTTTTATACCTGTATCCATTTTGAAAGGACTTTCTCTCGGACTTCCTATGTTAGCAGGTAAATCCAGGAGCAGGTCTTGACAATTTTCCATTGTCGTGACTTGCTGTTGGATTTCTTGCCAATCAAGCCAAAATCCTAATATTAGCGGCCATATTGAAAAAGGAGAAAAAATGCTAACAAATATTAAAAAACTCTCATACCTCAACCAAGCATTGCTCCGCCATATTCAGCTTTTCCAAAGTGTTCCCCGAGTAATTCGGTTCATTGCAGGGCATTATTGTGGTATAGATTAGCCCCGGCCCAACACCCAGCTCCTTCATAGAGTCCGTATCCAAAAGTCCAAGGCGCACTCGGAATTCTAACCCCTGTAGCCATCTATGCTTTAAAGGCACCTCCCCCTAGTGGATGAGGGCCATATGAGGTAACAAGGGTGGGTGTCTCCTAGACTCTAAGTCCAACTCTCTTTGTCTTGGGCACTCCATTGGTTGTAGAAGGGGAAGGCTACACAAGGCTTGATTTTTGGCCATGGTACCTCTCCAATTTAGCTTTTGCCTTTGCCTCATCCTCTACAGGCCTAGCAGTTTTGGCAGCTTACAAAGTAGACTGCGTCCTTGGCGTCAATGGTAATGGTCGGCAATATTTATCCTTCCTCAACATATTCGCCTGAAGTTTGGGGAGATGGCAAAAGATTCAATAGGGGGAAGTCGAAGAGAGAAAGGCTTGGCACTTTTCTAATTTTGCCTGCGTCGAGTAAACTTTATATCGCTAGATGCAAATAACATAACAATTTTGATATATATTATGTGAGTACGTAAATTGAGTGTATTTGTAATTGTAGACAAGCGTTTCTAACGTTCCAATAACTACAATAAAAATAGATTATTGCATCAATGTTGTGTAACATTGATACAAGAATTAGTTGCTCAAAAGAATAAATGTTCTATAACCTTCGTGTATGTAAGTCCACTTAAACAAGAATTTAAGTGGAATACTTAGTCCCCATTTGAAATAAATGAACTTCAAATTTTTAGAATTCATTTATAATGAATTATACATAAAAATTATTTTGTAAATAAATTTTATGTTTGGAATAACACAATTTAAAATATAAAATTTAATTAAATTTAGCAAATTTATATTGAAATAAATCTGGAATTGAAGTTTCATATACTCTTATTTTTTAAAATACCTTTTTATAATAATCTTGTTAAAGTAAAAAGAAAATAATGTTATAAATATATATATACTCTTCAATGTATACATATATATTAAAATTTAAAATTAATTCTGTAATTAGAAATTAACTATATTATATTCAATAATTTAAATAAAAGTAAATATAAATAAAATAAAAGATTAAAAATAAATTATATTCAAAAAGGCTTAACTTGTGTGACGTTAATAGAAATGAATACTTGATTAGCGATAGTTCATGGTAATAGAAATGAATATTGGTGGAAGAGAGAGATGATGGTATTTGATTCGGAATACTTGTGCGATTTTTCATTTCAAACATAAAAAATTAGAACTAAGAATAAAATTTACACAAAATTTAATAAAATTTATTCATTCCAAGCAAGGGTTAGTTATTCATTGCTAAGTTGGTACCCTTAATAATATAATAAACCCACATTACCTGTCCTTAAACTCATAATCAAGCCATCAAGCCACTGTCAAATCACGCAAAAAGTCTAAAATTTACTAAAGTCTTTGAAATTTATAATTTGTGACACTTAGTCTCTTTCTGATTTTATTTTCATCAGAAATTCTTGTTAGTATTATTTTTAGTCAAAAAATTATACTTACATGTTGAAAAAAGAAAATAACCATAATTTTTCAATTAATTTTAAACAATTATACACAATTCTATTATTACATATCAATTAAAATTTAAAATACCAAATTTATCCTTAAATGGAGAAAAATAATGGTAATTAATGATTTGATAGGAAAAAAAATTAAAAAAGAGTGAAAAGTATAACCACGTAAGACGTAACCTTATTCAATTCTTAAAGCCAAGCAAAATCTCAAACGCACAATTCTTATTAAATTTTCTTATTTTTTCTTTATTATATACAATTTTTCTTTAAATTTCAAGCACACAATTCTTTGAATTTTCTTACTTTTTACTCAATAAATATAATTTTTAATTAAATTTTCAAACATTATATTTGTGCTTCAAATTTCAAAAGTTGAAAATTATTTTACTTCTTGGCAACAATTATACCCAAAATTTACTATAAACTCATGCAACAAATTGTGTTTAAGCAATTATAATATTTAGAAATCAATTTTCTATTTCATCTAAGTAATTACTTATACTTTCTATATATTTTCAATTTTTTAAAAAAATTTCAAAACAAAAACAAGTGACCAAATAATACTTTTTTTATTTTTGTTTTCAAAATAAAAAAATTTAAAACAAAAAATAAATCAATCCCTTTTTTATAAAAGAAATAAAAAATAACATAAATTTTATATAGTTATATTTTTTTCCTTTTTCCTTTTTTTTTCTCTCTAAATTATGAATTGACACCACTATGTTCTCTCAACAGCTTTAATCCTACCGGGGACCCTACGAACTCTGAACGAAACCGACTACTGCGCCGAGATTCTGAGGGTGCGACTGTGTTCCTTTCTCTTTTGACTTCGCCCTTTTTCTATGCGAGTAGGTCTTAATCTATGTTCTGTTTTCACTTCCTCAGAACCTTACAGAGTTCCAAGGTTTGGTCTCTCGACGAGAATCCGAACTTCGAGCCCGGATTATTTCCCTGGAGTCTGAGGTCGAAAGGCTTCGGGGGCTTGAGTCTCTTTCCTCCCAACTGTCGAGTCTCGAACACCGTGTTCACATTTTAACTAAGTCTGTTGAGCTGGCGCAAGAAGATGCTCGACTCGCCAACGAAGCCGAAGCTCAAGTGCGCGAGGATTTGGAGTTGGTCCAAAAAAAATGCTTGAGGCTAATCAGGCCAATTCCTGGCTCGGGGAGGAACTGGACGCCACTAAGGGTGTTAATCACCAGCTTCAGGAGGATATAAAAAGACTTACTCTAGAGCTGAAGGAAGCCAAGAAGGGACAGGTCGAAGCGTTGGAGTCTTATTCTCGGTGCAAAGAAGACCTTCGCACTGCTCATGTCCAACTCCAATCCGCCCTCAAGGATGCCCAAGTGGCTTTTCAAAATGGTCGCGAGGATTTCTGAAGTTCTGAAGCTTATGCCACGGAACTAGAAGAAGTTCTTCGGGGCGGGTTCGAGCATATGAGGAAACTCGTCAAAGAGCGCTTCCCGAACCTGGATGTAGACTCCATCCCCTTCGACGTTGCTGCCGCCTTGTCCTCTTTAGAGTAGATATTTTTGTATTCAAACCTGCTGTCGTAATAATAAAAGTGTTAGATTTTTTCGCACAATTTTCTTTTGCTACTGCCTTTTTGTTGCCTTGTTTCCTTTGCTTTTTGTCGAAAACAAGAAAAGGCCGTTTGGGATCAGGCTTGATCCTTCCTTTTTTGTTACCTTGTTTCCTTTGCTTTTTGTCGAAAACCAGAAAAGGCCGTTTGGGATCAGGCTTGATCCTTCCTTTTTTGTTACCTTGTTTCCTTTGCTTTTTGTCGAAAACAAGAAAAGGCCGTTTGGGATCAGGCTTGATCCTTCCTTTTTGCCACCCCTGCTTTTCGCAGGACTTGATCTTTGCCACTTGCTCAAAAGGGCTCGACTCCGACCCCCCAAGGATCACGCCTGATCCCCGTAACGTCCTTGAGGGGTTGAGTCGTATCTAACCCTTTTATCTTAAGCCTTTCGAGGATCATATCTGATCCCTTGTCTTTGCTGGGGGTTTGGACCCTCCGAGGATCACATTTGATCCTTTGTTTTTGTCGGGGGTTCGGACCCCCCGAGGATCACATCTGATCCTTTGTTTTTGTCGGGGGTTCGGACCCCCCGAGGATCACATCTGATCCTTTGTTATTGTTGAGGGGTCTAGCCCCATTGAGGGTATGTCAAATCCTTCCTTTTGCTCTGATGTGCCTTCCCAGGTCTTTGGAAATGATGAGTTTTTACGCATAGGAGAAAAAAAATAAATTTATTCCTGGATAGCATATGCAAAGCAACAAAGAAAAAATGCCAAGACATGTAATGAAAAATTATTACTAACAGATCATATGAAGATAATAAAGAGTTATCACTGATAGAACTTTCTCAAGTTCTGCACGTTCCACGCGTTTTTCATTGGTGCACCCTCGAGGGTTTGTAGTTTGTATGCCCCAGGGCTGAGAACTTCTGTTACTTTGTAAGGACCTTCCCAATTTGGTGTTAACTTATCTGTTTCTCGGGCTCCCTGAACATCTGCTCGCCTTAATACCAAATCTCCCGGTAGAAAATTTCGTGCTCTAACTCGTCGATTGTAGTATCTCTCTATGCGCTGATTATAAGCAGCTTGTCGAATCTTCGCTTGATCACGAAATTCATCAAGGAGGTCTAGGTTGTCCCTCAAACTTTGCTCATTAGATTCAGGGTTGAACAGCTCTACTCTTAGCGTAGGTACTCCAATTTCAACTAGGATTAACGCTTCTGAGCCGTAGCATAGACTGAAAGGAGTTTCTCCCATGGAGACCTTCACCGTGGTTCGATAAGACCACAGGATGCTCGATAGTTCTTCCACCCAGCTACCATTCGCCTTATCTACTCTTACTTTTAAACCGCGCAATAGAGTCCTGTTGGCGAGCTCAATTTGGCCATTAGCCTGTGGATGAGCTACCAAGGTGAATTGTTGCCTGATTCCCAACTCCTGGCACCATTCCTGAACAGACCGATCAGAAAATTGAGTGCCGTTGTCTGAGATCAGCACCCGAGGAACTCCGAAACGACAGACTACATTCTTCCATAGAAATTGTTTCACCCGCCGGGCAGTAATAGAGGCCACTGCTTCAGCTTCGACCCACTTTGTGAAATAATCGATAGCAGCCATGATATATTTGACTTGTCCAGCTGCTGGGGGAAAAGGCCCCAGGATGTCTATACCCCATTGAGCGAAGGGGCATAGTGTAGCGAGATGAGCCAGTGCGACTGCCGGCACGTGGACCAAATTAGACGTTTTTTGGCATCGATCGCAAGTCCTGACTAGCTGCTCGGAATCTCGTACCATCGTTGGCCAATAATACCCCTGCCGCAGAGCCTTTTGACTAAGAGCCCGAGCCCCGATGTGGTTTCCACATATTCCTTCATGAATCTCCCGTAGGATATAATCTGCTTCGCGAGGTCGGATATATTTGAGTAGCGGTTGTGAAAAAGACCTTCTGTATAGCTCCCTACTAACTAACACGAAATTTCGGGCTTTTCGTTTGACCTCCCATGCCTCCAAGTCGTCTTCGGGGAGTCTCTCTTCTCTCAAATATAACAACAGAGGGTCCATCCAGCTAGGTTCGTCATTTACACATAACTGGTCCACGACTTCTTCGATACTCTTTTGTGGAAGAGATTCGATCCGAATTTCCCGAGAGCTCGTAGGGAAAGAGGAAGAAGCGATTCGGGACAGCAAGTCTGCCTCTGTATTCATAGCCCGAGGGACGTACTCCACCTTTACGTGTTGAAAACGTGCCATCAGCTCTTTGACTATGGTCAAGTATCGCGCCATGTGACTTTCTCGAGCTTCATATTCTCCATTCACCTGCTGCACTACTAAGTTAGAATCTGAACTCACCTTGACGTTTTGAGCTCCCAATTGCTCAGCCAATCTCAGCCCAGCCAATAAAGCCTCATATTCTGCTTCGTTGTTAGACGCTCGGAATTCAAAATGTAAAGCATAAGGCCATATTTGCCCTTCGGGACTTTTTATCATTAATCCTGCTCCGCCACCCCTCGAGGTCGAGCTTTCGTCTACCGCCACCAACCATGGTTTCTGATTTTCTTCGGGGCCTTTGGGAGCTCCTATCCCTTCGGCAATGAAGTCTGCTAATGACTGCGTCTTAATAGCCGGTCGCGGCCTATACTCAATGTCGAAGGTGGTGAGCTCCACTGCCCACTTCAACATCCGTCCTGAAAGCTCTGGTTTGCTAAGAACTTGCTTCAAAGGTTGATTAGTAAGCATTATAATCGTATGAGCTTGAAGGTAAGGTCGGAGTTTCCTCGCCGATATTATTAAGGCGAAAGCCAGTTTTTCCATAAGAAGATACCGAACCTCAGCTCCCGACAATCATTTACTCGCATAATAAACAGGCCTCTGGATCTTATTTTCTTCTCGTATCAACACCTAGCTTACGGCCTCATTGGCCACCGCCAGATATATGTATAATGGTTCTCCAGGCTTCGGCTTGGTAAGAACCGGGGGCGTGGTTAGGTGCTCCTTCAGCTTTTCGAAAGCTCGCTGGCATTCAGAATTCCATTCGAAGTTGTTTGCCTTCGATAAGACCTTGTAGAAAGGAAGACTTTTTTCTGCCAAACGAGAAAGGAATCTGCCAAGGGCTGTCATCCTGCCCGTAAGGCTTTGTACCTCTTTCACATTCCTCGGGGCCAGCATATCCATGATAGCTTTGACCTTCGCAGGGTTTACCTCAATCCCTCGGTGGTGTACTATGTAGCCCAGGAACTTTCCTGCAGAAACGCCGAAAGCACATTTGACAGGATTAAGTTTCATATGGAACTTACGAAGGGTTTTGAAGCACTCCTCCAGATCCTCCAGATGACATTCGGCTACCAGGCTTTTTACCAGCATGTCGTCGACGTATGCCTCCATATTTCTCCCGAGCTGGTGGTGAAAAAGCTTATTTACCAAGCGTTGGTAAGTGGCTCCTGCGTTCTTTAAACCGAAAGGCATTACGGTGTAGCAGTAGGTTGCCTTATTGGTAATAAATGCCGTCTTCTCTTGGTCCTCTGGGTGCAATGGAATCTGGTGATATCCCTGAAAAGCATCTAAGAAACTCATGAGTGAACATCCAGCAGTTCCATCAATTAAGGCGTCAATCCTCGGGAGTGGGTAACTATCCTTTGGGCAGGCTTTATTAAGATCGGTGAAATCGATACAAAGTCTCCACTTGCTCTGCCCTTTGGGAACCAGCACGACATTTGCTAACCAATCTGGATAATCCACCTCCCGAATGTGGCGCGCTTTTGCTAACTTTGCAATCTCCTCCTCGATTGCCCGAGCTCTATCTGGGGCGAAGCTTCGCTTCTTCTGCCTGACAGGCTGAAAACTTGGTCGGACCCCCAGTCTATGTGTCATTACCTCTGGATTTACTCCTGGCATGTCCCGGGTTGTCCATGCGAAGATATCCGCATACTGTCTAAGGAGTGATATTATCTGACCCCTTAGCGGGTCCTTTAACTCCATACTCACTCTTACGCATCGGCTTGGGCAATCTTCTTCCAGAGGTACTTCTTCCAATTCATCCACCGGCTCTGCTATTTTGGGATCTTTGGGTCCTTCTAGTAAAAAACTGACCTCCTTTGGGGGGTCAGCGTCCTTTTGCGACCCTGCTTCTTTACCCTTCGCAATGCCTATAGAGGCCATGTAACACTCACGGGCTAAGCGCAAATCTCCCCGCACTTTGCCCGTCCCCCTATCTGTGGGAAACTTCATCATCATATGATATGTTCTTGGGATGGCTCGAAGGGCATTGCGACCAGATCTTCCTAGAATCATGTTGTAAGCCGAAGGCACGTCTGCTACCAGGATGTCTAGCATAACTCGAGAAGTTCGGGAACCTCTCCCTACCGTCAATGGGAGCTGAATGATCCCTTCTGAGTATACGGCTTCACCATCAAATCCCACCAAAGGGACCCTCGCTGCCCTTAACTGTGTCATTTCATACCCCATGCCTAAGAAGGCTTGTCGATACAAGATTTCTGAAGAGCTTCCTGGATCCACGAGGATCCGCTGAAGTTCCCACTTCCCGAGTTCAGCTGTTATCACCAGTGGGTCATTTCGAGTCGGGTATCCCGGGAGGTCGCTATCTAAAAAAGAGATTGGATCCACACTCCTCGATCTTTTCAGCCGGACAGCACTACTCTTTTCATCCTTCATGACTGGGACCTCCCCTACTGCGAGTGTATGGAATATCGGAGGCTGAGGATGATCGTCTTCCCCTCGATGTGATCTCTCCCGCTGAGCCCGATTTTGATCCTCCGTGCGGTCCCTCTTGGGGGGGCTTCTCAATCGCGACCGTTGATCCTTTCTCCCCCGAGAATCACCTGCTTTAGCCACGTAGCTCCTCAGGAAACCCCGATTGATAAGTTCCTGAATCTCCTCCTTTAATTGGTGACATTCCTCCGTGTCATGACCATGATCTCGATGAAATCGGCAATATTTACTTCTGTTCCTTTTGTCGGTTGGTGCCTTCATCGGCCGAGGCTTTTTCAAGTAGTCTTTACCCTCAATAGTAGCAAGGATCTCTGCCCTCGGGGCATTCAGAGGAGTGAAGCCCCCCGAATCCCACCGAGGACGATGTTTTTCCCTTCGGTCGTCACTCCTCCTTTCCTCTGGATGCTTCTTTTTATCCTTCTTTTCCACATGCTCCGCCCTCTTAGCCTGCATGACCTCCTCGACATTTATGTACTTCGTGGCCCGGCCCAATACGTCCGTGAACGTACTCGGAGGCATTTTGGCAAATGATTGGGCGAAAGGGCCGGGCCTTAAGGCGTTCTGGAATGCCACCATAGCTACGCTGTGGTCAAAGTTCTCTATGCTCAAGGCTTCCATATTAAATCGTGAAACGAAATCCTTCAAGGGCTCTTCTTGGTTCTGCTTCATACTTACCAAGGCCATGGTGGACCTTCGGTGTCTTCGGAGAGGTGCAAAATGCGCTAGAAAGCTGCCTCGGAGTTGCGCAAAACTTACGATGGAATGATGAGCCAGATTTGAATACCAAGCCCGTGCATGCCCCTCCAGGGTGGCCAAGAAAACCCTACACCACATCACGTCTGAGATGTCCTGTACCATCATATGAGAGGTAAAGAGATCAAGGTGATCCATCGGGTCAGAGGTCCCTGCGTAAGGCTTAATGGCCGGGATATGGAGACGCTCTGGTGGTATGGCCGCCATGATCTCTGGGCTAAGGGGCTAATTTATCCTTGGTCCCTGAGCCTCTCCGGTCTTCGGCTTTAGGGCGGCCATCTCCTCCTCTAACTGCCGCAATCTTCTTTCCTGCCACTGCTGCACAAACGACAAGTCAAAAGACTCGGCCGCCTCGCCATGACCATCATCTTGTCCCAGCCTTTGCGGATTCTCATCCCTTCAATAGGACTCCTCTTCTCTTGGGGGCTCGTGCCTTTCTTCCGCCCGAGAATGCTGGGCTTGCTGATGCTGGCGATCTAGAAAACCCATGAGTAACTCCGTCAATCGTTGCACTTGACCCTCCAGGAGTGCTATTCGATCGGGCGAAGGCGGAGGGCCCTCCGGACTTCGAGCCCTCCCCGGCGGGCTTCGGGGAGGGTTCTGCTGACTCGGCTCTGGAACGGGGTTGCCCCCCGCGGCCCTAGACGGCTGTCTTCTGGTTGCCATTCAAGGCAAAGAAAAAAGGCAAGATTGTTTGCTGCACTGGAGAGACAGAAGAGAAGAATGTCGGCCCCACAGTGGGCGCCAATTGATGATTAATTTTATGAAGTGGTAGCCGCTTGCTCCCTTCTTGCCTCTCCGAAGGTACCTGCAATGGAGACGGGGACTTGTTCCCCCGGTCGATCTCCGACGATCAAGTTAGTTCTCCCTCAATTGTGGATTAATTGTCTCTTTTAAACTATATGCTCCAGCAGAGGATAAGAAGAATCCCCCACCTTTTTCTCTTACCTTTTCTCGAGATAGGGATCATGGAGGGATCTTCGGGATCTCCCCTCCGCCTTCTTCGAAACTTTCCCGATAAGGATTTTGCAATAATATCCGTCTCCGAGGAGTTCGGGATAGCTGTTGCCTCCGTGACCTTCGGTGGGTTAGCCTGTTCCTACGGCCTCGGAGATTTCTTTATTGAGTGCCTATCCGATTGACGTGGCGATGCTTGTCTGTCATGTATCTTCTAGATTTAAACAAGAAGATCACAGACTAAACTCCCTATTGGGAAACGTATCTTCTAACCGCCACTGGGTATCCGTCTTGGCGTAATTATGGGACCGAGGGTGTTCTCCTCATCATATATATATATATAGAGAGAGAGAGAGAGAGCCACGACCATAGGAGGGGGGTGGGTCTGGTATATTTTGCAGTATATATATATATATATATAAAGAGAGAGAGGAGGAGGGGGTCGCGGCCATGGCCGTCATCGCCAGCCGCCATGGTTGCGGCCATCACCCCCAAGAATGGCCATCACCCACCCCCTCAATATACACAAACACACACACATATGGCTGCTATGAACACAGCTGTCACCCACCCACCATGGCAGCCGCGATGAACGCGGCTATCGTTGCGAGAGAAAGAGAGCTGGCCGGGGGCGGGTGATAGGCTGTACAATATATATATATATATAGAGAGAGAGAGAGAGAGAGAGGGTCACAGCCATGGGAGATGGGTGGGTCTGATATATTTTGCAGTATATATATATAGGGGGTGGGTCTGTGTAGTATATATATAAAAAGAGGGGGCCATGGCCATGGCGGGAGAAGGTGATGGTCGCGGCTATGGGAGGGTTTAGAACAACAGCATAATACAATTAAATGCAAGAATATAGTAACAGTAATTAAAATAATATAAAATTATTTTGAATTACACAAAATATTAATAATATTATATACATAAATTAGTTATGTCACGCACCTTAAACAATGCGTGATGTCATGTACAAATGGATGTAAATGGCAATGACTAAAAATGTATTTTTTTTTTAATAATTTAAAAATTGAATCTTGAGATTTTTTTAGACGAGGGACTTAATGTCATATTTTATAATAATTGAGGAACTTTAAGATGTATTAACTCAAAAGTAAATGAAAGAATACATAAGCAGAGTCGGGTCAACAGTAAATTAACTTAGGCGGCCGCCTAAAACCTCATATTTGAAAATTTTGTAATATATATATATATTTTAATAATAAATATTGTATTTAAAAAATTAAATACAAAATACAATCTTATTGACCTTTTGTCTTTCTTTCTTTATTGTTGTCTCTATCGGTCCCAATTCTCGTTAAACCCACTTTTTTCACTTCTCTCTCTCGCGCACGCGCGCTTCAGTAGCAGCATCTGTGTTCTTCTTCAATTCTTCTTAGTCTCTTTCTCTCTCTCTTCACTGTTTTAGTGCTTTTTCTGGTTCAACATCTGTGTTACACTATTACTGTTTGCAACTTTGCGTACTGTTCGAATCATTCAAGTTCGGGGCCGACACTTTGGTGTTTCTGGGTTCTGGCCCTCTCTCTCAGGTCCGAGTCGCAGCCTCGCTTCAAGTTTAGCCTTCAGGCTTCCCGCTTCAACAATCAACATCTGTGTTCGGTTACTTCAGTATGCGCTTTGATTTCTTTTTACTTTTAACTTTTGTTTCTAGGTGTGTTGTTCTTGAGGCTTTGTAGGTGTTCTTGTATGGGTGTATCTTTGGCTTTAATTTGTTGTGATTAGCTGTCTTTCCTTTTACTGACAACAGACCTGTAAACAATGTTACATTGATTAACACTTTCCTTCCTTTATTTCATACAAGTTCATGTCCCAATCTTGGTTCCGTTCAATTGATGATTAACAAGCGCTCACTAAAATTAGAAGTAAAAATCTAAAACGCGTTTCCAATCAAAGTGTTTCGACAAATTAGGGCACAAGAAGAACAAATAAATAGCGGTTCATTTTGACTATATGATTCACTGATTCTGAGTTTGTTAGTAACTTAGTATGCTTATGCTCTGTTTGTGAGAATTACTTTGAGAAAGAAAGGAGAAGTTTTGGGTGTTTAGATTAGATGCTCAAAGATAAGCCGATAAGGCCATTCAATCTTTGATCCAATTTCAAATATTTTTGTTTTATACTTTTACATACTCGTTATGGGTGAAGATGAAAGTTATTAAATCGGTGCTTTGCCTATTGTCACTTTCACTTTTATGGATCTTTGTGTTTGTATTAAATCAGTGTTTATTGTCAATTTTTTGAGATTAAATCATTGATTGGATTCATCAATGTGTGTGCATTTTTTTATTGAACAGTATGTTTATGAAATTTAAATAATGGGCGTACAGAAATTGAACTCAATTTTTAAATAAATTCTATTCAAATAATTCGTAATTTAAGTTACTGAATTAAATTTAATTTTAAAAAGAGTTTGTTTATTGTCGTTTAAATTTATGATTTGATATTTGTTAAAAAGTGACTAATTATACTATTGTGGTTTAAATCTAGAAACTTTAAAAGAGTGTAATGGTGTCATCAACCCTCTTTTATCTATTGTCATTTTTTTTTTAATTTCAATTTGTATTTATATTCTACTATAAAATTGAATGCTATGATTCAATTAATTTTCATTCAATTAACACTCAAAAATTTATTTTGAATTATGTTAGGATTCAATTGATTTGATCATTATTGATGAAAAACACTTGAAGAGTCTAATTTGAATTTCGAAAAAATTAAATATATTAGCTTGAGTTCTCTTTACTTTTCAATTTTTAATTTTGACTTTTGAATTCATTTTTAGTTTTTTGTTTTAGTAGTCTATTTTTAGAAAATTAAAATTCGTTCTTTTTGTTATTTTGAAAAATTATTTTTCAAAACAAAAAACTAGAAAATGCGTTCTGTTTGAAATTTTAAAAATAATTTTTTAATGATATTTTATTAAATAAATTTAATTATTCAAAAAATAATTTTTTTAATTTTGAATAAATAAGTAAATTGACTTGAACAAAGGATTCTTTCGAGACTTGAACCAATGGCTAAAGGATAGCACCACATCGTTGGTTCGCAATCCCTCGTCGCCGAGGACGAATATAAAGACTGTTTCGATTGAACGCGTAGAAGGGTTGATGCTATGAGTGGACGAATTCAACAAGGCAGAGGTAGCGGGGAGAGAAGCCCATTTGGGGGTTATGCATCGCCAGAGTGGTAGCCAGCCAGCATCACTCGTCATGTCATCTACCTTGTATCGTTTTCTTCTTTACCATTTAAAGATAATTAATAATTCACTCCATTAGATTTAATTTTTGTATATTGCATTCAAGTTGTGTTTGGGGATCGACCGTGCTACATATAGAAATAGACTCCATTATCGATCATTAAGGTACCGTAGATAAAAAAAGTCCAAACTTGCTTCATGAAGCCTGGGGTTTCATTCAGGATAGGATTATGCTATACGAACTAATGGCTAGACAAACAGGTGAACAACTATAAATTATCGCGATATTTTGAAGTTAAATTATCACGATAATTTGTGTAAAATAATTTGAATCCCACCCACTTATTCCCTCCACCCTCTCTCTTTTCGAATGATCCAATTTGTTCCTCTCACTCTCTCCATCGGAAATCTCTCTCTCTGTATCTCCACCGCTTGAAAACCTCTAGCATAACGTTACAGTGCTGCCGCCGTCGATCCTCACCAGCAAGATGGTCCCATTCACCCGCCCCTTCACCTATTATGTCTCTCTCACTCTGTTTCTCCACCGCGTGTCCACCTCCGACGTGACATTGTAGTGTTACCGTCGTCGGTCCTCCTTTATCTCTCTCTTTTCTTTTTCTCTAGCGTCTGCTACGCTTCTTCGGACATAAACGCCCCAAAATTTGGGGAAGTCAAAGGTTCGGAAACGATTTTGACTTCTAACGTCTCTTGCGTTCAAACGCTTCCTAATAAATTTTCAAGTCCAGAGGAGTAAAAACAAGGGATGAGGAAGATTTACTTGAGATTAACTTGAAAAATGTTGTTCCTAGACTTGAACAACCTAGAAATTCCACTGAGGAACCTAGTTTCGCAATATCGAATTTAGAATCGACGTTAGAACAGAAGCCGGAGTTGTTTGCAGACGGATCTAATCTTTCTTGTTCTGAGCATCTCTGTCTCAGAAAATTTATCAGATTACTCTACATTTTTTGATCTCCAGTCAGAGATATTTTAGGGAAGCTCAAAATCGATAATGTCCGATTCTGGAAGAGTTTTCAAAATGATTAACAGTATACAAAAATGCTACAAATTGAATATTTCAATGGGTTTATTTGGGTTGTTATTGTGCTGCTGCTGCTGCTGATGATGATAGATGGTTCCTTTTAATCTTTGTTTTTAATGAGGAGTTTATTATATAAGTTGTATATAAAATCTCTATGAAAGTTAAAAATACTAAGTTTTATCAAGATATATTCATACTAAGTTGTATATAAAATTGCTGCAACGGCGACGAACAACAGGAAACAATGAACAGGGATAGGAGAGGAGAAGCCGTGGGCAAGAGAGAGATAGAGAGAGAGAGAAAGAGATGGAGACGTCAGTGGTGGCTGGAATGGCGGAGGTGGACGGTGATGGAGGCTGCAACAGAGGCGAACAACGATAAGAACCATTGATGGCGGAGGCTTCAATGGTGGAAAATGTGATGGAGGCAGCGGCGAGTACGACTGTGTCAAAGGCAAATGATGACCATAAGAAGTGTAGCAAATGAGAGAGAGGGGGGAAGGAAAAATATAAAGAGAGAGAGAAGAAGAAGAAGAAATTGGGCGGGAATGACAGAATGCAAGGGGGAGAGAGAGAGAGAGAGAGAGAGAGAAAGTAGTTGAGGAAGAAGAACCTGGGTATTCAATTTGAGCTGAAAGGTTAAGGATATATTTGTAATTTAAATTGAGGATACATTTGTAATTTTGTTGCAGTTGTCCACCTGTTTGTCTAGCTGTTAGTTCATGTAGCATAATCCTCCAGGATAAAGCCCTAGGCGTCATCTATAGGCTCTAGTGGTAAAAGGACATTTTTGTTATTTGACATCTTCATCATTCTCTCGATAACTCAATTATTTATACAAGTAATATTTTTTTTCTTATGAGAGAAACAATGTAGGTAAGTCAAGAGTTTAATAAATAATAAAAAAAAATCTAAAGATTGTGATTGTGGTTGATAGGGGGCAGTGGAAGCAAATAGCCACGCCACCGAGGGCTTCTATTTGAGTCGTGACGTTGGCTTGTAAACGTCAAAAATATTTATTTGATATAGTTTGTACCAACCCCAACTATAAATAAACGACAATTTCTTGTGCTTATGCTCCAGCCGAGACCAAGCACCCAATACAATTATCAGTCATTGGCCTTAAGTTTCAGTCCGAAGCCATGGCGGGAGCTCAAGAAGATGCCAACAGGCCTACTGCTTCACAGAGCGTTACAGAAGACATCCGCATCCAAATCGGCCACGGCCCTAATTCTACTCAGAGCCTCAAATGCATCTCTTCTGCTCGAATTTGCAGAGTTCCCGACGATCTTCGCGACCTCAAGGAAAGTGCCTATGCCCCTCGCTTAGTTTCCATCGGCCCTCTTCACAGCCAAGACGAACACCTCAAAAACTCAAGCGTCAACAAGACCAAGAAGAATTGCGTCATATCACTCATTTACAGGGCCGCCAAATCCCCTGATGAAGCAACGAAACTACTGGACAAGTGTCTGACGAAGATGAGGGACTACGTCAACGCAGCCAAGAAGTACTACCTGCCAGAAGAAGCCGCGGAGGCGCTGAACGAGGAGATGCTTTTGCTGGATGGCTGTTTAATTCTGGAGTTGCTCTGCAGGCATTACTATGCTCGGAAGAAGACAAATGGGAATGAGCTTCTCGATCTCGGCAAAAACAGCTTCTTGACTTACCACACTGTACAGCGGGACTTGCTGTTGCTTGAGAACCAGCTTCCTTTCTTTGTTCTCGGCATCGACAGCGCCTTGACTTACCACACTGTACAGCGGGACTTGCTGTTGCTTGAGAACCAGCTTCCTTTCTTTGTTCTCCGCGAACTCTTCCGGCTCACGGAGGCTAAAGCCGCTGACGCAAGCGGCGTGTCCCTGGTTGAATACGTGCTAACATTTTTTCGTGATCTGTTGAGTCCGCAAATCATCCAACCTGAAGCTAAAGAAGATGGCGAAACGTTTCACATCCTCCATCTTCTTCACAAGCACTACCTTCCGGAAGGTCTGCCGGAGCCCAAGACTTGCCACCAATTCATTCAATCTGCTAAAGACCTCGACTACGCCGGTGTCAAGTTTGAGTCCCACGAAGCCATAAGCCCATTCCAGGTCAAATTCGAAGCCCCTTCCGGCCTGAAACGGTTGTGGTTTTGCAGAGCTTCCTTCAAAATTCCGAAGTTGCACATCAACGACTCGACGGAGCTGTTCTTGAGAAACCTCATCGCCTTCGAGCAGTTCTGCCCCCTCATTAAGAGCTACGTTACGTCGTACGCGTTCGTCATGGACAGGCTGATCAACACCGCCAAGGACGTGGATGCGCTCCAAAAAGCTGGGATTATGTGCAACTATTTAGGGTCCCATAATGACGCTTCTGATCTGTTCAATAAACTATGCTCCGAAGTTGCAATAGAGCATTTCTACTTCGCCGACACGTGCGAGCAAGCCGCCAAGTACAGCAGGCGGTTTTGGCCGCATGCGGTGGCTCATCTACGGCGGAACAATTTTTCGACTCCGTGGGCATACATCGCTTTCTGCGTTGCTTTCATCGTTTTCTTCTCGTCTCTCGTAGCAGCCATCCGCAACCTCAGGTAACTAATGCTCCCATCTTCGATTGAATTTGCAACTAAATTCTCAGTTGCAGAAAATGTTCTTCGACTTTTTATTTGTTAACTTTACTATAAAAAAAAATATCAAATATCAAAAAAACGCCATTCTTTCATATAGTCTGATACATATATATATATTGAGCAGAGAGATACATATATATATATATATATTGAGCAGAGAAATGACAAAGTAGAAGGATTTGGAGAAGCTCTTCTGCCATGCCAGAAACAGCCCAAGCAAGCAGGGAAACGACATTCTGGTGCTCTTGAGAATTGACAAGTTTAGCTACGTGTTTGGAAGGTTAAGTAATTAAAATAATGGGTTCTTGTATCAATGTTCGTGGCTATGTGAAAATTGTAACATTACCAGGCTTATAATATTTTGGGCAAAGGTCAATTTGGTCTCCGTATCAGTTTAGTTAGTTCGGTACTTAAAAGTTTAAAATTATGTAAGCTTAGTACTTGTTTTCAGTGAATTTTTAATCTGCTGTTAATTGTCGTTAGTTAAACTAAGGATTGACTGACAAAAAATATGAAATTGACTCATTTTTTAAATTTTAAGTATTAAATTAACCTAATTTTTATTTACACAAAAAATTAGTTTATTTAGCTCAATAAATAAGTTAAATTTATAAATATAAAATTAGGTCAACTTAATGCTGAAACTTTCGAAAGAGGTCAATTTTATCTCTTGTTAGTGGACTATTAGTTTAACTAATGAAGATCACGGTGGCTAACGGATATTAGACATTGGCACATATTACATAAACCAAATTATATTCTCTATACCTCAAATGATATTATGCAATTGTTGTTTGTCTATTATGACAAGATATGTCACGCAAATCATTATATCATCAGGCTATGCGACTTGGACAATTTAGAGAGACTAATAGCAAGGATCATATGCATATATATATCCATTCCATCTTTATCCTATTACTATAAAAAAAAGAATAGCATTTAGAGATAATTTTTTTTTTATTTTAACAGCAATTTTTAACCGTCACTAAGTACAGATGTCGCGGAGTATTTAGCGACAATTTTCAGTAACTACTAGAGTAACCACCACAAATTATATTTTTTGCAACGATTTTTATACCACAGTAAAATTAGTGATTTAGCAGCAATTTTTAAAATATTTAGCGGCGGTTTTGAACCGTCATAAAAATTTAAAACAAAATAAAATTTTTAATTTTAACGGTAGTTTTTAGAATCTCCACAAAAATTAAAAAAAATAAAATTTTTAATTTTAGTGGCAGTTCTTAGAATCGTTGTAAAAATTAAAAAAAAATAAAATGTTAATTTCTCATAGGCGTGGTCGCGCCTGCGCCTAGACCGGTGTGTGGACTAGCGAGCTCCCCAGTCACACACGCTTGCCTGGACCTTGCACGCCACATGGCCGATGCTAGATCCCTTCCCCTTCCCTAGTTTTGAACTCAGGACCTCATCTATACACATGCGCGCGCGAAATCATCTAATCTGCCAAGCGATCTTAATATATTTTTGTGCATATAAATTATATACTAATCTAACCACTATTTTTTAGAATTATATTTTATATTTTTTAATATAAATTAAAAAATATTAATGAATTTATTATTTTTTAAAAGAATAAAGGAATAAATTAAAAATAAATTAATTGAATTAAATTAAATAAATTCATTAATTAAAAAATAAAAAAGATTTTATATATTTTTTAAAATTATTAAAATTTTATATATTAAAATTTTGTTAAATTTCTTTTCATTTTTATTTTTTTAATTAATTTTTTAATTTAAATTAAATTGTAAATTTCTTTAATTACATGTTGAACTTGTAACAATCATTTATTTTTGTAAGGGGACATTCATCTCTGTCCAATATGAAATTTGATTCCCTTAACCCACAAACTTCCCATTCTAGCACTGTCGGATCCATGCCGCCTTCTTCGTTGCCACTTGAAGTCAGGGGTTCATCCACGTCCACTTCTGCCCCTCAATACCGTCTAATGACACAGTCGTTGGATTCCTCGTAAGTATTCCTTATTTACTAATCATTTTTACTTATGAGTTCAAACACTAATGTGTGCTTCAATAGACATTACAAGAAAATTAGTGTTTAATGAGGGAATTTAGTGACGGAACTATTCCGTCATTAAATTTTTTAAATATTTTTTTAATTTAGCGAAGAAATTAGTGATGGACAACCTGTCACTAAATTTAGCGATGGAATCGACGACGAAAATGCCATCGCTAAAAAATAAAAAAAAATGAAATAAAAAAATTCAAATTTAGCGATGGGGCCAAACTCTTTGCTAAAAAATAAAAGAAATTAAATAAAAAAAATTCAAATTTAGTGATGAGGCTAATCCTGTCGGTAAACAATAAAAGAAATTAAATAAAAAAATATCAAATTTAGCGACGGGGCCAATCCCATCTCTAAAAAATAAAAAATAAAAAAATAAAAAATATCAAATTTAGCGACAGGGCTAAACCCGTCTCTAAAAAATAAAATAAATTAAATAAAAAAATATCAAATTTAGCAACGGGGCCAAACCCGCCGCTAAAAAATAAAAGAAATTAAATAAAAAATATCAATTTTAACGACGGAGCCAAACTCGTCCCTAAAAAGTAAAAGAAATTAAATAAAAAATATCAAATTTAGGGACGGGGCCAAACCCGTAGCTAAAAAATAAAAGAAATTAAATAAAAAATTTCAAATTTAGCGACAGGTGTGACTCGTCGCTAAAAAATAAAAATAAATAAATAAAACATTTCAAATTTAGCGAACATAAGATAAGTAATTCAAATTTAACGACGAGAACAACCTCGTCGCTAAAAAATATAAATAAAATTAAAATTTAGCGACCGGGTTACCCCATCGCTAAAAAATAAAAAAAAGTTAAAAATTTAATTAAAAACTTGACATTTAAACATAACATAATTTTTCAATGCTAATATAATAATTAATAAAGTTTTATTTGAATTAATAACTAAATAAAATTAAAATTAATATTCATTTCCCTTTACTAACATTAATATTAAAATTAATATCATTAAATAAGTTTGAGAAATTTTGTTGTATAAATATAATTCAGAAATATATAGAAGAAAATACTATAAATATATTTTATATACATCAATAAACAAAAAGACTTTCAGATTGGTAGCTCGCGCATGAAATTTGGTCATGAGGTTGGGGGTTCAAATCCAATAGAGAGTCTGAGATAATAGCTGGGAATAATATTCCAGCGCTGCCACGTGGCAAGCAGATCTACTAAAAAAGAACAAAAAATAAATAAATTTAAAATTAAAAATTAACAATGAGAATGCATCCATTGCGAAAAAAGAAAAAAATATAAATTTAAAATACGATACTTTAGCGACGAGAACGCATCTGTCGCAAAACTTTGGCAATTCGATTCCAAGGTGCAACACTTTTAATTATTGCTGGGATTAATATCCCAACGCTACCACGCGACGGGCTCATGAGGGGAGGGTAGGAGCTGACGCCCGTTAAATTTTGGGGCTGCATTGAATTTAGCGATGGAATTCGTCGCTAAAAAAATAAAAAATTAAAAAACTTTAGCAATGGAATAAATATGTCCCAAGAAAAAAGAAAATAAAAAACTTTTAATTTCAAAACATAATTTTTACACTTTAAAAGTTGTGTAAAATTTTGAAAAAAAATTATAAAATGTGAAATTCAAACTTTAATTTCACAGTTTAGTAATTAAATTTATATTGTTGACACAATTTATTTAAATATACATTTTTAATTGTGATAACTGATATATTACTTTATTTTGATTACATCTATTTACTTGTATTTATCTTCTTCTTCTTTTTACATATTAAAGTAAAGTGGTTAAATTAAATTAAAAATACATATATAAAAATAAATTTAACTTAAAAATGTAAATAAATAAGTGTAATTAAGAAACAAAAAATTAAAATGACTGTACAAAAAAAATGTAATAGTACATAAATAAAAATCTAAATGTGTCTTATATACACATACATTTTTTAAAGATATTGATCTTCATTATTGAGTAATATGTCATCAATTACTATATGATATCATGCTATATAATTTAGTAATGTTGTTGAAATTAACCTTTAACAAAATATTAATAAAAATTTAACGTGAAATTTATAAAATATTTAAATTAAATTTAAAATTTGATTTGAAAATGCAAATTTTTATAGTTAAATATATAATTTATACAAATTTCAATTAAATTCAAAATTAGTGAGGGAATATTCTTTTTTTAAGTTGTAATTAATAAAACATGAAATTACAAATTAAAATTCAGAATGAGTATGCTAAAAAATATAATTTATTAATTGTAATATCATATATACTAAAAATATATATATACTAAAAATATATATATTTAATATAATAGTTTATTAATTGTAATATCATATATACTAAAAAATATATATTTAATGAGGTAACTATATTTTTGACTATGCTACACTCCAATTAATTGTATAATTGAGATGAATAATAATTTTTCATAATATTTTAAAGTATTTTTAGTGAAAAATATAAAAGCAAGACTACAAAATCTTTTTTGCTACTATATAATATTTATATTGTTTTACTCATTTGAACAATATAATAATATAAAATTTTATTCTTTAATAAATAATTTTATATTCATCTTTATTTCAAAGAGAACACTTTTAAATAAATGATTATTCATTTTATTTTCCTCTTAAGAGACATATCCTATCCACAATGTAATACCCTAAGTTTTATAAATAAATTTAATTAAGTTATGTTAAATGATTTATTAGGTGTATGTAATTAATTTAGTTAATTAAATTTACCTAAAGTGTGCTTATGAAAAATATAAATATATATATAAATATGATTTAAGATTAAAAAGGATTAAATGAAATCATAATATGATTTAAAATTAAAGAAAATCATAATTTTTCTTTTGTATATATGTAAATATATATACATATATATATTAAAAAAAATCCAAAAATCAGATTTTGCAGAGCAGTGCGTGGCCAGAGCATGGCCGCGCCTGCAAATTGTTTCTTGAGGGCAAAGGAGGGGATTTAAATGCTGATATGACCGGGGAATGGCCTCTGGGACGCGTGGCCGTCGATGGGGAAGCAAAGCACGTCGAAAATGGGCTATAAATAGCCAAGTTCGCGCTGCCCAACCCATCCGAAAATTTCGAGGCCTAGATCAGTCGATTGGGAGTGATTTTGTGATATTGGAGAGTGGGGTTCTGATCTTCAAGTCGTGGGCTTCGTTTCTGGAGAATTTGGAGGCCAACGGAGCAAAGGAGAAGGCGAATCGAAGCTTCGTCGGAAAACGCACGACTCGCCAGAGCCGAGGGATATTCGGCCGATTCGAGGTAAGTTCGATCCTATTTTTTTGTAATTTTTGTATCAATGTGTTCGTAATGTCGAGATCTAGAGATTAGGAGTAGAAAAATCGAGTTTAGAGGTCAAATGGCCGGCTGGTGGCGAAGCTCTCGCCGGAGAAGAAGAACCAGTCAGGTGCATGAGTTGCACGCGCCCGCAAGTGGGAAGAAGGCGCGTGCGGCTCACGCGCCCGTCAGGAAATTTTTTTTTAAAAAAAAAGAGTAAAATTTTGAAATTTTTTTATTAAATTTGAAATGTTGTTTATGGTATATTGGTAAAGCAATTTTCTGAAAATGCCAAAATTACTAATTATTTAAGTAGATTTTTCTATTATGGAAATAAAGAAAAATAGGATTTTAATTCTGAAAATTCCAAGAAAAATTTCAGAATGTTATAAGTGTTATTTAAGAAATATTAGTGAAAATAAATTGAATAAATGAAATATTAGGTAATTATTATGTAATTTAAGTAGATTTTTCTATTATAGAAATAAAGAAAAATAGGATTTTAATTCTGAAAATTCCAAGAAAATTTCAGAATGTTATAAGTATTATTTAAGAAATATTAGTGAAGAGAAATTTAATAAATTGAAAGATTAGGTAATTATTATGTAATAATTACATATTTAGCTATTAGGAAATAAGGGAAAGAGTAGGAATTTAAGTTAGAAAATTCTAATAAAATTCCAGAATACTAGGAATATTATTTAAGGAATATTGGTAAAGAGAGATTAAATTTTTATGAAACTTAGATAATTATTATGTATTTTGAAGAGATAAAGCTTAGAAAAAAAAATGGAAAAAATTATGAAAAATTAGCAAATGGTATTCTAAACATAAATCTATGCTGTAGGGGTCCTTGTGAGCAAGGAGATTAAGGGATAGTCGCTTGGCACGTAGTTCGAGATGAATTAGCTGTAAGTATGCTGCCCAAATTTAATACAGTTATAAATGTAATTGCTCTTATCATATTGGCATGCTATGATATGAAATCATCACATAGACTACATCAATGGCATGACTATGAAATGCACACATGCATAACGATATTGTTGATCACACGCATATGAGGCCGTAGGGAGTACGAACTGGCACCGCTGACCTATCAAGGGTGCACCCATACACCCCGGCCTCGAAGGAGGTGGCCGCTAAAATGATAGGCAGCATGAGGGGTGTAGTTGACACCTACGATGAAAGACATTGCATACACTCATAGCATTGCATTTGGTATTCTTACTTAGATGGTTCATCATCTAACATGGGTTCGCCCCTGGGACATTCAACGTTCTAGCCGGGACTTGCAGAGATGGTTCAGAGATTGGTAATGTGTAGTGACACGAGACATCAAGATGCGAGTAAATGTACCATGTTATAATATGATTAGTTTAAGATTTATGTATATTGTTCCATTATCAAACGCTTTATGTATTAACTTGTATTAAATGCCATGTACAATTATTAAATTATGCATTACCATGAGCAAGTTCGATTCAGCTTCCGCTTTACATTTTTTTCTAGTCTAGATATCTCATCTGGCACTAGATACGGTCTTAGGGAATTTTAAAATAATGTTCAAAAAAAAAAATTTAACCAAATTTCCTAAGGCATAACATGCCCAAGAAGGCGGGCTGTTACACACAATATAGGTTTTCTATCAATAATGCTAGATCATACAACCTGCTACAATATTTGTAAGGCCTATAGCACATGCTATTGCTAAGTAATACAAAAAACAAAATGCTTCAATCAAAAGAGATAATTAATATGAGAATTAAAATTCTCAGTTACAATATTTCTCAATTGATTAAAGGCTTACAAAATAAACATATAATAATGAATGCAACAATAGTAATTGAAAAATTGTGTCAATTTAAAGCATTAGAGATAAAATATAAGAACTCGTAAGTTAAAACACTCGAACACTTGTAATGAATGTTCTCTAACCCCATAATTAATTAATGCTGCACCATTCAAGTATTTATAGTTGACGGTTGAACTATTGAAGACGGTTGAGCTGCATTAAATGCACTTGGAATAAATAATTACTCTTCAGTATTTTATTTTTATTACTTTTTTTCCTTAGTTCTTTATCTTTTATACTTATTTTTTTTAATTAATGTAAAGTCGTAAAATCAAATATTTATAACAGAAATATATTAATTTTATTAGTTAAAAAATATATATTAATTTTTAAAAATTTATTTTCCAACTACGAACAATCACCCGGCACTAATTCTCTTTCTGCGATGGGTGACTGTCCGTCGCAGATGATTGTTGATTTTAGTTTCCTCTCAAAAGACTTATCATTTTTAGTTTACAAAATATATGTAATTTTTAATTTAAATTAATTAGTAGAATATTTTATAAAATTATATTTATTTATAACATAAATATTATTAATCATTTAAAAAATAAAAAATACATTTTTATCTCTTCTTCTAGAATTAATAATAAATTTCAAATTCTTAAAAAATATTTTATTTATTTTTTGGTCATTATTCTTTAAATAATTTTAATTGATTTATTTTTATTAAATGTTTTTAATTTTTCTTCTCTCCTGATTATAAAATATTTTTTTCCTGATTAGTTTAATTTGTAAAATTAAATAACTATAAATTAATTATATTTTAAAGTAGTTAAAAAATATATATTTATTTTTAAAATAATATATATTAATTTAAAATAATTTATTAATATATATTTATATATATATATATTAGCGATGAGTAGTGTCCGTCGCTGATTCTGGCGGGCACTGCCCCCCACCCCCCTCCCTCCCACCCTCTTCTGTTGACAGGTGCCCCATTTTTGCCCCCCTCCTCTTGACACTTGTGCCCCGTCCCCTCTCCCCTTTAAAGCTTCCTCCCTCTCCCTCCGATCCTCTCCATCTCTTCTCTGCAATTTCTTCCCAAGTGTTTTGCTCCTAATTTCATTTCCTCTTACTTTATCTTCTTCGTTCCTCATTGTCTCTATCTCACTCTCATTGAAATCACGATAGTGGCTTTATTTTGGTGTGATTTACATTCGAAACTCATCAAGAATTGAAGGTATTTTTTATTTTTAGTTGTTAATTATTTAAAATTTAAATTACAATATTGAATGTTTTTTACATAATAGGTATTATTTGATTAATTGTTAAGTTGTAAATAGTTGTTAATGTTAATATTTCTATTAATGTTGTTAATGTTAATATTTTTGTTAACTGTTAATGTTAATATTTATTATAATATTAATTAACTGTTATTTATTAATGTTAATATTTTTTAAGTAATGAATATAATCTGTTTATTTATATTTATTTCTGTTATTTATGTTAAGTAGTAAATTACAATATTGAATGTTTATTATTGTTTATTTTATATATTTTATATTGTTATATATTATTATATATTATGATATATTTTGTATAAATTATTATTATGTATTATGTGATTTAAATAAATAAATTAAATTTAAAATAATATATAGTTAAAAACTTACTGACTGTGTAGGGGGGGGGGGGGGGGGGGACGGGCGGCTGTTGGGGGGGTTATGATATATTCTGTAAAAATTATTATTATGTATTATGTCATTTAAATAAATAAATTAAATTTAAAATAATATATAGTTAAAAACTTAGTATTGTTGGGGGCGGCTGTTAGGGGGGTTAAAATATAAGTTTAATATAAAAAATATTATATTAAATAATTAGTGAAATGATTAAAAATAGGAGAAATGAATAAAAATAGAAGTTTTAATATAGGAAATTAAATAATTAGTGAAAGTTTTAAACTTATAAAGTTATAATGATTAAAGTTTTAACGTATAAATTAGTGAGAGTTTTAACACAGGAAAAATTAAAATTTCTTCTCTCTGTGCCTTTTATACGTTAAATTTTAGATTATAAGGAAGATGAGAAATGAATAAAAATAGATAGATGATATTTTAAATAGAAAAAAATTATAAATCAACAAATATAAGAGTTTTTTGTAATTATTATTTTTAATATCAAAAATAATTATTCAATCTAAAAATAGATATAAATTTTATAATGATTTTAAACAAATTTTAAAAAATTAAAATTTTTGAGTAAAATTTCGTCTGGGAATTTTCTTTTGTTTTAAGTTAAAACAGATTTTTTTTTTCATTTTTAATTTCTTTGTGGATGAAACTGTTTTTAATTTCATTTTTTTTTGACACATAGAATGAATAATAAGAAAAGGAGTTTTAATTTTTAATAATATATGTATATTAGGTGATTTTGTTTAGTTTCTAAGTCGTTGATTAAGTCTAAAAGTTTAATCAATATTAATTAGGCAAATTAGAATTAAAGAGAAATCAAAACATTAAACATTAGAATTAAAATGAAAACATTAAATGAGGTGGATTCTTGAATGTTTTAATTTAAAATTTATGATGTGATTTAATTTGTAGCTGAAAAATGATTTAATTTGTGATGTGATCATTCAATTCAATGCTCTAGCCACTGACACGTCAAGCATTGGAATCAAACATGGAATATTCTATGTTGATCTCACTATAATTGCAATTGCTTGGACAAAATTCATAAATTAATTTATGTTTGGCATTAGGTGTGGAGTTGTATTTATGTTTGGCATGTTGATTGTGAGGGTTATGAGGTATCAAATTAATTTATCTCATACTCAACATTTTCAAATGCTAATGAATTGGAATGCAAAAAATTAATGGCAAAGTTTGAAGAGTTATATAATTTTCTTACATGTCTCATGTTTTGGGATATATAAGATATATGGAGTTTAATTAATGTTAAATTTAAATTATAAATTTAATTTTAATTATTAAAAAATTATAATTAAATAATAAAATGGGGCCAATTAGGGTTCAGGTGGGGAGTGTTTCAATAATAAATTTTAAATAAAATTTTAATTTTATATTTAGTATTAATTATAAATTTTCATCTTATTAATATTAATAATATAGTTAAATAATTTTAGTAGGTAAAAGTAAAATTATTTTGCACAGGGGGTTTTAAATGTATAATCTTAATAAAATTAGATAATAATATATAATTTTAATTAAATTAATAATAATCACAATTAGAGTTTTAAATGTGGTGTGGCGGGGCTTTGGTTCATAAGGGTTTGGTTAATTGTAAATTTGAAATAAAATTTAAATTTATAAAATAATTTATATTAAATTTTTATTAAGTTATTAATATTATTATAAATTTGGTTGTTAAATAATTTTTTTAGGGCCAAATCAATATTTTCTTAATTAATTTTGATATTTTGACTTTAATTTTAATTAAAATAATTATTCACAAAAAAAAAACTTTGTGTATTAGTTTTTTTGTTAAGAATATAGCCTAAGTTTTTAACTTAATTTTTTATTAAATCTCTTATCAGAAATTAAAAGAATTTAATTTTTTAATTTTTTTAATTATATATTATAAATTAAAAATATTAAATATATGTTTTTTAATTTTTTAATAATAATGGGTGGTTTTCAAGATTTAAACAGGGTTTAACTTTAGATTTAATGAAGACTAATCTTAACAAAATTATACAATAATACATAATTAAAATAAATAAAAACTTGTGATCTAGTCTAGTTTAATTGTAAAAAATGATTAGTTTAACGATAAATAATATATTTAAATATAACAGTTGAATGTCCGATAATATAGTTGTCGAGTTAGTTATTTATTTAATATAATTTTAAGATTTTAACTACAAATATAATGTTATTATTTGGTTAAACTTTTGTTACTTGGTAAAAAATTTAAAGTAGTGTATGTCTGAAAGTGCAATTATAAATTATGTTGGTTTGTAGTACTAAAGGATGCTTTTGTGAATTTTCAGAATAATTTTTTTCGTCATACATATTATTTAATTTAAAATAAAAATTCCGTCGTATTGTAAGTGGATTGATAATAAGTGTAACCCAAGAAGTGGCAGGATTACTAGAGAATTTTATGAGGGTGTTGATGAGTTCATTCAATTTACGTCTACCCAAGAAAGTTTTATAAGATTAGAAGGAAAGTTAAAGTGCCCTTGGATGAAATGCGAGTGTCTAAGATTTAAAGCAGTCAATGAAATGAAAAGAGATATTTGTAAACATGGATTTATGAAAGGTTATTATTATTAGACACATCATGGTGAAGAAGTGTCTGTTGTCCCTCATTCGGTTGTTGAAAATGAATATTATAGAGAAGAAAATTTTAGGGATCAGTTTAATTCCTACAAACAGATGGTAATTGATGCAGCTGAGCCATCAAATGCACCATATATAATGCACGAGACTAGTACTGGAAGTGGTTATCAGACTTACAATGTAGATGAAGCACCGAATGAAAAGGCACAAACATTTTATGACATGTTGTCTACTGCACAAGCTCCATTGTATCCAAACTGCGAAGTAAAAAGTGAACTTTCTACTGCAGTTAGGATGTTGAGTATAAAGTCTGAT
The DNA here is from genome assembly GCF_014633365.1 of Diospyros lotus. Lineage (NCBI taxonomy): Eukaryota > Viridiplantae > Streptophyta > Magnoliopsida > Ericales > Ebenaceae > Diospyros > Diospyros lotus. The sequence continues at coordinate 13,675,535 of NC_068350.1, forward strand.
TACAATATTCTCGAAGTTGGATATAATGAAATCATGCAGTGTATACATCAAACAATGTCAACTGGTAATCGTGTGCCAATTGATTTTTATCATACTAAGAAATTAGTTTCGTAACTTGGTCTCAATTATCAGAAGATTGATTGTTGTTCAAATGGGTATATGTTGTATTACAAGGATGATGAATCTGAGATGAGTTGCAGGTTTTGCGGTCATCCTCGTTTTAAACCTGTAAGAAGTGGGAAAGGGAAATTTAAATAAATTTCTTATAAAAAATTATGGTATTTGTCTCTCATACCAAGACTGCAGAGAAAATATGCTTCTACGGTTATAGATGCGAGCATGAGATGGCATCATGAAAGTCGGAGGGAGCCTAGTGTCTTGTCTCACCCGTCTGACGGGGAAGCATGGAAATATTTTGATCAGACATATCCTAACTTCTCCTCCGATCCTAGAAAAGTGAGGCTTGGTCTTTGTGCAGATGGATTCACTCTATATGGTAAATCGGGTCGGTCGTATTCTTGTTGGCCGGTTATTGTGAAGCCATATAACTTGCCTCCTGAATTATGTTTGAAAAGAGAGTTTCTTTTTCTGATTGTTATTATTCTAAGTCTATCAAATTCGAAAAACAAGATAGATGTGTTCTTACAGCCTTTAATTGATGAACTAAAATTGTTATGGTACGAAGGTGTTCTGACTTATGATATATCAATAAAAAATAATTTTTCATGAAGGCTGCTCTATTGTGGACCGTCAATGATTTTCCTGCTTATGGAATGTTATTTGGTTGGATGACATCGGGTAGATTAGCATGTCCATATTGTATGGAGAAAACTAAAGCTTTCAACCTCAAGTATGGTGGAAAGACGTCATTTTTTGATTATCACGGACAATTCTTGCCTATGGATCACGCATTCCAAAGAAATACAAGTGCATTTAGAAAAAACTGAGTCGATAATTCTTCTTCACCACCACGGTTAACTAGAGATACTGTTTTTCAGAGAGTCTGTAATTTTTCTTCTATCCTCCAGTTACAAGACTGTGCGATGCCTAGGTATGGTGTTGAGCACAATTGGACAAAATGAAACATTTTTTGGAAATTGCCATATTGGAAAAATAATCTGATCCGACATAACTTAGATGTCATGCATATTGAGAAAAATATTTTTGACAATATTTTCAATACAATTATGGATTTGAAGGGTAAAAATAAAGATAATACCAAGGTTATAATAGACCTTAAAGAATATTGTAGGCACAAAGAACTTGAACTAATAGACCATGGCAGGGGCAAATATTGGAAACCTAAGGCCCAATACATGTTCACAAGAGAACAAAAGTTAAGTATTTTTACGTGGATAAAAGAACTTAAGCTCCCTGATGGATATGCTTCCAGATTAGGTAAGTGCATTGATATGAGAAACGCAAAGTTATTTGGGTTGAAAAGTCATGATTGCTATGTTCTCATGGAGCGATTACTTCCAACGACATTTGCAGCATTACCAGATCGAATTTGGAATCTGGTTACTGAGTTATGCCAGTTTTTCAAAGACATTTGCTCAACAATATTGAGGATTGAACACCTAGATATCATGGAACAAAATATACCCATCATTTTATGCAAATTAGAGCGTGTATTTCCTCCCGGATGGTTTAACCCAATGGAGCATCTCCTAGTGCACTTAATTTACGAAGCAAAGGTGGGGGGGACCAATACAATGCAGATGGATGTATCTGTTTGAAAGGTACATCTGATATAATTTGAATCGTTAATTTTTAAAGATAATAAAATTCTTTTATATTGAGGAGATTTTCGAATGATTTAGGTTTCTCAACACTTTAAAGAAGAAGGTCCGCAATAAAGCTCGTGTAGAAGGATCTATATGTGAGGCATATTTAATTGAGGAGACGTCTACATTTGGTTCATATTATTTTGCACCAAATGTTCCATCAAGAAGACCGAGAGTCCCTCGAAATGACGATGGGGGAGATTCTTCATATCCACAAATTTTCTTGTTCAATTATCCAGGCCGTGCTGCGAGAGCAATGAAAATCAGGTAGATGGATGGGAAATAGTTTGAAGTCGCCAAATTATATGTCTTGTTGAATACTCCGGAGGTCAAACTTTATATCGAGTAAAAATTAAAATTTAAATGAATATATTTATAAGTTCATACTTTGTTCATATTAAATGATTGATATATCATTTAAATTTTACAACATGTACACCAATCTATTGCGTCATCTATATTCAAATATCACAGATGCAGAACTAAACAAAAAATTCGAGAAACATTTTCCTAAGTGGTTCCATCATCAAGTATGTTATTTCATATTATATTATTTTTTAATTGAATTTTAAAAATACATTAAGTGATTCAAATATTTTCTCAGGTTAATTCGAATACTCAAGTTGTTACAGATCCATTAATTCAGAATATAAGATGGGGACCGACTCCAAACGTGCGATATTGGCTAATGTATTTCGTGAACGGATATAAATTTCATACCGTCAAATGGAGTATTGGTAGATCTACTGAAAATTTTGGTGTTTGCGTGCCTGGGACAGGGGTTGGATCCTCAGAGACCTATTATTACGAATTTTTTTTAGATATTATTAAATTGGAATATGCAGGCTTACCAATCAAAAGGGTAGTTATGTTCAAATGTGAATGGTATGATCCAAGTCTTAGGGGAACCAAAATCCACGAAAAGTATGGTATTATTGAGGTTCGATCATCAAGAAGGTATAAGAAATATGATCCTTTCATTTTTGCTCAACAAGCTGAACAAGTGTATTACGCGTCATACCCTGACACTTGCCGTGATAAACGTGATTGGATGGTTGTTACTAAAACAAAGGCACGACCTACAATAACGGCTCCCGAGGCTAATATGGAAGAACCTTTGTAAGGCCCACTTCCGAATACTCGAAAGAAGGTCATTACAAAGATGATATAGAACAAAACTGAACTCAACTCATTTCATTTCTAGCAGCGGAAGTTTAAATAAGATTTAATTACATTCTCAACATCTCATAACTCTAGGCTCAAATACCATACAAAATAATAAGAGGCTCAAATGCCCATAACATAACAAATTCTCATTGTTACAAACCTCACCAAATCACTAACTAGGATCTTTAAAGTTAGGACGTGTCTCCGTACACCACTATCCCTTGGTTGCAGTCCTATTGGACTCGCCCCCAATAACCGTCTTTTCTTTACCTGGAATGGCAAAGAAGATCAAGTGAGCCACAAGGCTCAGCAAGTTCGAGGAACAAGGAACAATATATAGGATCCAAGAATACGATGACACCAAAAAGAGTAATCAAGAACTCCACAATTATATACAAGATTCATAATTCGTGAATTTATCAATTCAACTTAATAGATCATGTCACCATGTATCACTATGCAATTGTATATAAAATTCCAATATCATTATCAATTCCCACAGGCTCGCAAGCCATCATTCAATACATGCAAGAGTACGTCATTTCATTACCAATATCAATTTTCCTAGCTCTCAAGCCATAAATCAATGCATGCGAAAGTGTATAAGTTTCATAAAACATCACAAATAAATATGGAGCCAACCTGCCGGGCTATGGCCACCTCGTCCCGCGCCAAGTGCTCTAAGGTACCATTTCCCTCCGCGCAAAATAATAGGTGCGCAAAGCTATGTAATACGAAACATCATAACATGAACATACTAAGTATGTACAAACGTGACATGCATTCATTCCCATGTAAATATCATGAAATTTCAACTCACAACTATTGCTATACTTATATATATTTTTCTGTCTATCTCACACTACTTGATAGTTTCCCACTCACATCAATTATGCACACGAGACACAATGATTTACCCAAGAATTTATTTAATCAATTTCCAAGAAGCTCATGAATTCTTTACAATTTATTTAAATGAGTCCAAGTTTTATATATATATATATTTGATATATGATTTACGTTATTTATGGAATAACAATAACAAAAGGATAATATATATATATAATATAATTAAGTGGGTAAGGATGGCGTGTACTCAGAAGAGAGGCATGGATGTTTAAAGACTTAAGTGTATAAATATATCTATATATAAGTGGGTTGCTTGGAACAGAGCATCCATGGCTTTGGCTTGAATGTGAATATATATAATATATATATATAAATGAATGTAAATAAGTTTGCATCCAGTGACATGTGCTTATATATACATATATATAAATGAAATTGGGTTGCTTAAAGCAGAGCAGCGTGGCCGTGTACACACACACACACACATATATATATATATACATACATATAAATATAAATGGGTTTCTTGGAGCAGGGCATTAGCTTGGATGTGTATATATATATATATATAATTATAAGTGGGTTTGTGGAGCTGGTGCATGAATGGGTATACATATATATATATTTTTATTTCCTTGGATTTTAATGCCCTCACTTTCTCTCTCTACTGGTGCGCATATATACATATATATATATAGACAAGTGGTTTGGACAGAGAAAGGGAAGGCTTCCAGTAAACACCTGATACACAGCTGCACTTTCAGCTACACTTTCAGCGTATAAGATTATATATATGTATGGGTAGAGGCAGAGGGAGAGCTCCCATTCAACTGGCTGCTCTGATGCGTATAATTATATAAGTATATATATGTGGGTGTGGGTAGGCTAGAACAAGGGAGCATTCAGATTTGCTTATGTATATATGTATATATGAATATATGGGTGGCCGAATAGGAACAGGGCATTGGAATGGCAAGTGTAACAAAGTGTATACATGTGTATATATATATAAATGGGTCAAGTGGTTGATTGAAACAGGGGGCATTTTAGTGGAGGTGTGCATGTACGTATACCAATGGTGATCCGCATGAAGCATATATCTATACGGCTATATATCCAAGTAAGAGGCTACTCATCTGGTGTGAATATACATATATGTATATGGGTGTATATATACATGTAGCCAATTTTTTTGATACAGAGATGAACAAGGCTGCTGTATCGACTGAAACAAAGGTAGCCATTCGCAGAAAGTAAACAGTAAGTGATGCTATATAGCAAGAGGAGGAAGGAGGAGAAGTTAGTAGGGATATAGAATTTTACATTCATCTAGGCAACAGACAATAACCCAAGAAGAGATCAAATACACAGAATTTACATAATATAACTGAGAAGGTAGGAAGAACTTGCAACAAGGCATCAACAGAGAGATTAGAGAGAAACTTGCCTGAAGAAGATGCTAGCGAGAGAACTCCACCAATGTAATGAAGAGCAGCGCACAATGAATTGAACAGAAACACAAGGAGGAGGTGAAGTATAAGATGATGCTGAGGGGATGAGGAAAGAAATGGAAAAGTGAAGAAAATAGAGAGACGATATGCACTAAAATTAGAAGATTTGTACACAGAGAAGGCTGCAAATTTCTGTGTACAGATCGCATGCCAATATTGAGGAAATTTTACCAAAATGACATTTTTATCATATAATAGGCAAAAATTGTTAGGGATTTTATTGACAATTGCTAATTTAATTTATTTTCTTCTTTTCTTCTTTTATATATATATATATATTTTTACATAACACAATTTAAATCCCCTCTACCATTGGGCCCAAGCCCAAGCCCAAACCCAACAATTTATTTAACCTACTTGGAAAACCCATGAACTCATTTAACTATTCAAATGGAGTCCAAAACATTTATTTCCCAAATTTTAAAAATAGGCCCATACCCTTAAATTCATGATCACATGAATCAAGAAAATTTCATATTAATCCATAATCATGTTATGCCATCAAAACAATACATCATAAATTGTTAAAATACTTCGACCCACATTTAGAATGCCCTTGAGCTAAAATTAAATATTAAAAAAAAAACACCTAGACCCAATTTAGGGTCATTACAATTTGATACCACCAGTAACGTCCCGTTCGAGTGATAGGAAGAACCGGAACAACTTACCCTGATGGACCTACACGAACTTCCCAGGGGGGTCACCCATCCCTGGATTACCCTAGGTCAAGCACGCTTAACTTGGGAGTTCTTTGCCAACATTCAGCCCAAAAGGTATCCAACTGGTGTTATTTCCTTTCTTACACTATCCTCGATATATTCTAACTTCTCTGGGCTCTCGGGGTATTACAACTTTTCCAGGAGGATGAAATACCAGAACTTCCGCAAATTGATCAAAATGATGACCTTAGAGGTAGTTTACAAGATTTAGATGAGATAGTCGAGGAAATAGATGTTTCAAATATTGTTCAGCAAGAAGAAGATGATGTGGCAAAGGAAGAATCTATATCAGAAGACGATGAAGAAGAGTTATTGTCTGATGACATAAATAATGATGAATTTGTAGAAGAAGATTGATATATTTATGAATACATGTGAATTCAAATATATATATTATGATATAATATCTTTTGTATTTTTTAATGTTCGTGACCTTGTACATTTTACCGTGTTTTTATGTTTCATGTAATTTCAAAAACAGATGTCAGGACATTCATCTCCCAAACCAAGCAGGGGTAAGGGTAGTAGGGGTAGAGGAAGACGTCGATCTTATTGGGACACACATTCCCCAGATCCTAGTAATGCTAGTTCACAGTCTTCTCATTCTGTCTCCACACATACTGTTCCATCTGCTCCTTTATATCCTCAGCCATCGTACCCACATGCTTTTGTTCCCATGCCTCAGTTCCAACAACCATTCCCCTCTATGCTATATCATATGGGTTATACTACAATCCCATCCACATCCCACCCACCTGAGACTGCACCACATTTTGTCCCCTATCTTGGGTCTACTTTTCATCCCATAGGAGGTTCATACCCATACTCATTTATGTTGACACCACATGGACATTCTTCGACATCTTTTCCTGCGTAGAATATTGACCCGACTCCATCTGAGCCAATTAATACCGACCGAGCTGATCATCGAGTAGAGTTATCCTGCAATCAGAACTGTGATCAGTATCTTATATGAAAAAAATTAATTAATTGTTTGTGATTGTTTTACATATAAATGCAATTTCTTATTTGATAAATATTAGTTTTACAGTTTTTTCCCTGAGGTTGGCCCACCAGGTGTATAGTCCAAGATTTGGAAGCGACGGTACACTGAAGCTTGGCTTCATTGGGATGACATGCCTGAATTAACACGACGGATGTGGCTGGACAAATTTAGAGTAAGTCTAATTGCAATTCTTAATTATAGAAAGTTTCAATTTAAAATTGTATACATATTTATTCATTTTTAATTTCTTGTAGAAGGAGTTTAAGTGGCAACCCGATGAGAGTGATCGTATATGGATCACTTGGAATAAATTTGGTCAAAAAAGTTTTAGAAATAATTTGAACAAAATTAAAGGAGGTGTAAATAAAGGAAAGTGGATGGATTCGATGGTGCGGCGAGCATTACAGGCCAAGTGGGATGAAGATGAATACAAGAAGAGAGTAGAACAAAACAAAACAAAAAGAATCGCGTATTCGAGACTGGTGGGTCAGTCTACACAGGTGGATCCATTCCTTTCACAGAGAGTCGAAGAAGGATGGTAATTAGTTTTTTTTACTAATTAAATGTAAATTTTATAAATTTATATAATGGTTTATATTATTTTTTATTTATTTCATATATTTGTCATGCAGGCAAGGGAATTAAACCACAAATCCAATGAATTTGAGATTTTCAGGAGAACCCACACTCGAAAGGATAATCAAGGACAAGAAGTGTGGGTTGATAATAGATCAAAGGCCGTCGCGATAATTATATTTTGTACAATTTAATTAACATTACAATTTAATGATTTTTTTTATTAATTGACAATGTCAATATTTTAATTTATATATATAGGAGGCGTTCGAGAGATTAAATGCAGAGGCATCTTCAGCATCAGCCAACGGTAGTGAGTCGTCCTCTCCACCTACAATCGAAGAACGTCAGATTTTTTATCAAGCTATATCTAGTATGAATAAGAAGGGTTGTGTCTACGGTCTTGGCTCTCAAGGTAGGCAGTCCTTCCCAATTGGATCCGATATCAGTTCCAGTGGTTCATATGAGTTATCGTCGGAATTAGAACAAATGAGATTGAGGGTCACCCAGATGAACGAGGAGTTACATTTCGCTCAAACCAAGGTGGTTGAGGTGGAAAATTAGCTGCAATCCACCTAGTCTCGGATGGACGCAGAGTTGCATACTACTCGAACCGAGGTGACAGAGGTGAGAAATGAGAATGTGCAGTTGCGTCAGTGGCAACAATAGATGATGGCGTGGTAGGACCAGATGAATAGACAAATAATGACGTTACAACCTGGCCCGTCTTATCAGCAACTTAGACCGTTGATTCAACTAGGATCGAGTAATTAGTTTTTTGATGATGAGGAACAAAATGGTGATGATTGTAATGATGATAATTGTAACTGAATATTTATGAATTAATCAGTTTGACTTACAAATTCAGTTTTGTTATTTTAATAATTAATATGAATTTTTATTTTTTTAAAAATAATATATTGTAATTTTTATTTAATTAATTAAAATAAATTGTTAATTATCATTAATTTCATTTATATATAAATTTTATTTTAAATAAATATAAAATATAAAAAAAATTGAATAATAATTAAATATGAATTTTTTTATAAATAAATTTTTATGTATTGTAAATTTTTATAATTTTTTTTAATTTACGTTAAATTTTTTTTATTTTATCTTTTAAAATTATTATAGAAAATAATTTTTTTATTTTGTTTTTTTAACATTTTAAAATTTTTTATTTATATAAATTATTAATAATTTTAATTTTTATTTACGTTTATTTATTTTTTATTTTACAGTTGATTAGCGACAGGTAAACAACCCGTCACAATTTATTTTTTTTCAATTTATTTTTTTTCACAAAAATCAGCTGATTAGCGACGGGTATCATACTCGTCGCTTATCAGCGACGGGTCTCGTACCTGTCGTTGATCAGCGATGGGTACCTTCCTCATCGCAAAACACCCCCAGTCGTTATATTCCGTCACTAAAATTTAGTGACGCCAACTTTAGCGATGGGTAGGCCCCCGTCACTAAAAAATTTAGCGACGGATTTTAATGTTTTAGCAACGAAAATTTTCATCGCTAAAACTCTAATTTTTTGTAATGAGATTTGATAACATTAATTGCAAACAGGATATTACATAAATAATCCAATCTAAGTTTGAGCATCTATACGCGAGTTAGAAAAAGATAGGCGCTGCTGTAAGAGATATGTGGTTTGGCAAGTTTGAAGTAAGGTGAATGCTTTTGAATAAGTATATATTATTCAGAACTATATAATTATGTGTCACTTTATTTATTTATGCTAAATCAACATTTTTATAAACTTTACTTTTCCTTGACATTCTAGAAAAAGTGGTCTTAGGAGCCTGGAAAATAACATAAAAAAAGGAAAAACTTTGAGAAGACGACCTCAGACTATATTCCTAACATTCTATTTCGTGTAAGAAAGGACTTAATGAAAAAACCAAGTTGGATGTATCCTACAGTATTCGAAGCATTAAATGAGTATTGGAATATTACACAATTTAAGAACAAGTCTGAAAAAGTCAAAAAAATAGGGCTTCAGATGTTGGAGATACTATGCACACATGTGGTTGCGTACCTATGTTCGAGCACAAGAGGAGACTGATAATATTTGATATTTTTTATTATTTTTATTTCACTTAATTACCTTTTTAAAATAAGTATGGTTGCACGAACACCTTTTTTTCCCCTTCCAAACTATGCAACTTGGTCGCCCACCCACGCAGGCTGAATTATTCCTCGCCACGCACAAAAAGAAAGGATAATTCAAGATTCGTCGATAAGAGGTCCGAGAAAACTTATGTTAGCATACATTAGTTGTGTATGCTTAACTGGCCCATTGATAATACAAATTATTCCATGTATCCATGATCATTGCAAGCTGACTTTCAGACGCAACAACAGGATGCATCATCACAAGCATTGGTAGGTGGCCCACTGAAACGTAGTGACGCTAACCAGCCCTCACAGTTAGCTATTGACGAGACATCCTTATGGTTGGAGGTTGCAGGTGGGAAGAAAAAGGGCCACGTGTATGGGATAGAGTTAGAAATTCATGTTATCCCCGTTGATCGTTCCTACCAGATATCGTCACCATTGCCACCGTCGTCGTCATCCTCTGTCATGGACCAGATTCGACAAGATATTAGGGAAGTTGTGGATCCCATAAACAAGTATTTGTCAATCTTGGAAGATAGAGTCTGAAACCCTTCTTCATTATTGTCGCCCTCGAATCCTTTAGATCATTAGGAGGATTTGCCATTGGCATGGATAGATTTTAGGTTGTATCTCAAATTAGATAGATCTATTCATGAATGATGTTATATATTTTATGCATGGATTTATTGTGATGAATTTATATTTATGCATGATTTTGTATTCAATTCATATATTGTGTGTATTAGGTTTAATTTTAAAAGAAAATTATTTTTATTTTTTTTAATTTTGTTTAAATTTGAGACGTATTTTGACATAGAAAAAATCCATCTAAAATTCAAATTTCATCTAAAATTAGAGATGAATTTTTTTTATCTAAAAATACATCTACAAATCGGACTAAAAATCTGTCACAAATTAGAGACAAAAAAAATTTGTCTCAAATTACAGATGGAAAAACCCATCTCAAATTACAAATGAAAAAATTCATCTCAAATTAGAGACGGAATTATTTCATCTCTAATTTGAGATAAAAAAATCCCTCTCAAAATTTGTCTGAAAAATTCGTCTCAAATTAGAGACGAAAAAAATCCATCTCAAATTTTGTGACAAGAACTTTTTCGATGGCTCAAAATTCGTGTCAAACTGAAAAACCATCTCAAATTGATTATTTTCTTGTAGTGACTATTGCCTTTGGTGTTAGCCATCAAGAGCAATCTTTGCTTGACTTTTTGTTCTTGTTTCTCATAGAAGACACCATTTATTGTTGCCAAAATACAACAATGAATTTGTAATGTGAGAAAGATGATCTTGATAGTCTTGTGTGACGATGATTAGGAGACTTAGGGGTTTTGTTAAAATGATCAAGAGACTTGGGGGTCTTGTTGCAATGATCTGGTGCCCTAATGAATAGAGGGCTTGCTAATGAACTAGTGGCTGCTAATAACCGAGAGGCCCTTGATGATTGAGAGGCCTGTTGAAATGAACCACCGGTTTAAGGGCAAGGGTGGAGGTCCCTTGCACAAACCCTCTGATGCTTAAGTTAGTCTCCGGGTGCTTGAGCATAAGAAATGGAGTTGGAGTGGTAGTGTGAACTTACTTGAGAGAGGAGGAGGTCCTCCTATTTATAGAAAATGGAGAAGAATGTGTGGCAACTATCCCATGTTTTTAGGATGGAATATTCCTAGCATATTTTGTGAAATCGTAAAATATTCTTGTGGGTCCCAATGAGGGTCTTGAAAAGAAGCTCCTGAGTTCGATTTAAGGAACGCCCTGGGAGGGTTTGTCGGTTACAAGAGAGGCTCCCAGGGGTGAAGGATGGAAACAACTAGGGCATCATGTGTAACACCCCACTTTCCAAGCATGTTATAACTTGGGATAATTCTGGGATAACATGTTTTTTTTCTTTCAAATCTAACGCAAATCATATCATTCCTTATATCTATCCCAAAATTGCCATCTATCTCGAATGAGAATCATCATAAACATCAAATGCGGAAGCCAGAATCGAACCTCAACTTTAACATTAACCATTAATAAGGTTATACATCATCGTTTCTCAAAATGTTTAGAATTCAAAGTAGCAGAACTTAAATATATGAGCTACATAACATACATTCAATTTATCATGCACTTTGCTAAGTGTTATTTCATGCCTCATTCATCATCGTTTCTGCTACAATCTCCATCTAGAACGTTTGAATATTTCAGGGACAAAGCTTAAGTTAGATGATGAATCATCTAAGTAAGGGTACATCATTTAATACACATGTATGTATGCAATGCACATTCATCATTACTCTATGTTTTGGTCGATCGCACCCAACTGTTGCTCGCCATTTTTACAGTCTCCTTGCCAGACTTGGGGGTATGGGTGCACCCTTGGTAAAGCAACGACGCCGGTCCCTAATCCCAAACCCATGCAACGTATGCCTGATAATCTAATCGTGCACATATGCATATTTCATCATCATAAAATGTAAATGCACTCTACGTGATGCATAACATACCAAGACATGACGACATGATAACAAAACGTTTGCATGAAACTAGGTTTTGGATTGAACCACTTACCTTAAACGTATATCAAAATATTTTGATTCTCGTGCTAAACTTCTAACGTACTCAATTCGAAACCTCAACATACCCTGGCCATCATATTTATTCAATAATATAAATATTCTATTTTTTTCCTAATTTTCTCATAATTTTTCTCCATTTCCTCCTATTTTTTCTCAATAAATTCAAATTAAATATTTCTCAAATATTTCTTTATAACCATTCATAAAATAATTTTTCTGATTTTCTGAAAATTTCTAGGAAATTTTACTCACCTTAACTTAGCCCTTCAGGCTTTCTTAGTATGCGTGCTTTGACCTCGAAATGAGTGCCTAAATAAATTCCTGCCCTCGGGCATGCTCCTCAAGCCCCAAATTAGTTTATAGAATTTTTTACGATTTTTTAAAATATTTTTCCTATTTTTTTCTTATTTTTCTTCATTTTCTTTCTTTTTTCTTTTTTATCTTTTTCTTTCCTTTTTTCTTCTCCTTCTTCTCTTCTTCTTCTTTTCTTGCTCCTCCCTGCGCGAACCAGCTTCACACCTACTATCGCCCATGTGCCAGGTGCCGTTCTCGCCCTTGCTGACTGCCGCTGACCACTACTCCAACCGCCGCATTGCCGCTAGCTGCTACTCGTGGCCATTGCAGGCCACAGCTGGTTGCTGCGTTGCCACAACCGCTTGCGGCCATTGTTGCCATAATAGCACTTGGTTTGTCGGTCGCCTTCCTGCTGCTGGCTCCTCTATCGACAACCGACACTGCCTTCGCCGATCTTCGCTCCACCGCCGCCATCAGCCACAACCACCCACACTGCTATTGACCTTCATCGCACAACCATGGCCACAGCTTCGGCGGCCACCGGCCTTCCTCGGACGGTCACTTGCGAGCACCTCCTCTTTTTCTTTCTTTTTCTCTCTCTTGATGCTTTGGCCCCCTTCAATTTCTCTACTTCAGACCTCACGACCATTTGCTCTCTGCTTCTTCACATTTCTTCTTCATTTCTTTCACTTCTTGAATATATATATATATATATATATACAAGAGCCTTATTTCTCCAGACAACTCCTCCAAAATTTCTTCCTCCAATCACTCTACAATCCCTTGTCCCAATGCCCTCAAATGGTGCAAGCATATCCCTTAAATGCTGCAAATTTGCCCCAATCACACTTGCATATCTATCACCCACTATCTATCATTCCTTGTCATCATGAGTGCATATATGTATATATTTATATATATTACACTAATATAATTATGGAAAAATACAAATTTAATTCCCATATTTCATCCTTATTTCATTTGGGAACTTCTCTAATTGCAAATACACCCTCTATCATTCAAATTAATTTGTATTGTGATACTGGAAATCTAAAATTAATAACTCAAGGCTTACTCGATAAGGACGATTTCGTCCCTGCACCCTCACGAGACCCTTGTTTCGTCCTGAAACCATTTTAGGGTTGATCCTCATGCAAAATTGGAGCCCCTTCAGAGTTCTGTTGACTTCCCGAAAATCCCCTACGATGATTCAATTTTTCAGTCCGAATCAAAGTTTTACCGAAAATTGTCTAAATTCCAATTTCTTTTAATACCATAAATCCTATCTCGGAATGCTCATCGAGACCATATCATTTTCCTTAGACAACTATACTTCGGGGCATTCCTTGTAGTCAATTCGGTATTAATAATTGTAAGAAATTATTCTTTTGATAATTTCACCTATAGCCCACGTTAAATTACTCTTAAGCCCATTTAAAAATCTAGGATATTACATTCTCCCCCCATATAAAAATTTTGTCATTGAAATTTGCCATATATTCTAAATCTCAAAATTACATTCTCAAAATTAGCACCTGACTGATCAAATAACAAGGGAAGAACATACCTCATTACCTTGTTTCAAATAATCATGTTGCAACTCTACACAGGCAATCACATATTCCAAGGAAACTATACCGTCTATAATCATCTCTTAATCATAAGATCTCTGGCACGTATATCCTATTCAAAACTTGAGAATACCATCGTGCATCTTAAAAATCAAAACTCTTGGGCTGACAATGTTCATCAATCTATACACTTGTCAATCTCGCATGCCTTTCGAATCTCTCTTTCAAAGCCCCTAACCATATAACCCAGTCCTTAGGCCATGAGTCTAAACTCAAGCTCACATCTAAGCCAGTACACACATCCTTATAATGAGCTCACGACTCTCATATCATCAATTTTCAATTTGTTTTTCACTAAGTCATCCAATCGATATCCTTATACATGTCACTTCTCTAATGCCGATTTCCCATGACGTCATTTATCATGCTTTGATAGTCTTCCAATCTTAACACAAAAGTCCTTGTTCTTGATACATCTTAACTTCTATCGAATTGATCCCCAAAGAAATATTTTATGACATCAAACTATTTCATGAACATCACAATATGCATCGTCAGATATCTTGTCACTTAGGTAAGGCTTTTGCCTGTACTATCATTACTAGTACTAGGTAGTTTTCTCGAACTTTTTCCCTTTGACCATTGTAGCCCCTTGGCCTACTACACATGATGGATTATTTTTACACATCGCTCTGGTTTCTTGGAAAATTGGATTCTAACCTTAACATAACATCCACGGTGTTATCCAAACTTCGACACCTAACCGTCTCTTATAGTACATTGTGTTGTTATGACTATTTGGGTCTTGCACCCTTGCTGCAAGCTAACTTACAGTCCTTCCATTGTGGCTGCTCCGGTCATCATTCCTCACGAGCTAACCACCAGTCCTCTGCCTTGGGTCCTTAGCCTCAGGTCCCTTATTATAGGTTATGCACCTATGGTGCTATCGTTATGCTAGAGCTCCTCGTCCCATCTCTCCAAGCTGCAATGGTTCCCTCTTTTATCACTTCTTTTTTCATGATAAGAATTTATATATATGACTTTCTTGGTTGACAAACCAACCCATAATCCAATTTTCATATCTGACTAATCTCATTAACTGTAGGTCTTGTATTTTCTCAATTTACCACAATTCATCAAATCCAAGTTCATCACATTTTTCGAAGTGATCCTTAAATATAACATTCTATGTTATCAAATTAATTCCTACATCCTTTAATCCTTGAATCAACACTCTAAATCATGCTTAATTCTTCTAAATAATATCTATTGTTGGCATAATCAAATGCTTAGTCCCCAAGAGACACTTAAGGCATCACCTTACACCAATCAACTATAGTCATATTTTGAAATCATTCGATTTCTTTTGTTATAATTTACCACACCTTACAAGACCTACTATCTTGATCTTAGATTCATATATCATGGCACAACATTGAATCCATAGCATAAATCCTGACTTCATTTGAACCCCCTAAGTTCATGGTACCTATGACAATCAATTTTGATTTCATGTTCCCCGACATTATCCTCAAATGTTCCTCATGCACCTCCCTATTTGAGGAGTATACCAGTGTATCATCAATAAATACATCACTGATAAAATTCTAATGATATAAATTTCTAGGGATGAGAATAAATTCATTGGGCTTATAATAAAATGGCTAAACAATTTTATGAGTTGAAGTAGTGAGTTGAGCCTAATAGGCCTAAATTAATTAGATGGTGGACTCATAAGTGGGTTTGTACCCATTAAGAAATTTAGAGATTTGTGTGTGATGAATAATTAAATAAAGAAATAGAAAATGGGTTAGTAAATGTCATAAAGGGGCATAGCTAATATCGTGCATGTGTGCAATTGGGAAAGGTAAAACTAGAAAGGGATTTGTGGGAGGTGGGGTGGTAGACATCCCCAAAATTTCTCTTTACTTTTCTTTTTTGTCCCATTGTTCTCTCATTTTCTTCTCTTTTGACTCCACCCAAATGATTTCTCATTCTTTTTATTTTTTCCCTTCTTCTTTTTATTCTTCTCCTACGACTTCTTCTTCTACTACTTTTCTTCTTCT
This sequence comes from Diospyros lotus, assembly GCF_014633365.1. Classification (NCBI taxonomy): domain Eukaryota; kingdom Viridiplantae; phylum Streptophyta; class Magnoliopsida; order Ericales; family Ebenaceae; genus Diospyros; species Diospyros lotus. The sequence continues at coordinate 13,691,796 of NC_068350.1, forward strand.
TCTATGGTAATAGCTTCAAGTGGTGTAAATTATAGCATTTGGTAGGTTTTCTCTTCTCCAAATTTAATCATTTATCAAGGCAAGTTCTTCTTGCACCATATTTTATTTTAGTGCAAACTCCTCAATAATTCTTTTGCTGATGCAGGTCTTCTGGTTGTTGTTCTCGTCATTATATATATATATTACTGTATTTATTTTCTGATAACACATCTGGGTCTACTCTTGGTTGAAGTAATTTTAGTGAGTTATTTCTGTATTTTCTATAAGTTTCACTGTGTTCTCAAATAGGGTTTATTTCACCCAGCGTTCTTCAATGAATGGTATGTGTTTTGATTTAGAGGAGGATACGAGGCTTTGCTCGTTTCTGTGTCCAAATATACATTTTCTGTGCCCATATCCCACATCATTACCCTCTCAAAAATACTCAATTACTTGGCTAATTTCCAGCCACATCTGCCCCTTTAAATCAAGCATCCATATCCCAATTTATTAGGCTATTATTGCATTGAAAGTGGTGAGAAAATTACATCAGATTTCAGCAAAAATGCTGAAAATTGGAAGCAATAGCGCAGCCCGCCAGCGTGCGCCACGTGGCGTGGCTGGCCATGCATAGCAGCCCTCTCCTGGCGCCTAAAATGGCACCGTCCGTGCAGGTTATAATTAATATAATGTTGTATTATCTTATATATTATGGTATTCTATTTATATATATATATGTATTATATATTACACTAAAGTGACATGAACGTGGAGTAATAAGGGGGCGATAATAATAATAGAAGTGAACATGGAATTGGACTAAAAAGGTTGGGGCATGCAATATATATATATATATATAATAAAATATTAAAGGAAGGTGGAATTTAAAGTGGACTTGGTGGAAAGGTAGGGCAGCATATATATAATATTATATGGAGAATCAATTGGAGATGAGAGGGAGGAGAACAGAAGCGGCAGAACAGGAGGAAAGAACTGAGGATTGAAGTAGTGCGCTGCTACTTTATTGTATTAAATGCCCAATTTAATTTTAATCCTTTTCCTTGAACTACCTCAATTAAAATGTTATTCCCAACAATTAAACCCACCGAGACTTTATTCCAGATCCACTCATTACACTCTAGCCCACTTCAACAACTTGGGCTATCATCACCCCCCCTTTGATGAATAACCACACACACAAAAAAAAAAAAAAATTAATTACATACAATATAAATACCAACCTCCCATTTTAAACTAAATAAATTTTCATAAATCCTCCAACAATAATACATAAAATATCTTAAGCCCCAAAATAATTTTCTTATTATTATTCTTCCAAAATATCGAGACGTTACATATCATCCGCTTATGAACTTAAATCATGTGGGTATATACATATGTTGTGAGCATGACAATATTATTGGGAACCTAATATGAAATGCATAAGTAGATAATTTCATTATGATGCATCATTTATTTATAAGTTAGCGCACTTGATATTTTGCGAGGGTAGAAAAGGGTACCCTAGGAGCGCGTGGCACGGGACGAGGTGGCCATATCCCGACAGGTAGTGCTCGCTATTGTTTGTGTGTACTTTTAACATGGTGCATTATGCATGCTTGGCATGATGGCTTACGAGCCCATGGGAATTGTGATATTATCACGGATAAAGATTTCTCATTTGCATAGTTATACATGATGATACGTGGCATTTAACTTGAAATGGATCAAGTCATAAATTATGGGTCTTATATAACTATTGAGTCCTTGATTATTCTTTTTGGTGTCACCATATTCTTGAATCTTATTTACCATTCATTGTTCTCTAACTTGCTGAGCCTTGTGGCTCACTTGATCTTCTTTACCATTTTAGGTAAAGGAAAGACTATTATTAGGGGCGAGTCCAGTGGGACTAAGGCCCAGAAATAGTGGTGTACGGAGACACGTCCTAGCTTGCAGATCCTTAGTGGTATTTCGTTGAGGCTTGTAATGAGATGATTTTTTTTATTTATTTTGTTAACTCTCTAGAGGCTTTTAATTATATGTATAGCATTCGCATTTAGACTTATGAAGTATTGGAACTCTAATTATATTCAGCTGCTAGTAATGAAGTGAGTGGTTTGTTTTAATATGGTCTTGTTCTATATCATCGCTGTGATGACCTCCTTTCGAATATCCTATGCTAGCGGGACTATTCGGGAGTAAGCCCTTACAACTAAAGTATCTAATGTTTCTCATATTAAACTCTAAGGATCCAAGCATGGTTTTATACCTAAACATTTTCATTTTAAGAGGAATGTGCATAAGGATAAGAAGCAAACAATCTTCATAAAAAGGAAACAAAAATCCTTTACTTCACATTCTAACTATTGGTATCATTTTGAACATAAAAGTTTCATAAGAAATACTCCATATAAGCTTAAACAAATTTGGGTTCCTAAGAAGGAGTTCTATGCTAACATTGGTGAACCCAAAGTGGTTTGGGCACCAAAAGCTTGTGGATGATCTATTTTTGCAGAGTTGCTTGACATCCAAATGGAATTCAAAGTGAAATTTGTATGGATGTATCAAACATGAAGAGAAGAGGAAGGTGAAGAAGAATACCACCTCTTATTTTACCAACCAAGAGTAAGAGATTTAAATTTCATCCTTGGTGGTATATTCCCTAAACTCTATGTTTATAATTTTGATGATGTGGATCTATAAGTTTTCCTTTATGATTTTGTTGAAAAAGTTTATTGATTTTCAAAATTAAGGGATATTTATAGTGTTTTGATATAGGCATTGACTAAAAGGGAGAATAAAATTTGTTTCCCTAAATTTTGTGCTAGTAAATGTTGTCTTAGTAGAAGGTCTTAAGCAACCTAAATAGCATAAGTTAATTGTGAGACATAAAGTATGTTTTAATGCCAAATCATGTGAAGTATCTTGTCTCAAAACAAATGAAGTTTCAACCTCTAGGCCTCTAACCTTACCTCATTTAGATCTTGTTGGACTTATGAGAATCCAAAGCCTAGATGGAAAACATTATACTCTTGTCATTATAAATGACTATTTTTGATTCAATTGGAAATGGTTCTTACTTCAAAAAATTAAATGTTTAGACAATTTGAAATATTTTGATAAAGGTATATATATATATTTCAAAACATTAGAAGTGATCATGGGGGAGATTTTGAAATAAACAAATCAAGCACTATTGTGAGAGAAATGGTATTAATCATAATTTTCTTGTGCTAGATTACCTTAACAAAATATGGGGTAGTTGAAAAGAAAAATAGATCTTTAGAAGAAATGGTTAAAATTATGTTATGTGACAAAAATATTTGGTCTAAGCCATTATCACCTCATGCTACATGTTGAATATGGATTCCATAAAGCATATCTTAAAGAAAACCCCTATGAGTTATAAACCAAATATTCCATATTTTTATGTTTTTGGTAGTACATGTTTTACCCTTAACAATGGTGAAGATTCTCTAGACAAATTTGATGGTAAGAGTGAGCAAGGAATTTTCTTAAGATATTCTACTCAAAGAAAAGCATATAGAGTATTGAATAATAGGACTCTAATTGTAGAAGAATCTAATCTAATTATAGTTAATTATGTGAGTATTGAAGTTTCAAAACCTAAGGAAGGTGGTGATAAAGAATTAGGATAAAGATTTGAAAAAAATTCGTCAAATCAAAAGAATCAAATCTATCAAATGATAATATGTTTAAATGCTTAATGAAGAAAATGTAGCTAATGAAGAGAGAAAATCATCATTTCTAAGAAAAAAATATGTGCAAGATAATGAGATAATAGAAGATCCTTCTAAAGAAATAAGGACTAGATCATCTATTTAGAATGAATGTCAATGTGCAGCTTTATTTCTCAAATAGAATATAAAAATATTAAGGAAACCCTAAATGATGAAAATTGGATCATTGCCATGTAAGAAGAGCTAAATCAATTTGAAAGACATAAATTGTGGCAATTGATTTCAAGACCTAAAGAGCACCCAACCATATGGGTGTTTAGAAACAAAATAGATGAAAATGGAATGGTTGTTAAAAACAAAGATAGATTAATATCTCAAGGGTGTAGTCAAGAAAAAAGGGATTGACTATGATGATATCTATTCCCCTATGGTAAGATTGGAAGTCTTAAGAATGTTGTTGGCATTTGCATGCCACAAGAATTATTTCACATAAATGTTAAAAGTGTTTTTATTGAATGGATATAAATAAGGAAGTATATGTGCATAAATCTCTTAGTTTTGAGAATCCTCAATATAAGGGTCATATGTTCAAACTCACTAAGGCACTACATGATTTAAAGCAAGGCCCTAGGGCATGTATGAGAGACTTAGCAAATGTCTTTTAGAAAAATAAATTAAGAGAGGTCAAATAGACATATATTGTTTGTTAGAACCCATGACAAGGATATTTTTGTTCAACAAATAAATCCCTATGTAATCAATTTGAAAATCTAATGCAAAGGGAATTTGACATGAATATGATGAGAGTTAAAATATTTTCTAGGATTACAACTTAGGCAAGAAGATGAAAAGATTTATATATTCTTAAAAAAAAATACATAAAACATCTTCTTAAGAAATTCAAATATTCTTGAAAGCAAATCATTAGCCACCCCTATGAGTAGTGCATTGTACTTAGACAAAGATGAGATAAGTCAAGTTATGAATAACAAATTATATGGAAGTATGATTGGATCATTACTATATTTGATAGCTAATAGGTTGAACATTATGTTTAGTGTTTACCTAGATGCTAGACTTCAATCCAATCCTAAGATAAATGAACTACTAAGGATTGTACGTCTTGATATTTGTGAAAAATATGTAATTGATTGATTATGCTTAATAATTGGGTGTGATATGCAAAATCTTATATCCCTTGAAAATATACACAAATCTTGTGATTTATGATCTAAATTGTCAAAAGCCAAACTTGTTTTTTGCGTTTTGGCTATAATAGACATGCATGTATGCTTATTGAGCTAATTGATATTTACTCTTGTGTAATGCTTGAGTAAGAAATTATTCTAATATATGCTTTGTCTTTAAAGATTAAAGGATCATCTTGCTTAATGTAGATCTTTATATGTAATGATCCTATGTTATAATCCTAAGTTTAGGATATGGTACCTATGGCTTGATCCCTTATAAAGACACTAAATATATGATTGAATGTCATATTTTTTGGAACTTTGATGATTATGCCTCGAATCACTTACAATATTTTTTTTTTTTTTGTATGAAATTTTCCTTTGCTACCCAAGTCTATCAGTTAGTATCAATTGGTATCATTGTTTGGTTTTGTATGATGAATGAACACTTATCCTTTGAATAGATGGAAAATGCGTACATGTGGTTCATTCTTTCATTTTGTGCCTCTAATGTAATTCTATTGATTGAATATAATATTAATGATCTATCTCTTAAGAGGAAATTTTAAGTTTTATAACTAAATGTTATATCATATTAAGGGGGAGTTTTCATCTCCAAGGGGAGTATTTCCCTTAATTTCTTTCCTTATAATGATATATATTACTCCTATGTTGATCATCTTTTAAAGTATATGCCTCTTATATGATATATGGCTATGCATTTTAAAGCAATTATCATGTGAGTAAATGGAGTGATATATATGGTATCAAATTTTTTGAATTATTTGAAGATTATTATGGCTTATTATGTGAAAGACTTATGAATGACTCATGTATATGGATTGTGCACACATTGCATAACTTATCAATTTTGATTCCTTAATTGGGAACTTGTATATGGTTTGTTCACATGTATATGAATGTATGAATGTATAGATTATGTGCTTATTGATTGTTGATCCTCTAACCTTGTTGGTTATATCATCTTAAGGGGGAGTTCGTGAAATCTCATGTAAGTATCCCTAAATCTCCACTATTCTTGAATTGTTAGTTTTAGGGGGAGTATTTCGTCGAAGTGTCATAGTTTGTTCTTATGAAGTCATACTTAAAATATGGTTAAATCTTTTCAATGACTTGTTTAAGGGGGAGTTTTTGAATATAAAATGATTGTAAACATTTCCTTGAGCTTAATTTTTGAAAACCCAAAATTTTTATTTATGACAAAAGGGGAAGAGATATGTTGAAAATTGATTTTGAAAAAGAAAGGTTTTTGTCATTATAAAAAAATGGGAGATTGATATTTTTCTCTTGTATTCGGTTTTGATGATAAAAAACAAAATCAATTTATTCTCTAAGATGGAGATTTTCACAAACAAGTTTTAAGATCTAAAAGAATCTCCTAAATGATTTCACCAAATTGGTTTTGAATAATTGGATAGTTGATGTTTTTACCTTTAATATAATTTTTCTAAGTCTGGAAGATTAGTGTATTATAAGGAGACATATAAGAAAATGTTTTCATTTTTGAAAAACTACCTCCCGGTCTAACAATTAATCAATGGGATAGAAATTGATTTAAACTTACATCTTATATTTATCTATATTTACATTAACTATGCTTCAATTTTCTCTCTTCAAGGCTTTGATCTTCACTTGTAATTATTTACTTCAAGCCTTGTATAATTTTGAGAGACATTGTAACTAAAAGATTCATCTTTTAGATTCTCTCCTATTGTACATTTCTTATATTTTCTAGCTTGTGTAGCTAGAGGGCCTACTTGTATAAGTAGGAGGTTGTAATTCCTAGTCTTGGATTAGAGAACCTACTAGTTTAAGTAGGGGGTTTTAGTGGATTGTTTGGAAAATCCTTAGTGAGAAGCTAAGGTACGCAGTGGATTAAGATTGGGTTAAGCCGAACCACTATATATCTTAGTGTTCTTGTGTGCCTGTGTTATTTAAATTCTTTTTATTGTCAAGCACCTATCCATTCCTCACTTGTTTCACATATCAATCTTTCATTATATTCCTATTTGTTTTGAAAAAGATTTCAAGGTTTTCAAGCTATTTTTAAAATAACCAATTCACCCCCCTCTTGGTGTGTGCCATAGCACCTCCCAGTCCAACAGATTTATCTCCGAAGACCTCAAATCAAATCATAATATCTGGTTCTAACTATCTTCTGTGAATGGTTACCGAACCTCAAAAATCTCTAAAGACTCTTTACTCAAGTGTATCTTAAATCTCATAATAATTCAAGTCTCACGTGGTTGCACTTAGTCACATGTCCTTTCTTATAGATTTCTGAATCCCAACTCTACTTGGCATACTAAACTGTAGGTACAAATTCTGTCACCTAAGTCTCTCATCAATGCTGGTGATCACGTCACCGCATAGGTAGCACCTATACATTAAGTCTACCATGTCCATTTCACATGTTGGATAGCTCTTACTATGCAACCCAACCATATCCTCGAGACAAATACAAACACGACCCGCTCATGATATCAATTAGCATTTCCATCCCAGACATCGAGATTAATCTACCCCTTGAGCCTCATAATGCTCGTCTCATTTACCAACTCACAAGATGACCATAAAGCTAGATGCAATAAGACACACCATCCACATTCAAGACATCACTAGCTTCTTTCCCTTTAGATCTTGTCTCCACAAATATGATTCATCTTATTCTGGGTCAATTCCCTAGGCTTTTAGCCTCTTTCAACCAGCTAGTGGAACACCTCGCACCTCAGTTCATTAGAACATGGATCCCATACAAGGTATAAACCCTACTGTGTTGTTCCAGATCTTCAGCATCTGATCATCTCCCATGCCATTTGCTATGATGCTTTTGTCAATGGGTATCCCGTACCTTACGACAAGCCATCCATCAGCCCTTTGTAGTGGGTCCCTAGATCCAGACTTGTTCACTGCGAACACCAAACTAGTAGTGTTGTCACGCTGCAAGGGTTCCTTATCCCGTCTCTGAGAGTCATTGTGGTTGCACCACCGTCGCTTCTTCAACTGGCGTAACTCACACACCATTACTTGACCACCTTCGGTCTCTCGCTCGACCCAATTCTTTGGATCCTTAATCTATATGTCTCTTTTCTAGAGTCACTGAATGAATCTCAAAAATATTTATCATCTAATCCTAGCTCAACAGCTAGGAAATGTCACATCAGATAACTATTCATGATTCAATCATCTTTGATAACTACTAATTATCCTATCATTCATTGTAATGATCTTGACTAATAACCTCAAATCAACAGTCTCTAAATCTCATAGATCCATGATCATGGTTACCGAATCAACCTTGCATTTGAACCATAGCATCGAACCCTAACTTTAATAACTAGCTCATTTCGACCTATTGTACTCTTAACAAGGTCAATATCCTCACATTAATAACCTTTAAGACTTCAACTGTCAATCCCTAAATCTCTAAATAGGTATTTCATTCTACGAACCATTAGTCTCTTTTCCCCTAAGCCTCTCCTTGGGTTTCTACTATTTGGCTCTAACTGTATCATATTCCCTTAAGTCCCCAAGTTGCTATTCCCTAATTCTCCAAATAGGGTTAAACTCTGAAAATCCTCAATTAAAATAATAGCTAATCACCAAGTCAGACTTTTCTAAGTTTTCAAATAGCGGTCCCCCTGAATCTCCAATTGGGGTTTTACTAGTTCGCTTTGATACCATCTGTAACACCCTACTTTCTAGGCGTGTTATAACTTGAGACAATTCTGGGATAACATGTTTTTTTTTCTTTCAAATTTAACGCAAATCATATCATTCCTTATATCTATCCCAAAATTTTCATCTATCTCGAATGAGAATCATCATAAACATCAAATGCAGAAGCTAGAATCGAACCTCAACTTTAACATTAATCATTAATAAGGTTATACATCATCGTTCCTCAAAACGTTTAGAATTCAAAGTAGCAGAACTTAAATATATGAGCTACATAACATACATTCAATTTATTATGCACTTTGCTAAGTGTCATTTCATACCTCATTCATCCTCGTTTCTGCTATAATCTCCATCTAGAAAGTTTGAATATTTCAGGGGCAAAGCCCAAGTTAGATGATGAATCATCTAAGTAAGGGTACATCATTTAATGCACATTTATATATGCAATGTGAAAGTAAAGCAAGATCACTATAGGGTAAGTAACGTAGTTCAAAAATTTTTGAACCTTACCCCGATCCTAGCGATTGGATGAACGTCAAAATCAAATCAATTACATACAAAATAAAATAAATCTAACCTTTAGATTTTTGAGTCATTTGTGGATTCGAACTGTCTAAGCATCGGGCCTCTAACTCGTGATATGTGGCACGCGTTTGTTGGTGAGGAGAGCAAAATAAGAGTGTTAGCTCATTCTCCTTTTTGCGGCTTGTGTATGCACGGAAAGAATGTCCTGTTTCAAATCGATGCGGAATAGAAACTGGAGAGAATGTATGGGAAATTTTCAACTCTTGAAAAATCATAAAATAAAATCATAATTTGGGCAACCCTTAAAGGGGTATTTATAGAGAAGCCTCATAGGGTTTCTTAAGCCTTAATGTATTGGGCCGACCCATTTATCCTAGTCCAACTAGGAACTTAATTAAATGAGTTTATTCTAGTCCAACTAGAAGTTTAATTAAATAGCCCAAATCCAATTATAAGTTTAAATAAAAATATTTGACCCAAATCTAATTCAAGCCTAAATATAATATTTAATTTAATATTTGGCCCAAATCTAATTTAGCCTAAATATTAATTTAATTTAATATTTATCCCAAATACTTTATTTAGATCAAATATTAATTTAAGCTCAAATATATTTTATTTCCTAGTTACCACTCTAACAAATAGAAAATTATTAAATTAGAAATTCCTTTCTAATTTAATCAATTGTCATTTTAGGAAACTTTTTCCTTTATGACAAACCCTCGTTATATCGACGTTATTACGTCTATTTGTTCTTTTTCCGTGAGAACCTACGATGGCACAACTTCTTGCCAAAATGTTCCACTTAACTATACGTCCGCTTTCCTGGTTTAAGTTATGGACCGTGCCTATTGCATATGACTCATTAGCCTTCTGAATATGTTGGCAATGTGTCGGTATGAACACATAAGACAAGATTAGCCTTTAGCAATGCATCATGCCTACTCAATTATTCAAAATGATTCATAATCCGCAAATAACCTTTCACGAGCATGGTTACTATGTAATTCGATCCTTTCGTCAATGTATCCTATGTGATCTCTAGTTGGTGATATGTTGTTTGATTACGATTACATAAGTTTTCTTCGATCTTCCGAACATCCTCACTTAATAGAAAGTGAATCAATAATTCTTTATTGATCTCTTTCACCATGGCCATGGATTTAAAGTGAATATCCACCGAAAGCTCCTTAGATACACCATCCTCTATCAAGGGATAGACGAGTCCTATCTTGGTTATGCACCCATCTCCATAAGCCTCACTGTAATATCCAGGAATTATTTGAGGTTATAAATGGTATTTGATGAAAAGTATAACTGGAATTATCGAAAGGATAAGGCTGTAGGGTACACTAACGCGACTTTAAATGACCGAATAAACTGGAGGGAGTACCCCAGACCTTAGATAGCCAAGGAAAATAATATAGTATCGAAAAATGATTCAAGTTATGATTTTTGGTGATGAAAGAGGTGGGATCGGAAACAATTTTTGGTACAGCTTAAATGCAGCTGCGAATCAAGCTCAGAAACCGAATCGTTATAGGGGTCTTTCAGGAGGTCAACGGAAGCCTGAAGGGGCTCTGGTTTTTTGTAAGGAACAACCCTTCAGTGGTTTTTGGATGAAACAATAGCCCGATGAAGGCACTGGGGCGAAATCGCCATTATCAAGTAGCTTTGAAGTTATTAATTTTGTATTTTCGGTATTGTAATGTAAATTAATTCAGTGTTTAAGGGTATAGTTGCAATAAGGGAATTGGCTAAGTGAAATTAAGATTGAAATTAGGGGGTTAATGTGAAATTTCTTTATATTAATAGTGTAATATATAGATATATACATATATATAAAATATGCATGTACGTGTGTGCGTGATGGCTGGTTTCTGTGAAGCTTCATGGCCGAATTTCGTGGAGTAATGGCCAAGTTTTTCTGGAGGAATGGTGGCCAAGACTCCTTAAGGCGGTGGATTTGCTATAAATAGGTGAAGAAGTTGAGAGAAATGGAGAGAGGAGGAGAAGGAAGTGGCCGAGAGTTGCAGCCAGCTATGGCCAAACAGAGAGCGAGCTTGGGTGAGCAAATGGTGGAGGTAATCGAGGAGAAGCTTGGAGGTGATACACAAGGTCGGAGGTAGCCGCGGGGATGGCCGGAAGCAGCCGGAGCAAGCCGAACCAGCTTGCGACAGCCATGGTCGCAAGCTTCCAGCATGCTCGAACTGGCTGGAGCGGCTGGCAACGGCCAAGGCGATGGCCCAACAGCGATGCGATAGGTCTGAAGAAGCTCGGTTGAGGCTGAGGAGGGGGCCGATGAAAGCAAGCGCAGCCATGGGAGCCATAGGTGCAACCGGTTGCGCGCAACGATCAGTAACTAGATGCAGCCAACGACGGCCGTGGGCAAGAGTGCGTACGTGGCAGCGAGAACGGCAAGGCCAAGGGCGCCCGGAGAAGACGATGGCAAGGCCGAAAACACGGTGGTGCGGCGGCTAGAAAAGCTGGCTGTGCGCGCATGGCAAGCGCGGGAGTTGCAGGTCGCGAGGAAGAAGAAGCAGGGGAGAAGAAAGAAAGAAAAGAAAAGAAAAGGAAGAAAAATAGGAAAAATTGGGAAAAATTCTCGGAAAAATCTCAGAAAATTATGAGGATTAATTTGAGGCTATGGGAGCATGCCAAAGCCAGGACATTACTCAGACGCACATTTCGAGGCAAAAATTGACTTGTCAAATAAGGTGAGTGGTTTGACTCTAGTTTTACCCTTGTTTTGGAAATGTCTTGGTGTAAGCGTAGTGAGTTCAGGTGAGCGGTCTTACCAGAACTTGGGATGCTATGTTTATGCGTTTTATTCATGTATTTATGGCATTATTTTCATATTGATCATGTGGTATATTGCATCAACTGTTTTTATTTGTAAAAGAGTCGGTGCATGGCGTGTGATTTTCATATCATCGGAGTATTATTTTTCGTGTTGTTGTGGGGTCCGTGTGGGACGGGATGGGGTCTTCTTGAGAATGGGACAAGGTTAATCCAGGTGAACGAGTGACATGGTAGGGCACTCGAGAGATTAAGTATGTCGCGACAAGGTCAATCCCAACGGTGTGTGGAATGGATTTTCCACGGGAGGTTGACTATGTCAGGGAGATTTCTCAAGTTAAACGTGTTTGCATGATGTCGTTTTGTCTATGTATGCCATGCTCGTAAGTTTTTCATGCATTATGTAAACTGTGTAAACTGTTTCATGCCGTCACTTAGATGTTTTGTCATCTAACCTAGGTTATGCCCCTGGAATGTTCAATGTTCCAGCCAGGGACTGCTGCGAGGGTAAGGACATGGCCAGTTGAAGGTGGACGGTGCTTAGATTGATAGTCGTTGTAACCTTTTGGGGTTTTAGTATGTATTTCAGCTTGTGTACGAATAGTTGTACGATAACGTTGTTATCATTTGGTTATCTGTATTACGTATTTTGTTATGGAAATACTATGTAAGAATCATGGTGTTTGATGTTAATGTATCCGCTGCGTTATGGTATGTCTCGTTTAGTTGTTAAGATTATTGATCTTGTTAGTTAAACGGGTAAGACTGTGGTTCTCGAGATTCGTTGTCCGCATGTGAAGATTGTTCTTGAAATCACCGCGTGTGATAAACTTGAAAAAAAAAAAAAAGATTCCCAAAAATACCCTTATAGTGACATGCCTGGCGAGGCGGGGTGTTATACTCACGATATGCCCAATGATCGTCCACGTACAGCCTTTGTCTAGACCCATCGAAATGATGTCAAACCATACTGATCTTCTTATGAGATGACCATGACAAGCTTAGGTCCAAGAATTAATTACACCCATCTCGTATGAGAATTCTATTAACATATAACTAAAACGGATTCTCATGGCGAGTCATGCCCAGTGACACGTTCTCTAACATTAGTCACACATGTACTTGTCTAGACATCCCCATGCCTATGGGTGTGAGACCCCTATTGCTATCACGTAGCAAAAACATAATAAATACAAGTCTTACTATAATTGTTAATGTCCATTCTTGACATTGCTACAACTTGGAACATTTAATGATGTCGAGAAATTGTGATGTATTATCTCACGTCTTTATAGATTAATCACAGTATACATCATATGAACTTCTATCTAATTTTATCTGGTCATTACAATAATAATAAGAAACTAATAGAACGACTTCTTACGAAATTGAATAACTCCTTATTCAATAATAAATATGATTGCAATTGTCAGTGTATAACATGTCCAATTTGATTGGGTCTAGAGCAACACAGTGCACATTCATCATTACTCTATGTTTGGGTAGACCACACCCAACTGTTGCCCTCCATTTTTATAGTCTCCCTGCCAGACTGAGGTGTATAGGTGCACTCTTGGCAAAGCAATGACGCCAGTCCCTAATCCCAAACCTATGCAATGTATGATCAATAATCTCATCGTGCACATATGCATATTTTATCATCAGAAAATGTAAATGCATTCTACATGATGCATAACATACCAAAACATGACGATATGATAACAAAACGTTTGCATGAAACTAGGTTTTGGGTTAAACCACTTACCTCAAGCGTATCTCAAAATATATCGATTCTCATGTCAAACTTCTAATGTACTCAATTCGGAACCTCAATATACCTTGGCCATCATATTTATTCAAGAATATCAATATTTTATTTTTTTCCACTAATTTCCTCATAATTTTCCTCCATTTCCTCCTATTTTTCCTCAAAAAATCCAAAGTAAATATCTCTAAAATATTTTCTCAAATATTTCTCTATAACAATTCAAAAAATAAATTTCCTAATTTTTTGAAAATTTTACTCACCTTAACTTAGCCCTTCAGGCTTCCTCAATATCTGTGCCCTAACCTCGAAACACGTGCCTAGATAATTTTATAGCCCTGGTCATGCTCCTCAAGCCCCCAAATTAGTTCCTAGAATTTTCTAAGATTTTTCGGAACGTTTTCCCTATTTTTTCTTATTTTTCTTCATTTTCTTTCATTTTTCTTTTCTTTTCTTTTTTTTTTCCATTTCTTTTTCTTTCCTTTTTTTCTTTTCCTTCTTCTCTTCTTTTTCCTCCCCTGCTCCTCCCTACGCCAACCAGCTTCACGCCCACCGCTGCCAGCACGCCAGGCGCCCTTGCCAGGTGACTTCGGCTGCCACACCGCTGCTAGCCGATGCCGACCATGACTGGTTGCTATGTTGTTGCAACCGCTTGCAGCCATGGTCGCGCTTGCTTCGCTGATAGCCCTCTTGCTTTCGATTCCACCACCGACGACCAACGCCACCGTCGCCATCAGCCGCAGCCACCCGCGTTGCCATCGATCTTCATGGCGTAGCCATGGTCGCGGCTTCGGCAGCCAACGGCCTTCCCCGAACGATCACTTGCGAGCACCTCCTCTCTCTCTCTCATTCAGTGCTCTGGCCCCTCTCAATTTGTCTGTTTCAAACCTCACATCCATTTGCTCTTTGCTTCTTCACATTTCTTCTTCATTTCTTTCACTTCTTGAATTTATATATACACGAGCCTTATCTCTCCAGACAACTCCTCCAGAATTTCTTCCTCCAATCACTCTGCAATCCCTTGTCCCAATGCCCTCAAATGGTGCAAGCATGTCCCTCAAATGCTACAAATTTGCCCCATCATGCGTGTATATCTATCATCCACTGTTTGCCATTCCTTGCCATCATGCGTGCATATATGTATATATTTATATATATTACACTAATATAATTATAGAAAAATACACATTTAATTCCCATATTTCATCCTTATTTCATTTGGGAACATCTCAAATTGCAAATGCACCCTCTATCATTCAAATTAATTTGCATTATGATACGTAAAATGCAAAATTAATAACTCAAGGCTTACTCAATAAGGACGATTTCATCCATACGCCTTCACAGGACCCATGTTTTGTCCTAAAACTATTTCAGGGTTGATTCTCACATAAAATCAGAACCCCCTTAGAATTTTGTTGACTTTCTGGAAGTTCCCTACGACAATTCGATTTTTCAACTTGAATTGAAACTGTATCGAAAACTATCTCTATTCCTATCGATGTTCAGAATTGATCGACCATGATTCGTCCGCCCGCACTGATAAAATAAACACGAATGCAAAGAGAAGAAACAAATAACACAAATAACAAACTATACGTAAGAGAATTTTTACATGGTTCGGCCAGAATGATGCTTACTCCACGACTGTTATCTGATAATTTTGGTAGAGTAACAGTATGTAATTGATCATGCCTATACAATGGTTTTTCGACCCCTATTTATAGAGTGGGGTGTTTACAATTTTAATGACTTCTAAATATAGAAGGATAATGTAACATCCCAGAATTTTTGAAGACAAATAGCTATTATTAATTATGGTATTGAACATTTGAGGATTTAAGGAAATAATTAATTTATGGGTTTTATGGGATTTATTGAGTTATGTGAGAAAAATATTAAATTTGGTATGTTTTTTGGATTAAAATAATTATTTGAGGTTATTTTGAGGAAATGTGTAATTAATTATTTTGTTTGAAAGTATTTATTGAGAGAATAGAATAAATTAATTTAGGGTAATTTCTGAAAGTTATTGGCATTAAAAATGAAATTTTGGAAATTGAAAATGCCTTAAAAATAAATTGATTGCAATGAGGAGCAAGGAGGGCTGTAGGAGAGATGGTCGGGGGTGCAAAGGAGGAAGGCGAGGTTGTGGGATCAAACCCCGCAGCCAAGCAAAAGTTGCAGCTGGGTTTTTAAAACCCAGCAAGAGTGCCCATGCACGCGCACGTGTGGCCCAGTGGGGGCCTCTGCATGGCCACGAGGCCATGCCCACGCATGCCCGCCACGCGGCCTGCTGCGCACCAACCACTGCCAAGTGGCGCGCCAGATGTCTAAAAACACTTTTTTTCATTAGAAATTTTTTAATCCCTTTGCCCCCACATAACCCCTACATTGTCCTACCCCCTTAGCCTATAAATAGGCCATAACATTGAGTAAAATGGAGGATTTTAGGGAGAAATTAGGGAGAATTTTAGAGAAATTAAGGGAAATTCTATCCGTGTAAGTTTGGGTTGTGGCATAGCCACCCGAGTATGCTGCAAGAATTAAGAAGATATTTAAGGCAAGTTCTCTTCTTAGTTTTTGCAAGTTCTTATTCCTATCTTGCAAGTTCAGTTTCTCCCTCTTCTTAAGTTCATGTTTTTAATTTGCAAGTTCTTATTCTTATTAAGACAAATTCTTCTTCCTCTTTGTTCCATTTAAGGGATAAGATCTCAGTTTTCTTATTATTATGCAAGCTCTTAGTTCATGATCTTTTAAATTGCAAGTTCTTCTCATATTTTACAAGTTCAGATCATCTTTTCTCAAGACATGTTTTAAATTACAAGTTTTATTTTCTAACTCTTATCATTGCAAGATCCTACCTCTTAATTTTCTAAATTCCATAATATTTTCATATTTTACAAGTTATTTCCCTCTTGCCAGTAAATTATTCCATGATTTACATTTATACCTATTGAATCTCAAATAGGGTTTGTATCACCCTATCTTTCCTTGGGAATGATGCTTTATTGTTGACATGCAAGAGTTTGATGTTGTCTTGCATGAATGTTGTCCCATTTTGTATCTTGCTTCGTTAATTGCATGTCAGTTATATATGAGAAGTTATTATGAATATGCATGTTATTCCATGATTTACATTTATACCTATTGAATCTCAAATAGGGTTTGTATCACCCTATCTTTCATTGGAAATGATGCTTTATTGTGGACATGCAAGAGTTTGATGTTGTCTTGCATGAATGTTACCCCATTGTGCATATTGTTTCGTTAATTGCATGCCAATTATATATGAGAAGTTATTACAAATATGCATGTTATGAGGATGGAAGAAGCATGTGCATGAAAATGGTTTTTAAATAAATGTGTAAAGGCCTCATGATATGCGCAGCAGACAAGTCCGCAGGATATATCCACAGAGAAAGTGTTGAGCTCAAAGTTGGACTTCGGTCCCATGTTTATAGCTCTAAAAAGTACTACATATGAGTATGGATGCATGTTTCATCATTTTATCATGTGAAAATACCTTAAATGGCATTCATGTCTCTTTTGCTTCTTGATACCCATGGCTCTTATGCTCGCTTTCTTTCAGTTATACTTGCTGGGTCTTGTGGCTCATGTTTGCTTGCATTATTCCAAGTAAGGGTAAGGCTAAAGTAGAGGGTGAGCCAAGTGAATCAGGATCCATGGGGTAGCAGTGTGTATAGAGCAATCTCATTCAAAGGTCTCTGGGGGTGTTTTGTATTGTGTAATATTAAATTATGCTTGTTTTTGTTTTAGATTGTACCCTGAGAAGATATGGTGGGTTTATGGACCCTGATATGGTGTGTAATATTGAGTTGCTCTTGTTTATGCGAGCATGTGAACACTATTGCGTTTGTCTATGAGTAAAAATGTATGAGTATGGCTTTCGTTGTCAATATCAAGGAGGATGTGTAATGTTTTAATGGGTTTTGGCATTTATGTCATCTTATTGTGGGTCCCTGGCTAGGGGCGCCTACAATTAGTGGTATCAGAGCGAGGTTTGGGACGAGTCTCTATACACATAGGAATGTTGGGTAGAGTTAAGGGTATTTCTAGCAAATAGATGTGTGACTAAGTAAGAATTATACTCCAAAAATGTTAGTTGTGTAGGAAAATGAGTGCTCGTCGAGGAAGGCCATTGACCCAGAGCCTAGGCCGTGGCCAACCTGCACCCACATCTTCACCTGTGCCTGATACTTTGGGGGAGTCCAAGGGAGGACTGTAACAAGGGATGGACGAGGTGCATGAAGTTTTGGCAAATGACCTTGCTGAGAGCTCGCTTACTCTCGCTGTTAGAACTCGGATTTCAGCGATCTACGACCTTGCTGAGGTGTCCTCGGCCTTAGGCCCATTGGACTTTGGGAGGTTGGGCCAGCCTGCTCGGTAACGTCTAGTCCATAAGAGGTGGTTCAAAAATTATCAATAATAATTCTAATTTCTTTTAATACCATAAATCCTATCTTGGAACGCTCATCGAGACCATATCATTTTCCTTAGACAACTACACTTCGAGGCATTCCCTGCAATCGATTCGATACTGATAATTGTAAGAAATTATACTTAAGTCCCAAATCTTTTGATAATCACCTATGACCCACGTTAAAATTACTTTTGAGCCCTTTTGAAAATCTGAAATATTACATCATGATAGAGTGGCCACTAGGTCATTTGCCAAGCAACGTTGCTTTATTGCTTTCCTTGGCTTTTTGCTCTTCTCTTTGTTCGATTCGTTTCATTTTTGCTCATTGTTTATCACTTAATGGGCCATCTTTTGTTGTGTTGATCTTCTTGACTAAGTGGCCACTCAGTCATTGCCTTGCCTTCCGCTTGCTTGATTTGATCAACATTGCTTTGTTTTGTAAGTTGCTATTCATCATTGAATCAAGGGGACATCTTTCACGAGTGTGCCTTGAAACATCCATGATAGAGTGGATCAAGTGGGTACCCCCCTACTCGGTCATGGTTTGATTTTTGGCTTCGCTTTATCTCTTGTTTGCTCGTTTTGCCTTGCATTATTGATTTCAACCCATTTATGCATGTGTTTGCACCAATTGTCCTTTTATAGATTTGACCCAAATCTGTCACTTAGATCTACTCTATATTTAAATGGCTTGCTATTTGCATGGCATATTAGGGACATCTCAAAAAGATGATAAATAAAAAAATAAGATTTTGCTACAAAATTATTAAATTGTAGTTAAATGATAAGTTTAATTTTTTAAATTAAAAATAATAAAAATTAAAAAATATAAAAAAAGTGCGGGGAACATTTGGTATTAAAAAAAGAGCGGGGAATATTTTATTTTTAAAAAAATATAAAAAATATAAAAAATATAAAAATTAATTGTAGCAAATGTTCCCTCTCGTGCAAAATTTCAGTGAAAACCCTCCCTCTTGTGCAACCTTTGCAACCTTCCTCTCTGTGCAAATCGTGCAAACCCTTCCATTCTCCCTCTCGTGCAACTGCCCTCTTTGTGCAAACCCATTCCAGAAGGAGAGCAACCCTGTTTCGTTTATATACTTAGTTGGTTAATATTTCTGTTGTTGTGAGGTTGGGGATTGAAACTTGAATTATTTTGTGGTAGTTGAGGTGTTGGATGAGTGTGATTAGGTGTCTTTAGTTGTATTGTGGATGTGGTATCCTTTTATAGGTTAGTTAAGTCCAATTTACAGGGGAGACTCTGCCGAAATTTCTTGCTTTGGAATCTTAATTCTATAGAATTACTAGAGTAATCATCTCAGTACGTATGCACGACCCTTTCTTTTTCCATCATAGAGTTGAGTTCAAAAAATATTTTATTTATTTCTTCATTTGATTTGTATTGACTTTTGTTTTCCAGATTCTTGCCATGCATAAGTAATAAAAGAAGAAAGTGAAAGCAGCAAAGAAAGAACGACACTTGGAGATAAATTTTTATAGTGTCAAATTTTTAACTATTTTCATTTTAGAATTTAATGTTATTATCAATATTACATGTATTGGTTTTATGTACTAGCCACATTCAAAACAGTTGGAGATTATGGCGGACATTAATTTTATTTTATATGATTAATTGAAAGATTTTGAAGTTATGTATTGTGTTTTAAATTTAATCTAAATTGAAAGTGCTGATGTAGGTTTAGAGAAAAATATTATTCCCAAAAAGAGGGATTTTATTTTTTTGACTACGAAATTGAATTTAGTGATATCGTAGTAGATTATTAGTTGTATATAAAATTAACTATGAAAATTTAACTTTTGATTACAAAAATATTGGTAGAGAAAATTAATTTGCTATGAAAATTTATTACAAAAATTGGTATATGAAAATCAATTTGCTACGAAATTTGGTACAATTAGTTACGATTTGTTATAGTTAAAAATAAATGTTTTCTCTATGGTTTGATATTTGTAGTAAAAACTATGTTATTTGTTACAAAAATTAACATCAACTATGAAAATCAGCCTCATTATCTACAAAAATCGATATAATTAGCTATGATATATGTCGTAGTAGAAAATTAATGTTTTCTCTACGTTTATCTGACTATAGCGAAAAGTGTATTATTTTCTATGAAATCTTAAATCGTAGCTAAATACAATTAGCTTGATTTTGACTACGATTCACGCTACAAATAAAATTTCGTAGTTGATTGTTTTTTGCTACAAAAATTAAATTTTTAAATACAAAAATTTTCATAGAGAAAATCAAAATTTATTGCAGGGCATAGTTTTGCCCTGTGTCGCCTCTGCTGCTTCATTTTTTTACCTCGGCTCCACGTCACTGAAGTCCATATCCAGGCAACGGTTGAACCCTGGAGCCACAACTTGTCTTCCCTTATCTCTGAATCTCCCCCACATCGTCAAAAGGAGAATATTCACTCATAGTTCCGGGGATATGTATGGACTTCAAATTGAAACAAGCCTTCACAAGTATAACGATATATAAGACTTTATCAACTCTCAACATATGAGCATTCTCTCTCATCATTAATTATATATTCCACAATTATTAGTTAGCTCCTTATTCTCTTCTTAATGTCATCTGATTAACCATCAAAGAATCATCTCGAATAAATAGTAAGATAACATCATGTTGTGATCAATGGCAACCACTAAACATTTGAAGCACTGAACATAAATAAATACTCTCTTTATAAACCCAACTACAAGTCAACATTAAATTATTATTGGTGATTGATTTTTTTTTTTTCCATCAAATAACAAATCCCCTTAGTCCAAAATAATTTCATTCCCAATGTTGAGTTATACAAATTTTACTGAGATTACTTATTTATCTTTTAGATAGAGCTACAGGAATGATAATAAGTTGTCCATTTACTCATTTACATATTTATTTTAATAAATTTTTTAAATAATTCTGATGCCTATATCTTAATTTGTATACTTATTTTAATTTTTAAATAAATAATAAACATCAATTAAAATACCCATTATCGTGGTTAGACAAAGACATTTAGGCCCCAGTGGAACAATAATTGGAGACTTTTTGGAAAGGCTTCGTGATTAATCAGACCCAAAGCCCAACTTTATGGGTACTGAGCTGTTGCATTACATTTTATAATAGAGAGTTGGTAATTGTGATTCTTGGGGTCATCCCTCAGCCCTTCTTTCTGGTATTATATTTGGATTAATAATTAGTTTCTTTATGTTAACGCAAATTATGGGATTGTAATATTGATCACGGCAATTGATGAAGAATTATTTAGGTAGAAATCTTCCTAATTAAGGAAGTTTATTATTTGCCTTGTATATCACATGATTAGCTACTAGAATTAAGCTATTATACTTGTATATAATGATACTTAGTTGGTGAATTTGATGTGGTAAAAATCACAACAGAAGAATATTTTATTCTTACAATTTTTCATGGTATCAGAGCACTAATTTTCTCATCTTCTTATTTTTTCATAATTTTTGCCATGACGACACCCTATCAAATCCCTACCACCATTCCTGCAACATCCTCTTCATTTACCACCAATTCTGGGTCACCTCCTTCTGCCACCATCCTAGTTACCGTTCTCGATCTGTCTGACCCTCTTCTACTCTATGCCTCTGATCACCCAAACATGCTTATGGTTCCAAAGGTCTTGGATGGCAGGAATTACCCCTTGTGGCGACGATCCATGTTGGTGAGCCTCAGTGCTAAAAACAAGCTAGGCTTCATCACAGGAACAATCCCCACTCCAGCTCCTACAGATCCTCGACATGCCTTGTGGCAATGTTGCAACGACATGGTTCTGTCCTGGATTCTTAATTCACTTAGTCCTGACTTAGCCAACAGTGTTCTCTATATTGAGACACCCGTCGAGGTATGGTTGGATCTTTAAGAGTGGTTTTCTCAAGGTGACTTCTCTCACCATTATCAACTACAATGCTCAATCGTGGATGTTGCGAAAAACTCTACAAAACAGTGGGTTAGAACTCAATCAAAATCAAACCAAAAAATAACCAAATGCAAGAACAAATCAAGGCAGAAAATTAAACTCCCTGTTTAGCAACAATGGCAGTCACGAAAATTGCTTCAAGGCTCAGATCTGGGCTTGTTCAAACACGACTTAGGCAACAACCAACGAATAGGGACACCAAGCCACAAAGGAGCCCAAAAGCCCTAAGAACCGAAGCCCTCAAACCCCCAAATCTCTCGGCCGATTAACACCCCTTACCCAAGCCACACAAGCTTCCACACACAGTAGGATCCACCAAGGAACAGAGGGAAATCACAAAGATATGGGTTCAACAATGACTGAAAAACTTACCTTAAAGAGAAGACAACAACTCGGACTAAATAGGCGTTGCAAATGCCATTGACGAACAGCCACCACGCACAAGGAAAGTGTGGCACACAGCAAAGGAAAGAAGCATCTGACCGAGAAGGAAAGAAACCCCAAGAGGATCGCCATCAATGAAAAAAGATTTGGCTGAGAGAGGGAACAAGGGAGAGAGCATAGTTGGCTGCCGCATAGGGACAAGGAAGAGAAACACATTCCCTTTTATATTGTGGGGTTAGGGCAAGAGAGGAAATGGGCTTGGGCTTCATGGACTTAGGCTTCATGGGCTTCCTCCCTCCCTTAAGCAAATGGGTCAAGGCCTATTTCTCCTCCAAAGGGAGGGTTAAGGGCTTATAGCCCGACTTCTATAAATGGGCTGCCAATAAGTGGGTTGAACCGTTGCTTCAATCCCGGGATGAAGCCTATGAAGCTAACCCGAACTATCGTCATCGCCTTGGACCTCATTAGGAAACACAAAACCCAACAATCTCCACCTTGATTCCTAATGAGGCCAGCACACACAGGCAACACGAAACAAGCACATGCAACAAATGCAAAGCATGTAACAGATGCAAAACATGCAACAAATGCATAGGATAGGCAACAAATGCTTAGACAAGCAACAAAAGCTTAAATATGCAACAAATGCATGAACTTGCAACAAATGCATATTATCCACATAGGAAATGCAACAAATGCATATCATCCACATAGGAAATTCAACAAATGCATAAACATGTTTTTAAGGCCTTCTCTCATCTTTCCACTTAGACTAGGATCTCTCTAATCCTCCCACTTAGACTAGGATCTAACTCATCCTACCACTTAGGTTAGCATCTCACTTTAAAATGAGTTGGCTAAGACTCTCCACCTTGCTTGAGGTTCTATTCATGACACTTAATAATGCTCTAAGAGTGTAAACACCTCGCCAACCTCACTAGGGTCATAGGAAATCACTACATTAGTCTCTTCCTTTTCTTTTCCCATTTGTTTGTCCTTCTTGACATAACAATCCTTAATAAAATGTTCGGTTTTCCCACAACCGTAACACTTCTTACCCTTCCCTCCGGTTTTGGACTTTGACCTACCTTTCCCTTTCTTGCTACCTTCCTTTTGACTCTTTAACTGAGACCTACCCCTCATCACGTGGACCTCACCATATTTTCTCTCACTTTCAAGTTCCATTTCTTTACTCCTAAGATAATCTATGACAATTTCTGCTGTTAGAGTATCCCTACCATACTTAATGGCATTTTTTACCTCCTTAAAGGCATCAGGAATGGCATTCAAATGAATTACAGCCTTATATTCCTCAGACACTTTTTCACCACAATTCGTGATATCTTGAACCAACTTGTTAAAGACATCTAAGTTGTCATCTAGGTCCCTAGAGGAGTCAATCTTAAAACTAAAGAAACTTTCAAGCAAATAAAGCTTATTTGGAATGGATTTCTTAACATATAATTTTTTCAATTTTTCTCAAAGTTCTTTAGTTGTGTCAAGTTTTCATACTTTCCTTAACACTGAATCAGAAAGATGCAGGATTATAGAAGTATAGGCAAGTTCATCTATTTCTAATTTCCGTTCAGCTGCTGTGATTTCAGGATATTTACCATCAATGGCTTTTGATACTTTTTGTTGAACTAAAATCCCTTTCATTTTCTGTTGCCAAATAGAAAAATCACCCTTCCCATTGAACATCCCCATTTCAAAATGTTTAACCATGTTCTCAAAGAATATGTTCAACACAAATAAGTAGTGTAACCTATAAAACACTAAGTTTTTTTTTTTTCACACTATATCCTAAACAATGGGTATGCACAAAACAGATTCAATCAAGAGCAGATTTTAACAAGGATAATACTGATTTTCTAGGCACAATTTTAAAGCACTAAGCAATTAAAATAGCCACAGATAAATCTAAAAAAAAAATCACAATATGGCAGCAGCAAAATAAACACAGATATGATGCTACCTAAGTGGACATACAAAAAACACAAAGTTTCAATTTAAAACTTAGGCAACAGATTCACTTAGAGTCAATTCCAACAAAAATGGTACCAAAATAACTTATTACATGCAGCAGCAAACAAAGTTAGCTATGTTTAAATGCACTTAGCAATTTAAACAGGCGCAGGTAAATCATAAAGGTATCAAACAAAAATACCAAGTTGAAAACTGGATAAAGATCATAAATAATTCTAATACCTAATAGATTTATGAGGCACTAAGAAATAATGCAGACTTCACAGATATCACAGATTTACTAAGCAATAATCAAAGGCACCAAGCAATTGAATAAGTACAAATAAATCACTTAAAGAAATCTGAAACCATAGAGGTTACCACACAAATCTCAGAACTGAGATCTGAAGTTGAAGAGGGTCAGATCTGGTACGGATCTTGGAGTTGAGGAAGGCACTTGTCAGCCTCTACACGCTGCCTCACACGTCACCGCTGCAGCCCCACACGTTGTCGCAGGCTGATGAGTAGGCTGGAATGCACCGGTCAGAGGAAAACCCCCTCGGATGGTCGATTATGGCTATGGGGTTGATTCACCCCAACTCAAGCCCCTGCACACAGCAAAAGAAGAAGAACATATTCGGTTTTTCAACGTAAAAACCCTTACCATGAAATCGAACCCAAAATCGAAAAGGGGATTCTAGATTCAGTCTTGATTTCGAGTAACCCAGGAGCCACACAAGGCTCTGATACCAATTGTTGCGAAAAACTCTACAAAACAGTGGGTTAGAACTCAATCGAAATCAAACCAAAAAATAACCGAATGCAAGAACAAATCAAGGCAGAAAATTAAACTCCCTGTTTAACAACAATGACAGTCACGAAGACTGCTTCAAGGCTTAGATCTGGGCTCGTTCAAACACCACTTAGGCAACAACCAACGAATAGGGACACCAAGCCACAAAGGAGCCCAAAAGCCCTAAGAACCGAAACCCTCAAACCCCCAAATCTCTCGACCGATCGACACCTCTTATCCAAGCCACACAAGCTTCCACACACAGTAGGATCCACCAGGGAACAGAGGGAAATCACAAAGATATGGGTTCAACAATGGCCGAAAAACTTACCTTAAAAAGAAGACAGCAACTCAGACTAAATAGGCGTTGCAAACGCCATTGACGAACAGCCACCACGCACAAGGAAAGTGCGGCACACAACAAAGGAAAGAAGCATCTGATCGAGAAGGAAAGAAACCCCAAGAGGATCGCCATCAATGAAAGGAGATTAGGCCGGGAGAGGGAATAAGGGAGAGAGCACAATCGGCCGCCGCATAGGGCAAGGAAGAGAAACACATTCCCTTTTATATTGTGGGGTTAGGGCAAGAGAGGAAATGGGCTTGGGCTTCATGGACTTGGGCTTCATGGGCTTTCTCCCTCCCTTGAGCAAATGGGTCAAGGTCCATTTCTCCTCCAAATGGAGGGTTAAGGGCTTATGACCTGACTTCTATAAATAGGCTGCCAATAAGTGGGTTGAACCGTTGCTTCAATCCCGGGCCGAAGCCTATGAAGCTAACCCGAACCATTGTCATCGCCTTGGGCCTCATTAGGAAACACAAAACCCAACAGTGGAGTTGAAGCAAAATCAGGATAGTATTTTTCAATATTATTCTAAATTAAAAATGCTTTAGGATGAGTTAAAACTATGCAGTTCTATTTTTTCTTGTACTTGTGGTCTTAAAACTCTTACAGCTGCAAATGAACGAATTAAACTTGGTCAATTTCTTATGGGTCTCAATGACTTTTATGCTAGTGTTCGTGGACAAATCATGTTGATGGATCCATTGCCTACTATCAAGAAAGCCTATTCCCTCTTGTGCGAGGAAGAAAAACAGCGAGGCATTGCTGAAAACACTGTGTCAGATCAATTCCATGCTTTGCATGTAAAAACCACAAATCGTATAGGGACCACTCGATCTGGCACGAATGGAAATAGCAAGACGGAGAATCGCAAGCCTTTACACTATACTTATTGTGACGACATTACTCATATTGTGGACTGTTGTTTTTATTTGAATGGGTTTTTAATTGAACATAAACTGCATGGAAAAATCGTTCTTTCTCCAAATCGGTGTGGAGTCCAAGCCAATCTTATTGATGAGAATTCTCTTTCCAATTCCTCTTCTGATATGTTGACTATCGAGGAATTGTCCCAACTCAAATCCTTACTTCGTCAAAGCAATGCTCCTATGTCTGCCAATTTTACTGGTAAAAAATTTCCTTCTGGTTTCTTTACTATACCACATAAATCTATTTCTTAGATCCTTGACAATGGAGCTACTAATCACATTGCTCATTCCCTTTCCATTACCACTCGTCCTTCACCTTTATCTCATGTGCAGCTTCTTGATGGATCTAATGCTCCCATCACAAGTGTTGGTTCAATACAATTATCTCCAATCTTAAATGTCAATGATATTTCGTGTGCTCCTTCATTTCATGTTAACCTCCTATCTATCAGCCAATTAACTCGTTCTTTACGATGCTCAGCTCATTTTTTCCTTCCTTCTGTGTCTTGCAGGACCTAGCTTCGAAAAGGATGATTGGCCTGGGGAGACAACATAAAGGCTTGTACTACTTGCTGCATTCCTCCCGATTCAAGCCAGCCTTTCCTATTATTTCTCAGGTTTTAGTCAAGTCTGCTCCTCTCTAGCACTATAGGATGGGTCATCCCTCAACTCTTTCTTATGAAATTTTGTCCAAAACTATTTCTAGTTTTACTCATGATTCCTCTTTTGTATGTGATGTGTTCCCTTTGGCCAAACAATCAAGATTGAAGTTTCCATCTAGTTCAATTCATACCAAAACCTTTTTTAAACTCATTCATTGTGATATATGGGGTCCCCAAAAAACCCCTTCCAAATCCGGTGCTCATTATTTTTTGACAATTGTGGATGATTACACACGTTTTACTTGGTTTTTTTTTAATGAAGTCTAAGTCTGAAACACAGGGTTTGTTAAAATAATTCCTAGCCTTTACTCACACGCAATTTCATTGTCCAATTAAGCATGTTCGAAGTGATAATGGGTTGGAATTTACCTTTCTTAAATCTTACTTTGCAGACCTAGGCATTATTTTTCAAAGCTCTAGTCCACACACACCACAACAAAATGGTGTGGTGGAACGTAAACATTGTCATTTACTTAATGTTGGTAGAGCCTTGCTTTATCACTCTCACTTGCCTATTTCTTTTTGGGGAGAAGGTATTTTAACAGCTGCATATATCATTAATCAGCTACCATCTTCCATCTTGCACAACCAAACACCTTATGAATTACTATATGGTCATCTGCCTTTTTACTCCCACTTGAGAGTCTTTGGATGTCTTTGTTATGCAACCATTGTCCATTCTGCAGGCAAATTTCTTCCTCGAGCTAGACGTTGTACTTTTGTTGGGTACCCAGTTGGCCAAAAGGCTTACTACACATATGACATAGAAACTCACCAATTTTTCACTAGTCGGGATGTGGTTTTCCATGAATTTACATTTCCTTACCAAAACACCCTTCCACCTCCATCCAAAACTGTCACACCTGAATCCACATGTCCCAATTTTGATACCACCTTGCTTGCTCTGCCACCTGTTGTCCATACTCCACCATCCCATGATTCTTCCTTACAAGCTCAACACATTCCCAATGACATGTCAATCCAACCACCATCTTCTGTCCCGCCCCCTTTAGTTCCCATAGACGACAATCACTATAATCCCTCTTTGCGATGCAACACTCGAGTTTGTCAATCGTCTGTTTTTCTTCGAGATTTTCATTGCGCAAATGTGCAAGCCTCACCTCATACTGTCACCACGGGTCAATCACACTCTTCCAAGAAAGGTACTCGCTATTCTCTCTCCAGTGTTATTTCTTATCATCAATTGTCGCCTACACACCATCACTTTGTTAACACCATTTCTAGTACCGTCAAATCCACTTCTTATGAGTAGGCCATTCAAGATCCCAATTGGCGTGAAGCCATTGCACATGAACTCCATGCTTTACAACATTAGAAGACGTGGTCCTTAGTTCCTTTACCTTCTGGTCATCGACCTATTGGGAGCAAGTGGGTGTTTCAAATTAAATATAAGTTAGATGGGTCCATTGAGCGATACAAGGCTCGTCTAGTAGCTAAAGGATTCATACAGCAGGCTGGGATTGATTATCATGAAACTTTAGCCCCAGTTGCAAAAATTACCACTGTCCATTGCCTCCTTGCTTTTGTTGCTGTGCGTCACTGGCCTCTTTTCCAGATGGATGTTCACAATGCCTTCTTGCATGATGAATTAGCTGAAGAGGTGTATATGACTCCACCTCCTGGGCTCTGTCGATAAAGGGGGAATCAGGTTTGTTGACTGCACAAATCTCTCTATGGGCATAAACAAGCACCCATGAACTGGTTTTTTAAATTTACTCAAGCTGTGTAGAAAGCTAGGTTTATTCAATCCAAAACTGATCACTCTCTCTTTGTACTTAAAAAAATGCTTTACTATAACTATAATTCTACTTTATGTAGATGATATAATTATTATAGGGAACGATGCTAAGGCCATTGAAGAACTCAAGCACTTTCTTCACACTCAGTTTCATATCAAGGATCTTGGTTCATTAAAATATTTTTTGGGCTTGGAAGTTGCAAGATCAAAAAATGGCATTACTATATCTCAGCGAAATATACACTAGAAATATTGGATGATGTGGGGTTTCTTAGAGCTCAACCTTGTGAGTTTCCCATGGAGCAAAATCTCAAGTTGACAATTGATATAGGAGATTTACTTCATGATCTTGCTCGCTACAGAAGACTTGTTGTTGGCAGGTTGATTTATCTAACTATTACCAAGCCAGACATCATGTACTAAGTCAATATTCTAAGCCAATTCATGCATGAACCGAGAAAATCACACTGGGATGCAGCACTACGGGTTGTAAAATACTTAAAGAATAACCCTGGTCTTGGTTTATTTTTTTAGCAGACAGTTCACTGGAATTAAGAGCTTATTGTGATGCAAACTTGGCAAACTGTCCCATGACAAGACGATCTAAGTCAGGTTACTGTATATTTCTTGGAAATTCTTTAATATCTTGGAAAACAAGAAAACAAAAAACTGTCTCAAGATCGTCTGTTGAGGCTGAATATAGGTTTATGGCTACTGCAACTTGTGAACTTACATGGCTCAGGTATATATTCAAGGATCTTCATGTCTTATTAAAACCCGCTCATCTATTTTGTGATAATCAAGCTGCTTTACACATTGCCACTAATCCAGTATATCATGAGCGTACTAAACATATAGAAATTAACTGCCATGTTGTAAGAGAGAAGATTCAATAAGGGCATATAGTAATAAAGTTCATCCCATCTTGTCTACAACTAGCCAACGTGTTCACCAAACCATTGGGCAAAAATATGTTTCAAGAGCTAATAGGCAAGTTGAGCATGCTTGATATTCATGCTCCACTTGAGGGGGAGTGTTAACGCAAATTATGGGATTGTAATCTTGATCACGGCAATTGATGAAGAATTATTTAGGTAGGAATCTTCCTAATTAAGGAAGTTTATTATTTGCCTTGTATATAACATGATTAGCTGCTAGAATTAAGCTATTACATTTGTATATAATGATGCTTAGCCAATGAATTTGATGTGGGAAAAATCGCAATAGAAGAATACTTTATTCTTACAATTTTTCACTTCATAATCACCCTTTTATCTTTTTTCGTCGTCGATCACGTTAACCCATGAAAGGAAATAACAAAGTATTGAGACACTCTTCGCTTATGAATTTTTTCTTTGTAATTGAGAAATTAATAATAAAGATAAAGAGAATTGTACACAATCTTGGTTGGAATATATTCCAAACAAGAAACAAATTTTAATATGGGCTGCAGTACTTGTGAATGTGATTTTTGAAATAATATGGGAAAATTTGAAAGAAAAGACAAATTTTAAACAAAATATAGAAATCAGTGCCTTTCCGTAAATACAATAATATAATATAATATTTCAGTTTGGATGAGGATGACTGATTGTCCAAAGCGAAAACAAATGGTGGCGGGGTCAAGATAGAGACTTGAGAGGGAATGGCTGCATGCCTAGTGCGGAAACGACAGGAACAGAAATGAATGATATCTTTTTGGGATTACGGGTCGTGCGACTTTTGATATTTGAGTCCTCAATTATCTTATGTAAAATAAATTAAGGATTAGATATTTAATCTTTGTATAAGGTGAGAATTAAATTCTCAATCCACTAAATTGAGATCGATATATTATTTATCCGACTATTCGATTTATGTCCTGAAAACATGATATCTTTTTATATCACGGTTCCATGGTTCACAATCGAACTTTTTTACATCATAAATTTAATAATTTTTAATTAATTATTCTAATACACGAGATTTACTTACTACTAAAAACCTCCCCCTACATTCCATTATTATTAAACTCTTAAAATAATAATTATAATTTTTTTATCATAAAAACACACAAAATAATGTTAGAAGTCACGTGTCGCATCTTTATTGGAGGAGATACTAGATAGAGAAGACAATGACGCATAATTTCCTTTACTTTCTCTTAACCAAAAAGTGTCACGAATCATTAGTCATCATTTTTACCATTATTTAAGCAAAAATAACTCTTCGCATGTTCAAAAATATTATATCCACATATAAATTTTAACAAATAATTTTTATAAATTAAAATAATATAAATAAAATTTATAATAATTTTATCAAAATTCATAATAATTTATCATAGTAAATAAATCTATAATAAAGTTATTATAAGTTTGTATGAAATAATTATGAGTTTATTAATACTACATTAATTTATAAAAATTGTTTATGAAATTTATTATAGTATAACATTTCACACAAATTAAAATAATATAAAGCAAAAGTGGGTGTTGACAGAAAAACCTGGCGTATTCTCCTGATCCCAATAATATAAAGGAAAGGTGGGGTAGAAAGACTTCAAAAAGTTGAAGTAATATATTATAAAAAAAAATTAAGTAATTTATTATTTAATACACAGCACCATACTACAATCCCAAAAAGAGTTTTTTTTTTTAATATTTTAAATAGTTAATGCATTAACTTTATCAAACTAAAAAGTAGTACACTTGGGGAGTAATTCTCAGAGAGACTTATCTCCAGCCATTTTCCTTACTGTCACATAACTTTATATCTATTTTGTTATTTTTTCGAGCAAGTCTACGGGCGGTCTTCACTGTGAGTTAATTTGTTGCTGGGGCTGGACCACCAACAAGGACAATTTCACAAGAACAGTAGACAGTCAGCATCACTCGTCATGTCATCTACCTTGTATCGTTTTCTTCTTTCCCATTTAAAGATAATTAATAATTCACTCGGTTATATTTAATTTTTGCATATTGCATTCTAAATGTGTTTGTGTGACACACAAATGGTATTAGGTAAGTCACGTGTTTAATAAATAATAATAATACAAAAATCTAAAGATCGTGATTGTGGTAGATAGGGGGCAGTGGAAGCAAATAGCCGCCCTACCATCCTAATTATTGAGTCTAAAAGTTGAAAGGGCTTCTATTTGAGTCGTGACGTTGGCTTGTAAATGTGAAGAATTTATTTTTTTGGTATATGAACGTCAAAAATATTTATTTGATATAGTTTGAATCAAATAAACGACCATTAGGTGTGTTTCTGCTCCAGCCGATCGAAGCCAACCACCCAATACTATTACCAGTCATTGGCCTTGAGTTCCAGTCCGAAGCCATGGCGGGCGCTCAAGAAGATGCCAACAAGCCTACTGCTCCACGGAGCCTTACAGATGCCATCCGCATCCAAATCGGCCAAGGCCCTAATTCTACTCCACAGAGCCTTACAGACGCCATCCGCACCCAAATCGGCCAAGGCCCTAATTTTACTCAGAGCCTCAAATGCAGCTCGGACACTTGGATCATAAATTATATATATATATATATATATAATATAATATTTCAGTTTGGATGAGTATGACAGATTGTCCAAAGCAAAATCAGATGGTGGCGGGGTCGAGAGTCGAGAGGAAATGGCTGCATGACTATCACGGTTTCACGGTTAACGATGAAACTTTTTGCGTCATAAATTTAATAATTTTTAATTAATTATTCTAATACACGAGTTTTACATAAATTTAATAATTTTCAATTAATTATGAGTTTATATATACTACATTAATTTATGAAATTTATTATAATATAACATTTTACATAAATTAAAATAATATAAAGTAAAAGTGGAGATTGACAGAAAATCTGTCGTATTCGAGTAGAAGAAAAAGTGAGAACATCCAGACGCGATTGTTGGTCCCAAAATTATTGTAAAAGATATATAATGTTAATTATTAATTTTAAAGGGTAATTTTAATTATTTTATTATGATAATAATTAAGTATCAAATATGTTTTATTTTTAGATAAAATATATATTAATATATTGGTTTTAAATTAGCTGAATTATGTAAGATAAAAAATAAAATATATTTATTAAATAATCTACACTAATTAGAGCTTAGTTATTATCTTTGAAATAATAATTAATATTATCATATAATAATAATTTGAAGACTTCAAAAAGGAGTCTTCAATTTCAATGGAAGTTGTTGTTGCAACAATATAGTGTCCAAAGTAAATGAAAGGGGATATACAAGTTGGTGGGACCGAGAGGATGGTGTGGCTCAAATACAAAGTCGCAAAGTTTAAGTAATATATTATAAAATAATTAAATAATTTATTATTTAATACACCGCACCATTCTACAATCCCAATAAGAGTTTTTTTTAAAATATTTTAAGTAGTTAATGCATTAACTTTATCAAACTAAAAAGTAGTACACTTCGAGTAACTAGCCACGCTACTGAGGGCTTCTATTTCAGTCGTGACGTTGGCTTGTAAACGTCAAAAATATTTATTTGATATTGTTTGAACCAACCCCAATTATAAATAAACGACAATTAGTTGTGCTTCTGCTCCAGCCGAGACCAAGCACCCAATACAATTATCAGTCATTGGCCTTGAGTTTCAGTCCGAAGCCATGGCGGGAGCTCAAGAAGATGCCAACAGGCCTACTGCTCCGGGGAGCGTTACAGAAGACATCCGCATCCAAATCGGCAACGGCCCTAATTCTACTCAGAGCCTCAAATGCATCTCTTTTGCTCGAATTTGCAGAGTTCCCGAGGATCTTCGCGACCTCAAGAAAAGTGCCTATGCCCCTCGCTTAGTCTCCATCGGCCCTCTTCACAGCCAAGACGAACACCTCAAAAACTCAAGCGTCAACAAGACCAAGAAGAATTGCGTCAAATCACTCATTTACAGGGCCGCCAAATCCCCTGAGGAAGCAAAGAAACTACTGGACAAGTGTCTGACAAAGATGAAGGACTACGTCAACGAAGCCAAGAAGCACTACCTGCCAGAAGAAGCTGCGGAGGCGCTGAACGAGGAGATGCTTTTGCTGGATGGCTGTTTAATTCTGGAGTTGCTCTGCAGCCATTACTATGGTCGGAAGAAGACAAATGGGAATGAGCTTCTCGATCTCGGCAAAGACAGCGCCTTGACTTACCACACTGTACAGCGGGACTTGCTGTTGCTTGAGAGCCAGCTTCCTTTCTTTGATCTCGGCATAGACAGCGCCTTGACTTACCACACTGTACAGCGGGACTTGCTGTTGCTTGAGAACCAGCTTCCTTTCTTTGTTCTCCGCGAACTCTTCCGGCTCACGGAGGCTAAAGCTGCTGACGCAAGCGGCGTGTCCCTGGTTGAATACGTACTAACATTTTTTCGTGATCTGTTGAGTCCGCAAATCATCCAACCTGAAGCAAAAGAAGATGGCGAAACGTTTCACATCCTCCATCTTCTTCACAAGCACTACCTTCCGGAACCTCTGCCGGACCCCAAGACTTGCCACCAATTCATTCAATCTGCTATAGACCTCGACTACGCCGGTGTCAAGTTCGAGTCCCACGAAGCCATAAGCCCATTCCAGGTCAAATTCGAAGCCCCTTCCGGCCTGAAACGGTTGTGGTTTTGCAGAGCTTCCTTCAAAATTCCGAAGTTGCACATCAACGACTCGACGGAGCTGTTCTTGAGAAACCTCATCGCCTTCGAGCAGTTCTGCCCCCTCATTAAGAGCTACGTTACGTCGTACGCGTTCGTCATGGACAGGCTGATCAACACCGCCAAGGACGTGGATGTGCTCCAAAAAGC